>NC_141102.1:23452369-24052369 GCF_041138505.1 Cibotium barometz | reverse complement strand
GAGAAGCCACCTTCGTGACTGACTGAGTGGCTGGCCCGTTTTGTGAAGTGCAGCGAAGAGAGTGTGGACGCCGACGTGTGGGAGAAGGCCAGGTGGTCGCGTGGAGACAGGCTCGTGGGTGTGAGAGGCGACAAGGACAGGATGCGCAGCCATTTGTGTTAAAGAGCTGCAGTTGGAAACAGCGCAAGCAGAGCCGCCTTGGCTTGTGACGGCCTCAAGAAGCGCAGCTGCAGCTATACATAGAGGGAGGCTGCCTTGAAGTGAGTGGACGGGCTGCCGGTACCTTCTTGGAGTTGGCGAAGAGCAGGCGAGGACACAAGGAGCGTAGAGATGCTGGCGCAGGTGCAAGACGGAAAAGAAGAAGCGCTGGGGTGCAGTAGAGGGTTGTGGCTACTGGCGAGCACAGAGAGAGTGAAAGAGAGACTGGCCGTGTGTGAAGCTGCTGGTCGACTGGGTGACAGGCTAAGGGTACGAGGGCTGGCGCTAAGGGTACGAGGGCTGGTGACTTGTAGAAAAGCTTGCAGAGGGCGCTGCTCTGCTGGTTGACAAGATAAGTGCAAAGACGTGTGCGGCTGCGAGAGGAGTGTGGCCATGTATGCCACTGGGTGTGGCTGTGGGAAGCTGCTTTTGCAGGTTTAAAGAGCAGCCGTGAATGTCAACAGTAGGCGCAATTGATGTACAGGTCTTGCAGTGCTAAGCATGGCAAACGAGAGCAGCTATGTGTAGCAGAGAAAGAGCAGGGCTGAAATGAATTAGAAGCAGCAAAGAAAGTTGCAGGTTCAGGCGGCTGTTGAGGTGGTGGCCACCTTGAAGAAGGAAGGAGAGCAGAGGTGTGGTGGCAGAGGGAGCCTGTTAAGAGGGTGCAGCTGGATGTGCAGTTGCAGGTGCAGTGGGATGCAAGACGAAGGAAGGTGAGAGGCTAGTAAGCGAGGGCTGGTGTGGGCCGCTTAGGTGAAGCCGATAGTGGAAGCAGAGCGGGGTGCTGAGTGAAGAGAAGAGGGAACAGTGTTGCTGCTTGTTGGTGGTGGGCCGATGGAGCAGGGCAGATAAGCTGCTTGGGTTGTTGTGAGGCTGGAAAAGGATCAGCACAGACAGAGAGAGAGAAAGAGATGATGGTCGAGCTGCTGCTGACGACACATGCAGAGTAGATGGGCTGCAGAGACTTGAGGGTTAGCTGGTGTGGGCGCCTTCTGAAGTGAGAGTGGCCGGGTTCATTCTGATGTGATTGGTACAGCAGGCAGGCGAGAGGTTCGTGGTGATCAGGGATGTGGTGTATCCTCGGCTGACAGGCCTGAGTGAGTTTTTTTATGGTTGTGTGAGTAAAGCTTCTGTGTCGGGAGAAGCTTGTATGAAATGTTGTAACTGGGTATATATTGCTGGATGTTTGCTTTGGTCTATGGTGCCCCTGTTTTTGCTTTCTGTCTGACGTGGGTTGGGTGGTGAAGTGTGAGAGAGTGTTCCAGCCGGTGGCTGGTGGTGCCCCCGTTCGTGTTGTTATTCCAAGTTTGCGAGGTGGAAGGGCTATAGAGGCAGGGTTTTCTTTCTTTTTTTCACCTCACATCCTTCTGGTGCCCCCACTGAGGAGTTGCTCTGACATTGTTTGACTGAGGATAACTCTGGCGTTGTTGTTTGCCTAGAAGGGCGTGTGTTCCACTAAGGAGAGCTGAGGGATTTTTACAGGTTGTCATGATGTGGCCTTATCCGGAATTTCATGGCAGGAAGGAGAAGATGTGTGTGACTTTTTGGAGCAGATGGAGTTGGCATGCATTAGCAACCATGTCACAGATGAAGAGCAGGTTCTGAAGCTGATAAAGATTTTCTTGAAGGGAGATGCCCGAAGCTGGCTTAAGGATTTTGAAGCACAGGATGCTGGTGTTTTGACCTTAGACAGGTTGAAGGAAGGCCTTTTGGAGCGTTTTCAGCAAGCGGAGGATCCTAATGTACTTTGGCAGGAGCTGAGCATCTTGAATCAGGTACATGGGCAATCACTGGATGATTTTGTGAAGGTATTTACATGTTTGTGGAGTAAATGGTGTATGACATTGAAGCAGGAAGTTCCTCCTATGTTTTTGAAGAAGAGCGTGTTTATTGATGGTCTGTTACCCCATTTGAGGGTCAGGGTTGAGTTAAAGAATCCCAGGTCATTTGATGATGCTGTTAGGATTGCTAGGGAAAAGGAAGGCAAGGTTTTGAAGCAGATGGAGATGGGTATTTATCCGTATGAAGGTGTTGTGTCTGTGAGGGATATGCAGGTAAATTTGGTTGAAGTGGATAAGAGTCCTATGAAAAGTTTGATTAGACAGGAACCTCAAAGGCCAGTACAGGTACGGAGGGGGATGTTTTATATGCCTTCTGATTTTTTTCCCAAGTTTGAAAAGCAAGTGCGGCTGGATGAAAAGCAGGTGAAGGAGCAACGTGAAGATGAGGAGTTGCCAGTGGATTCTTCTTTGGATTTGGACATCATGTCTGTACAGGACAGTGAGTTGAAAGGTTCTATTGAAGATCATTTAGATCTGGATGACATGCATGCACATGGAAGCAAAGAGGATGATGCCCTGGGATTAGCTGATGATGAGAAGGAAGAGGAGCTGGATATAGGATGCTTTGAGGATGATTCTTTGCCAGATTCTACAAGGGAGGAGGATGGGGTAGAGACTTCTGATGAAGTGAAGTTGGTTTGTGATGCGGATGTGGAGAGCATGGAGGAAGATCCTATCATTATGGATTTTCTGGGACAGCTGCATGATGGTATGGTACCTGCGATGGATGGTATGGATGATGTGGATGCATTATGTGCTGGGGAGTCTTTGGACGATGATACCAGGGGGGTTGGCAACACTCAAGAAGGTATACATGAGGATTTGGCTGATGAAGAGCGTTGTGAGGTGAGCATTGTGCCTGAGGATGATATCTGGGAAGTTGCTAGCCTTGATGAACAGGAGCCAGAGATGGAGATGGATGCAGATATGGTTGAGAGTGTAGCTAAGGCTTCTTTGCGGCGGGTAGCTGAGATGCTTAAAGCAAAGTGCATGGAGGATAAGGGTGCTGAACCAGCTGAGTGGTATGGTTGTGAGGAGATGCCTGTTTTACAAGAGCTGGAAGTGCTTGTGGACACTCCCTTTGGAGAGGATGTGGATTTTGGTGTGCAGAAAGGTCAAGATGCTGGAAGCTGGCCTTCACAGGTGTTAATGGATGGGATGCTAGATGCTGAAATGCCACAAGTTTTGAAAACGAGGAGGTTTGTTGTGGGTGAAGTGGACGCGGATGATTTTCTGATGCATATGGTGGACGTTTGGTATGCAGTGATGCAGCCATGGTTTTTCACGGATGTCAGGGAATGGGATGGTGAATTGTTGTTTCCTTTTGATCCTGGTGGATGACTACTAGATTTGTGCTTTTGCTGCTGCTGAGCATGAATGCTCTAGCAGATGGGGGGGTTGGCAAAGTATGTCAGGCGTTTTTTTGAGTGGTATTTCAGGCTTGTGTACATACGAATGCATGGTGTGTGTAAAGAGCTTTGTTTGGGAATGCATTGCCAGATGCTCTGGGTGGATGCTTTTGAATTTGGCTTGTTGTGCAGGCCTGTCCACGAGAGGTTTGATGGAGATGGTTTCAGTTGTTCGCGCGGCGGCTTGGTTGTGTATGCGTCCCCAAGCATGAGCGGGCATCGTGGATTGTAATAGAAGTATGTGGAGCATGGGAAATAAAAGATTAAGGGACCAGGTCATTTGGAGTATTGGTGTGAAAAGAAAAGGGTTAAATGGTGGCCATTCATTGGGCCTTGGAAAATTTAAAAAAAATGATTATGTTGACATGGTCATAAGAAGGAAAGCCACTTGGAAGCGTGAATAACTGCCAGCACTAGTTCCAGAAGCTTGGAGAGCTGGCGAAAGGGCGCAGCTGCAATAAAAAAAGTGGGTGGCCGCCGTGTTGGCGTGGGGGTTCTCTGGCGCTTCTGAAAGGCGAGCTGCTGGCGCTAAAGGAGCAACGGCGAAGACACAGCTGCTGCAGGTTTGAGAGAAGCCACCTTCGTGTGACTGAGTGGCTGGCCCGTTGTGAAGTGCAGCGAAGAGAGTGTGGACGCCGATGTGTGGGAGAAGGCCAGGTGGTCGCGTGGAGACAGGCTCGTGGGTGTGAGAGGCGACAAGGACAGGATGCGCAGCCATTTGTGTTAAAGAGCTGCAGTTGGAGACAGCGCAAGTAGAGCCGCCTTGGCTTGTGATGGCCTCAAGAAGCGCAGCTGCAGCTATACATAGAGGGAGGCTGCCTTGAAGTGAGTGGACGGGCTACCGGCACCTTCTTGGAGTTGGCGAAGAGCTGGCGAGGACACAAGGAGCGTAGAGATGCTGGCACAGCTGCAAGACGGAAAAGAAGAAGCGCTGGGGTGCAGTAGAGGGTTGTGGCTGCTGGTGAGCACAGAGAGAGTGAAAGAGAGGCTGGCCGTGTGTGAAGCTGCTGGTCGACTGGGTGACAGGCTGGCGCTAAGGGTACGAGGGCTGGCGACTTGTAGAAAAGCTTGCAGAGGGCGCTACTGCTGGTTGACGAGATAAGTGCAAAGACGTGTGCGGCTGCGAGAGGAGTGCGGCCGTGTATGCCACTGGGTGTGGCTGTGGGAAGCCGCTTGCAGATTTAATGAGCAGCCGTGAATGTCAACAGTAGGCGCAATTGATGTACAGGTCTTGCAGTGCTAAGCATGGCAAACGAGAGCAGCTATGTGTAGCAGAGAAAGAGCAGGGCTGAAATGAATTAGAAACAGCAAAGAAAGTTGCAGGTTCAGGCGGCTGTTAAGGTGGTGGCCACCTTGAAGAAGGAAGGAGAGCAGAGGTGTGGTGGCAGAGGGAGCCTGTGAAGAGGGTGCAGCTGGATGTGCAGTTGCAGGTGCAGTGGGATGCAAGACGAAGGAAGGTGAGAGGCTGGTAAGTGAGGGCTGGTGTGGGCCGCTTAGGTGAAGCCGACAGTGGAAGCAGAGCGGGTGCTGAGTGAAGAGAAGAGGGAACAATGTTGCTGCTTGGTGGTGGGCCGGTAGCAGGGCAGATAAGCTGCTTGGGTTGTTGTGAGGCTGGCAGAGGATCAGCACAGACAGAGAGAGAGAAAGAGATGATGGTCGAGCTGCTGCTGACGACACATGCAGAGTAGATGGGCTGCAGAGACTTGAGGGTTAGCTGGTGTGGGCGCCTTCTGAAGTGAGAGTGGCCGGGTTCATTCTGATGTGATTGGTACAGCAGACAGGCGAGAGGTTCGTGGTGATCAGGGATGTGGTGTATCCTCGGCTGACAGGCCTAAGTGAGTTTTTTTATGGTTATGTGAGTAAAGCTTCTGTGTCGGGAGAAGCTTGTATGAAATGTTGTAACTGGGTATATATTGCTGGATGTTTGCTTTGGTCTATGGTGCCCCTGTTTCTGCTGTCTGTCTGACGTGGGTTGGGTGGTGAAGTGTGAGAGAGTGTTCCAGCCGGTGTTGGCTGGTGGTGCCCCCGTTCGTGTTGTTATTCCAAGTTTGCGAGGTGGAAGGGCTATAGAGGCAGGGTTTTCTTTCTTTTTTTCACCTCACAACATCCATTTGGTAAACCGACTAGTGCTCATCATGAGTAGAAAGAGCAACAAATATCCGAATAGTGGTGTATCTCTTGTAGGAGCAAAAGTTTCCTCATAATCCACACCCCGAATCTAAGATTATCCCTTCGTAACCAATCTAGCTTTGTGTTTGTCCAGAGACCCATCAGGCTTTGTGTTTGTCTAGAGATCCATCAACATGAAACTTGGTCTTAAAGACCCACTTGACCCCAATGCACTATGGATGTAGAGGCTGGTCCACAAGCTCCTATGTACGATTCCTCTCAATGGAATCAATCTTGGCCTCCATGGCTACTCGCCACTCAGGATGAGCAAGATACTCTTTATCTGTAGTAGGCTCATATGACTAGACCATTGTAATTATTAGTAGGCTCAAGGTGCTATAATCTTCGTGCTTGTGTCAAAGATTATGCTGAAGAATCAGCAAGGTGATGAAGTTCCATATCAGAGAGATGAGAATCATGAACAGTGGTTTCAGCTATCATGGAATCTTGGGGGCAATCCTCTGTCACACGAGTAGGAGGAGGAGGAGAAGCCGGGGAAGGAGGAACTATGGAGGGGCAAGGGGTAAAGAAGCTGATGGTGGAGAAGCTGGTGGTGGAATTGCAGAGGCCAAGGAAGGAGGAGGGACCTCGATGTTAAGCTTTGGATAAGAGTGAGACTCATTTGATGAGGGTTCAACAAAGTGAACATCACGAGAAATCACCAAGGATCACGACTTCGGGTCCCATAATCTGTAAGCTTTGGAATGAGAGCTATATCCAAGGATTTTTCACTTCTTGGACCCGGGATCAAATTTGGATATGTTAGAATTAGGGATATAAACATAGGCATCACATCTAAAAACCTTGAAATGAGAGATGGAAGGTTTCTTTCCAGTAAAAGCCTTCTTTGGAGTCAGATGAGAATGGTTGATGATGTAAACAACAATGCTCACACCTTCTCCCTAGAAAGAGAAAAGAAGATCAAAACAAGAAATCATGGTATGGGCCATCTTGTGAACAATTTTGTTCTTGTGTTCAACCACGCCATTATGCTGAGTGTGAGGTGGAAAATTGATGTCTTATACCTTTCTGTGAGCAAAAATTATGGAAGGCTTTGGAGATGAATTCTCCTCCATTGTCGGAGCGGACTCGTCTAATCTTCTGTGTGGTTACAATCTTGACCAAAGTCACCCACTCTTGGAAGGGGGAGATACCTTGAGATTTTCTTGCCAAGAGATAAACGCAAACTTTGTGTGAGTAATCATTAATAATAAACATAAAGTACATGACTCTTCCTTGAGTAGTAGTTTGCGTGGGGCTGCACAGGTCCATCTGAATGAGCTCCAGAATATGAGAAGCCCGATGAGTAGTCTCATGAGGAAAGGCATTGGAGTGTTGCGTGTCGTGCAGACAAGCCACATATTAAGTGGAGTGGGAGTGTTTCAGTGGTGGAAGACCCTCGTGTTGAGATTCGAGCTCGATGTCAATGTGAGCCAGCTATGCTATGTGCTGGCAGATTAGGTAGGAACATGTGTGAGACATAAATGATCGCGTGTCCAGCTGGTCATAGTGTGTGTGGACATTAGCTAGGGTTAGTAGAGTGTGGACACAACTCATTGTGTGTTGTGTGGATTATGGATTAGTGCATTATGCTTTGTGTGAGAGTGGATATGGCTTCCCTCTATGGTTAGGGTTTGCAATATACATTAGGGTTTTCTCCTGTGTGTGTGTCTCCTCTCCTTCTACCGTTCTTTCAACATGGTATCAGAGCCTTGTGCTGTTTATTAGGGTTTATGAGTGAGTGAGTGAAGAGGGAGAAGAAGTTGTGAAGAGAAGCTGTGAAGCTGGCCATTGGAGCTGTAAAGCTTGTTGGAGCACACCAAATACTATCAGATTTGAGAGCTTGGCCTACCGGGTAAGGTCTTCTAAACATCCTTGAGCGGATTGCAGGTGATACAGGCAAAAACAAAGCAAAATAGAGCAAATCAAAGCAAAGAGAAATTCTGGTTTTTGAAGCTTTCCATTAAAGCTTGGGAACATTGATGTATGGTGGAAATACATGTAAAACTGGCAAAAGACATATGTATTTGACAAAGAGGGATGTGATGGCAACCCATATGCAAGCCTTGAACAAACTTCGGAGCAATTTGAATGTAAATGAATGCATGGAAATCTCTGGTTTTTGAGCTCTCACAAAACAGAGAGAAGGAAGCCCAAAATTGAAGCATTTGGAGTGTGATTTTGGCTAAAATCAAACCATTGGTGGATTGCACATGTACCTAGGTGTGTTGGGCACCTATAGTCATCATCAATTAGCACCACAAACTCTCCTAAACCCCCCTACAGCAGGCGGCGCAGCCAGAACAGAGGAAACAGTGCAGATTTTGGTCATTTTGCCTACGAGGAGATCAAATTCTCATTGGGTACTTGGTTCCTTTCACAATTGCTTTAGCAATTGGATGCTTTACACTTTGGAGAAGAGGGCTATGTGATTTTTTTGGTCAATTATGCCTAATTGAGCTGGGAATGAGCTGATTAAAACAGGCTGTCCAACTGGTTGCAGAGAAACAGAGCATTTTTAATCGAGCAATTAATCCTTGGTCTTTTACAATTGGACAAATTCCTCTTACATGGAGTTGATGGACACTAATGCTAAGATAATGAATGCCTGGTTGCTCAATTTGGACAAATATTGAAGGAATTAGAGCAAATTTTCTACTGGTTTTTCTGGTTTTTCCAAAAACAGAGAAAGGGGTTTTCAAAAATTGATATGTACACATGTCAGATGGTGTTGATACTCAACATTGAGGTTGATTAGGTGTCAATGCAAGTTGCCCATACTTGATTGCACCATTACATTGTGATTTGGAGTCTTGGAAGGCGTGTCAATTCAGGGTATCCCGCACTGAGTGAGTCAGTTCATCCTGGATGATTACAGGTTGATTTTCTACATCAAATTTGGAGTTTGTTGGCTACCTTGGAGTATCTGGAACATTCATTGGAGTGTCGTTGAGCTGAGGAAGGCTCATTTACAGATTTGAAGTGTGCGGAAGGTGTACGCATTGAGCAACATGTCGGATAATCCAGTACAGATTGTTGGTGAAAAGCTGATAGGAAGAACTTCCAGGCATGGAAGTACAGGATAAAGAGTTTCTTGAAAGGGAAAGGATTTTGGAATCTCATTGCAGGTGCTGAGCCTGAGCCTGAGCTACCTCGACAACTACACAGCAGCAACTTATTGCTCATAAGCAATGGTCAGAGAGAGCATTCAAAGTGCTGCATTATTTGTCTATATGTATTTCTGATGCTATGCTCATACACATACAGGATGCTGCGAATTCCAAAGATGCATGGGATACTTTGGTCAAGATGTTTGATACAGATACGAGTGCTCGCAAGTCTCAGTTGCGACAGCGGATACATAATGTGAAAAGGAATAAAAGGAGCATACATGATTATGTGCAAGAAATCAAGAAGTTTGCAGATGCATTGGCCACAATAAATGCCCCCATGCCTGATGATGATTTGGTGGATATTACCTTGCGTGGTCTTGGCAAGGAATACAAATCCTTTGATACATCTATCTCAGTGAGGAGTACAGGTCTACCCGACTTCGATGAGTTGGTTTCACTCTTGTTGGTTGAGGAAATCAAGCTCAGTGATTCATTTCTGGATGCGACTACTAGCCATGATAATGGCAGAAATCAGGCTTTCTACTCGCAGAGAGGCTTTGCATCACGTGGACGTGGTGGTAATGGTCGTGGATGGCAGGACAGGCCTCCACAACAGAACTTTCAGCCTTCACATGGTGCTCGAGGTGGTCGTGGATATGCACCTCAGCGAGACAGAGGTACCCCCCGTGGTCGAGGACGTTGGCAAGGCCAACAAAATTCTATGCAAGATGTGGAATGCCATTATTGTGGCAAATATGGTCATATGGCGAGAGATTGTTTCCGCAAACAGAATGATTTGAGAGGGGGAAGAGCACAACGTGGTGGTCATTATGGTGGAAACTATGCACAACATGGTGGTAACTATGCATCAAGTAGCAATGATGGAATTGCAAATCATTTGTTTGCCATGAAGCATGTTGTGGGTTCTATGACAACAAATGCTGAGAATGATGACACATGGTATATGGACTCAGGAGCATCAAACCATATGACATGTCATGGTGAATGATTTGAGCATATGAAGCCTATGGATGTAAAAGGCTATGTGGAAACAGGTGATGATACCCAGCATGTCATTACACATGTTGGAAGTGTACCATTGGTCATGCACAATGGTCAGACAAAGTCTATGTCAGATATGCTGTATGTGCCTTTGATCACTAAAAGCTTGGCCTCAGTTGGTCAAATGGTGGAACAGGGATTACAGGTTCGTTTCAACGAGCATGGATGCTTCGTTGAAGATTTCAAACATGGATGTAGAGTGATTGCTAAAGGCAAGAAAGAAGGAAGATTGTTTAAGCTGGATGTTGGAATTCCTGAGCTAAAATCAGCCATGTTCTCAAAGAGCAGAAATGTGGTACAGGACATTGATATGTGGCATAAGAGGATTGGACATGTCAATATACAGAGATTAAAGAACATGCAAACAAGAGGCATTGTCAATGGATTGCCTAGGTTCAAATATGATGGACATATGCATATTTGTGAAGCCTGTCAGTTTGGAAAGCAGGCAAGGTTGAGGTTTCCTAGAGAAGGAAATATGAGTAACAGGCCACTTGAGATAGTACACAGTGATGTATGGGGTCCTGCACAAAACCCATCTATCATAGGCAGTTTATACTATGTTACGTTCATAGATGATTTTAGCAGGATGACATGGATATACTTTCTCAAAGAGAAGAGTGAAGTGTTGGAAAAGTTCATGGATTTCAAAGCTTTTGCAGAAAAGCAATATGGCTGTTGGATTAAATGTATGAGGACAGATGGAGGTGGTGAATACACCTCAAAAGCTTTTGAGCATTTCTTGAGGAAGCATGGAATAAGAAGACAGTTGACTTGCAGGTATACACCTCAGCAGAATGGTGTGGTTGAGAGAAAGAATAGAGTCATATGTGAAGTGGCAAGGGCGATGCTCAATGAAAAGAGCATGCCAGATTACTATTGGGCAGAAGCATGTGCTACTGCAGTGTATATTCTGAATAAAACACCTACAGCAGCCATTCATGGAAGCACGCCAGAGATGCGGCTCACAGGTTACAGGCCAGACATTGGACATCTTAAAGTTTTTGGATGCATAGCTTATGTACATGTGCCTGATGAAAGAAGAAGGAAGTTGGATCCTAAGGCAGAGAAATGTGTATTTGTGGGATATGCACAGGATCGAAAGGCATACAAATGTTATAACCCTCAAACTAGACAAGTGGTCATCTCACGAGATGTGGTGTTTGATGAGCTTGCTAGTTGGTACAAAGCAAAAGATGAGGGAGTCATTGAGTCACTTGAGGCTGATGTGCCTGTGAACTTGCCACAAGCAAGTTCTAGTTCTACTACTATGTCTGGGCCAGCAGAGCAGAAGCTGAGAGTAGCAGTGTACGTCCATGGTCAGGACGTTTGAGGCATGAGAGTGTGAGCACTGGGAGTAGTGCTATGGATAAAGGCAAAAAGAAAGTCGAAGGAATTGGAATCACAGGTTATGAGTCATCTAGTTCTGAGAGTTTGGATGAGGAGCTTGGCATACCTGTTTTAGGCACACCTGGTGCGAGGCAGGATAGATATGTGCCACCACATGCTAGAGTTACAGGTGTTCAGAGTGACCCGCATGCATTGCGGAGATCCCAGAGGGTCAGATATCCCGTTGACAGGTTGACATATAGAGATTTTGCTATGCACTATGCATATATGACATCTATGGTGAAGCATGTGGAACCTACATGCTATACAGAGACTATTGGAGAGCATGTATGGGAGAAAGCAATGGATGTAGAGATGGACGCATTGGTCCATAATGACACATGGGACTTGGTTGCATTACCAAAGGACAAGAATGTTATTGGATGTAAATGGGTTTACAAAGTGAAGTGCAAATCTGATGGTTCTATTGAGAGACATAAAGCAAGATTGGTAGCAAAGGGTTATGCACAGACCCAAGGATTGGATTATGATGAGACGTTTAGTCCAGTGGCTAAGATGGGCACAGTGAGAGCAGTCATTGCTATGGCTGCAGCTAATGGCTGGGAAATGCATCAAATGGACGTCAAGAATGCATTTCTAAATGGAGATCTACAAGAGAAAGTGTACATGGCACAGCCAGAAGGGTATGTACACCCTAGATACCCCTCTCACGTATGCAGATTGAAAAAGACATTGTATGGTCTAAAGCAAGCACCTCGTGCTTGGAGTGATAAGATGAGCAGATATCTTATCTCACTTGGTTTTCAGATTTCTACAGCAGATTCTTCACTCTATGTGAAGAAGACAGAGCATGGGATTGTTTTACTAGTCATCTATGTGGATGACTTGATTATCACAGGTGATCATGGTGCAGATGTGATGCATGTCAAGAGAGCTTTGAGTGGGCAATTTGACATGAAAGATCTTGGTGAGTTGAGATACTTCCTTGGAATTGAAGTGGTGAAAGATCATGCAGGTACTTGGTTAGTACAGCGCCAATATGCATTGGATATGTTGGCAAAGTATGGCATGACAGGGTGTAAGCCTATGAGTACACCATTGGAGCAAAATGTGAAGTTGCGGGCTGATTATGGCGAGGAATTGGATGATCCTTCTATGTACAGGAAGATGGTTGGTAGTCTCATATACATGACTATCACACGCTCGGATTTGAGTTATGCTATGGGGCTAGTCAGCCAGTTTATGCAAAGCCCCAGGAAACCACATTTGGATGCAGTGAGACGCATCATGAGATATGTGAAGACCACAGCACATTATGGTTTATTTTATGAGAGTGGTAAAAGCTTGGACATACATGGCTACACAGATGCTGATTGGGCAGGTAGCGCATATGACAGGAGGTCTACTAGTGGATATGCTTTTACACTTGGAAGTGCCGTGGTGAGTTGGAGTAGCAAGAAGCAACCTACAGTTGCTTTATCCAGCTGGTCATAGTGTGTGTGGACATTAGCTAGGGTTAGTAGAGTGTGGACACAACTCATTGTGTGTTGTGTGGATTATGGATTAGTGCATTATGCTTTGTGTGAGAGTGGATATGGCTTCCCTCTATGGTTAGGGTTTACAATATACATTAGGGTTTGCTCCTGTATGTGTATCTCCTCTCCTTCTACCGTTCTTTCAACACCTCGACCATGTGCTGAGAAGACAATAGTTGCAGAGAAGTATAATTCATATGCCCGAAAGCGAGCATGCCACAAATCCATATCCACATGAGCTACCAAGACATGATAGTTGTGAAGAAGTTGCGGCATATGAGATTGGGACTCAGTCAAAGAACCACCAAAGTCCTTCAACCGATAAAGACCACCTTCTTGGATACCTGTGTGGCAACAATCTGCAAGGTGCTAGTGTCGATGATCTAAAGGATGGAACTATCGAAGTAGACACGATATCCTTTCTATGCAATCCGAAAAATTGAGAGGAGATTCTTGGAGAGCTTGGGAAGATGAAGCAGAAGGCTAGCCTGGGGAAGAGTTAAGTTGCACATTACCAACTCAAGAGGCCTCCATGTTGGAAGCATCACCAATGGACACCCATAGTAGCAACGAAACATGTTTCATTCAGTATGAATGAAACAAAATGTTTCATATGTATGAAACAAGTTTCATTCACATCACCTGGGATAATGTATGATTTTAGTGTTTTTTATTTAGAGAGCCCATTTTTTGAAAAAACCGCCTACATGTGCATGTTATATTGTTTGAAGGAGCCTACGTTGCATAAAGCAGCCATCACTTCTGATGTTCCATACCTGCCATCTCTCAAGTTGGTTGTGCTAATTTATGCCTTTTTTCTTCGATTTTGCAAAAAAAAAACGTAGATTTTGAAATTTGGGGGTATTCATGCTAAGGTGCCAATCTTTCCCTACCTTTGCCAAGATGCCTCACACTAAGGATGGCATGTGGGCCCATGTCACTCTTGTATCAAAATATGGTGGTTCAGGCACCCAAAAGTAGAAATGCAATTTTTGCAGGGTTTGCTCAGGAGGGTCCATAATCCGTGTTAAGGCCCATTTCACAGGTTTAACAGGGGAAGGCATTGGTGCATGCAAATTGGTGCCTGCAAACATCAAAGCAGAGCTACAAGAATGGAAAAGATAGCAACTAGTAGGACACGGTTGTGGGCCTCTACCTGAAAATATTGAGGCTAGTGAGGATACAGGTGATGCATCAAAGAGAACACAGTTGGATTCAGAGAAAGATGCATATAGCCAAGTAAGATTCAAGGGTTCTGGTAGTTCCACTCCCACAGCAACACGAACCCCTTTGCTTGCAGCACCTAGAGCCTCTCTAAATAGAGCAAGCATTCAAGTAAGCATGCAAAAGCAGGCAATTAAAGATGTAACCAGGGAATTCACTATGCTTTTCCTCCAATGCGCTTTATCTTTTCACATTGTGCACACCCCACTATGGAAAAAGGCCATGAGGGCAATCGGTCACATTGGATGTGAGTGGGAGGGACCCTCCTATGAGACCTTGCGCATTAAAGAGCTCAAAAGAAAGCAACAAGCAGTGGAGGTGGAGATGGAGCCAGTAAAAGCCACTTGGACCAAGTATGGTTGCACATGGTTATGTGGTGGGTGGTAAGATATACGCAAGAGGAATGTGTACAATGTTTTGGTGTCCTCTTGCAAGGAAACTATGTTTTGTGCCTGGGATAGTGGTGAGACAGGAGAGTTTATATGGTCACACCTCCAAAAGGCTATCATAGAGATAGGCCCACAAAACATAGTGCAGGTGGTCACACCTCCAAAAGGCTATCATAGAGATAGGCCCACAAAACATAGTGCAGGTGGTCACTGACAATGGTAGCAACTGTCTCTCTATTATGGGACGGATGCTAGAGGATGAGTTCCCCTACAGATTGTATGGACTCCAAGTGCATCCCATAGCCTAGACTTGCTCAGTAAAGATCTTGCAAAGATTAGGTGGATTGCTGACATCTTTGACACTATGCATAGATTAGTGAAGCTTGTTACCAAGAGGCCCAAGGTCTTGGCAATGTATCGTGCAAATAGTGACCTTGAGCTTCTAAATCCCTCACAAACCACGGGTTGTGAGGGTAGTGAGAGTCCAACAGGGACTCATGTGCACAGTGGTCTACCGAGAGTGGATGAGCTGGGAGGAGTATAAGCACCCGAAGGCAGTTGCTTTCTCATGCAAAGTGATGCAAGAAGATTGGTGGAAGGAGTCAGAGGCTTTGTTGAGTGCTCTTCAACCAATCTATAGTGTTCTTTGTATCACTTGAGATGGAGGGCAACACGCTTGGACTTTTGTATGAATTTATGGACCGGATTGGGGAGGCGCTTAAATACATTGATCAATGATGATTATACTTACAAAGTTCCTGTATTTTAATGGGGAAGAACCACCTCGCCATTTGAGTCCTCTCACAGGATTGCAGTTCAGATCCTTGTGAGAGGAACTGGAGCACATGGGCCCTCTTCCATAAAAATAAGAGGAACAGGTTGTCTACTACTCAGTTGGAGCGGTTGGTGTATTGCCATTACAATCTCTGCCTAATTGAGCAGTCGGGTAATCCGATAGAGCCTCGCCAAGTCAATGTCAATAAAATCGACATTGAGAAGATGAAAGATGTCCCAAAGATTCCTCAAGAGGAGCGCGACATATATGCCATGTTGTATGAGGAATTGATGGCACCTACTCATGCCACACGAGCATCTAGGCCAGCATTATCATGAGTTGCTAGTACCAGTGCAATAGCAGCTGAGACGAGTGTGGCAGCTCAAGCAGCATCGTCTACTGATGTGGACATCGAGGATGTTGAGGGTTGAGTGCCCAGACTCCAGATTGAGGACTCTAGTCTTTGGGGCTAGCATACTCTTCTAGTTTATTTTTATCATGCATGATTGCATCTATGAGTATGCTTTACTTTGTGTATTTCAGACTTGAGTTTTCTTTTTTTGTATCAGCTCAGGATTCATACTTTTTGTGATTACTTTGAGTGCTCAGTGGACTATGTCACTCTTGCCTGTAGGCTGCTAGCTTGCTTTATATATTATTTCTTGAGTTTTGAGTAGTTGCCATTATTGATGATGGAATTTGGAACTTGATTCTTGATGTTGCTGGTTTATTGATGCCAATTGGTGGGTTGGGTGCCCAATGTAACTAGCTCACCCAGATTCTTTAGTTTTAACTTGTAAACATGTTTTAATGTGTAAATGATGCATGTTTAATATTGTTTTGCAGGGAAGGCAACATATTTTTTACATATTATAAACTTATATATAATTTTTGGGGCCTATACCCCCCCTTTGTATGCAATGTTTTTGAAACATCTGGGAATTGAAAGAAATGTTTATGAAACATTTCTAAAACTTGTTTCATAAAACACCTAGCGACTATGTGGACACCGTCGATGAGCTGGGAGACGAATGTCATGTCCTGTCATGAGTCATGTGAGTAGTACACCCACTATCAACCATCCAATCCGTAAGACATGAGGTGGAAGGAACAAGAGAGTCAGAGGGAAGCTCCTCTCAATACAGATGAAGAGATTCTCCTTGGTGGAAGAGGAATTTTGAGCTTGATTGGTGGATGAAGAAGATTGACCGGGGGGTTTTTTGAAGAACCACCCTCTCTCTTCTTCTTTGCGACAATCAGGCTGAATGTGACCTTTGAGACCACAATAATGACAAGTAAGCTCCTTATAAGCGGGATTATTGGCAGGTTTGTGGTGGTCACCTCTGTTGTTGCTCGTGTAAACCTTGGATTGCCATTTTCTTTTGTCCTTAACCTGAAGAAGGGTCTCAGAAGTAACCTAGCTGGTCTTCTTTCTCATGGCCCTATCCTGAAGCATGCTAACAATTGTATGTAGATCAGGTGTAGAAGGAAGAAGTGATACTATATCACAATTTAAGCAAAGAAAGTCTCGGGCAATTTGGTGAGGAGCCATTGACAGTCCTTGTCAGTATGAATGGTTATGAACTCTGCAACAACAGAATCCATGACATTAGTAATATCGGCAATCTTACTTGAGACTAGGGTTTGGGCATGGAAAGAAGAGCTATGGTGGGTGAAATGTGAAGAAAGCCATAGATTAGAGTGTGGAAATGTTGCTAATGACAAGGATGATGGATGATTAGTATAAACCAAGATGATCACGACTTGGATAGGGTAGAATGCACACACTTCTCATTACTTGAGGCTCTTAATATAGCCAAGAGATTACAAAATATGTGGACACAAGTGATGCCACCTCAACTTCAAAATATCCCCAAATATCTCCTCTCCATAAGAGGTTGTTCACACACCCCCCCCTTGATACATACTCCTTGTGCATCTAGGCACCACATTTTCAACACCCCCCCTTGGTGCCATCTAGCACACATCTAGGTGTGAGGTACACATCATAGGCATCTTGACCTAACATATAACTAGGCATCTTGGCCTTACACATGAACTAGGCATCTTGGCCTTTACATCATTCTACCATGGCTACATCATCGGTGCCAGCGGGTAGAAACAATATAACAAGATAAAAGGGGTAGGTAAAAACTCCATAGCTTCAAAAAATTACTTTAATATCCTCCTTTGGAAAGGAGGCATCCATCACATTCGCTTGTTGAGGTTGATTCTTTGACCAATAGTTACTTTCCGTCGTGCGTCTGAGTTTCCCACACACCGTACATTCAATCTTTGGTTTATCTTTGAATTTGCATGTGTTGAATGTGTGGCCTAACTTGCCACAATGATTGCATCTTGGCTTCAATTCCCTTTTACTTGCATAGAATGCCAATTCCTTTGACAAAGCTACTCTATTTTCATACTTGCTCTTCATCTTTTGCTCATGTTCAAGCAATGAGGCTTGTACATCATTTAAGGTTAGAGTAGAGTTGTTAGACAAGATTTCAACTATGTTGGCATACTCATCTTTCCTTTCACAGCTAGCAAGTAAAATAGCCTTAGCTTCATCATCATCAAGCATCTTACCAATGGTGGAAAGCTATTGCTTAATGCTTTTATACTTGTTGATGTGACTTGTTAGATCATGGCTAGTACCTAGGTTGAGTTGATACAATTGCATGAGTAAATGAACTTTGGAGTGTTTTTCCTGTGTACCAAACAACTTGTTTAACTCTTCCCATGCATCCTTGGCCTTCTCAATCCCAGTGACATGATGAATGACCTCATCATCCCCAATGTAAGTGCTATGAGTCCCAAGGCTCTCTCATTCTTCTCATTCCATGCAGTTCCTAGGCTTGCTTGAGTGTCCCTCCCTTGAATTATTCCCCATAAATTTTTCTTCATGAGTGCATACATGATTTTTGACTGCCATGTGTGGAATTCAATACCATTAAACTTGATAATTTCATCGTGTGCCATGATGAGTAGGGGGTCTTACCAAAGTCCCCGTCTATGCAGTGGTACTTGGCAGTGTCTACCCTTTACAATGATTGACTCAAGAAGACTTATGACCACTTTGCCTTAGCATGGAGGATGCTTACATACATGCCACATTCATTAATAATTTTCAGAATGTCTCAACTCATGTACATCAATGATGGAATGCATACACACATCAATGAAGGGATTTACTAGTGAGATCTAGGCATTTCAAGGCAACTTGGACATGATTTCTCATGAGTTCATGGGTGCAAGAGGGTATTTAAGCAAGCCTTCCACTAAACAACTTAGAATAGCTCAAAAGATCACTTGTACTTGTGCCTAGATTAAACCTGAAGTATTGTGATTAAGATTTTAATTAAGTTTCTTCACAATACCTCAAGCTTTTGGCTATGGTAGCTAGGGTACCCTCTGATCTTTCAGCCAGTGTGGACAGTTCCTTACCTTGTTTGAGAATCCCTCTAGTGAGCTTCTAGAGGACCCCTAGGCGCAACCTCCCCTCAGTGGAATGGTTGTGAAAGTCACTATGCTAGCCACGCTGAAGATTTCCCCCAAATCATATAAGCGGTTTGCTAATGCCGTCGACTACACGCGTCCATCATCTAATTGCTCTGAGTTGTGGAGTCGCCCTGAGATCTGCTAGCTCCCTCTAAGAGGGTTTGAAGAGAGATGCCTTGTGGAGGGAGAACTGATAGAAAAACCAGTGGGTAGTCAGGCTGCCATGAGAGCTTGAAAGGGATAAGATGCAGATTAAGGCTAGATTAATGAGGAGATTAGTGTGAGACCTCAAGTGAATGATTTTGGGGAAATGATGAAGGGGATTCAAGGATTATAAGAGCTCTGATACCAACTTGAGACTACGGTTTGGGCATGGAAAGAAGAGCTATGGTGGGTGAAATGTGAAGAAAGCCATAGATTAGAGTGTGAAAATGTTGCTAATGACAAGGATGATGGACGATTAGTGTAAAGCAAGATGATCACAACTTGGATAGGGTAGAATGCACACACTTCTCATTACTTGTTGTTGAGGCTCTTAATATAGCCAAGAGATTACAAAAGATGTGGACACAAGTGATGCCACCTCAACTTCAAAATATCCCCAAATATCTCCTCTCCATAAGAGGCTGTTCACACGCCTTCACACACCCCCCCTCGATACATACTCCTTGTGCATCTAGGCACCACATTTTTAACAATCTTCAGATTGGAGAGCTGATTCTCCAAGGCTATCTTCTGAGTAAAGTTCTCACGGTGATACCTCCTCTGGTTGGTATTTCACAATTCTTCTAGAGTTTCCTCATCATTGTCATCAAATTGACGAGCAATAGAGGGTTTTATGTTGAAGAAGATAAAGGCATGAGCCTTTGCATCTTTTTCAGCCCAGGCATCAATCTTAGCCTGAGGAGAAGTTGCATTGGAAGAGGAATCAGTACCAGAAACAATACCCCATAGCCGATAATACCAAAGGAGAGTCTTCATATGTAGTGCCCAATCAAGATAATTGTTTCCATCTAAGATGGATTCCTTGGGAGGTTAAGGAATGGATGAAGAGATAACAATTGGTGTAGAAGCTATGCAACCCTCCTCTTGAACCGGTAGTAAGAAAAATCTGCAAATAGGAACCTAGGGGCTACCTACTCTCCATAGAAGCTACGGTACGATAACGTACAATATTGTACATTATCTGCTTGCTTTTTTTGGGTTCGTTTTTTGATTGTTGGAAAAAAAAATTGATTGTTCTCTAACCGTTTTTTAAAGCCTGTTTATGGCTTTTGGGGTTCCTTCTCTACGATCCTCCTCCCTTGAAGGCTCAAAAATATCTAAGTTTGTGAGTGTTTTAAAAAAACCATATTTTACCGTATCGTACTTTTCGTACGTGACAGCTATGATCAGAAATCGCAAAAACATATCGATTATGCTTCTGTTGATCCAGCATGTCCATGTACCTGTCGAGCCTGCCGGTCTCACAAATGTGGCCACAATCTGCAAGCTGTACAAATCAAGTAGAAGATGGCATCTGTCCGATTCTCTGGCGAGTGAAGAGCTCGAGAGTGGTGGGGTCACATGCCCTGCACTTGGTGGGGCAAGGCTCACCGCATAGGCTGATCGCATGCGATACCGGGCATATTTTTTTTGTTTCGCACGCCTATGCAAAAGAGAACAATGGAGCGACGCATCGATGAGGAAGGGATGTAACCACCCTAAGCAAATTGTAATTATGCAAACCTAGAAATTCTATTCTTCTCTATATTATCTTAAGGAAGAGTTTCACAAAGCTGCCACGTGGCAAGTACTTGAAGGCTCGGGAAGGGGAGGAGGAGGTTTGGGTAGAATTTGATTTTGGAAGCCTCAAAAGGCATGCGAAGCACGGGTTCCCAACTAGTTCAACAAGTGTCCAAGTATAGACTCACTTGTTTACATAGTATAGATATACAGGTGTCCACCAAGTATAGTATAGATATACTATGATGACAAATCAAATGAGGGGATATGAGGGGGCCAAGGGTATTTTTACCCCTATATGCCATGTGGAGAGAGGAGGGAGGTTCACTTCCCCCCTTTTGATGTAATGCTGCAGACAACCATGCAACACGACCACAACACCACACCGAGACAGGTGCTCATCACACCCACCATCAGACAGGTGGTGCCCCCCATTCTTTAAGAGCAGGCTAAATTTAACCCAGCCACCAAACAGCTCCCAAGCGGTCGTGCAGACGCAGAGGCTGGTACCATGTCAGCACGCCGCAAGCAAGCTCCACAACAAGCGTACACAGCAGCAGAAGGCGACCAAGCTCTAATACCATGGTGGCGATTATGCACAGGCCACCAAAGAAAGAATGGCCACAACCGGCCGGGCCCCCCCACTCCCTTGAAATCTCGTGCGTCCATTGGGCCAAGGGTATTTTACCCCTACCATAGGTGGCTTGATTCTTTTCCAAACTTCTCTTGAATTTGGCTACTTGATATGTTTAGGTTGAACAGCAAACTAGAGAAAGAGTAACAGCCTTGTCGTGCGTAAAGGAGGTCTCCATCACTATGCCAGCACAACCAGCCAAGCCCCTTGTTGCAGACAATGTGCCACTTTGCCTATTGCTGTGTCAAGCTGCAAGGTGAACTGATGGTTTCTTGTGTGAGATGTGCAGGTTAGCATACTTGGGTTATTGCGCAAGTTTCACACCAACTGGTGTATGGGTCCAGACACAAGATTGAACATCTGGTTGGTTGGTGGCAGGGTGGTGTTGTCAAATCAACAAATCCTGCTGCCAACAATTGTTCTCCGTTTACACCCTTTTGAATCATGTAAGCTACTACTTATTCTCTTATTGCATCTTGCCTGTGCTCCAGTGCAGGATATGCCTTGAGGTGGCACATCCGCTTCCCATGTGTGAAACCCTTATGAAAATACCCATGCCCTCTCTTCATTATGGCCAGATTACATCACAGACTTTTGATCTTATACAATCTAGATCTAGCCCATTATGATAACATGCATCTATTGGTGGCAGTGATGCAAACTGGACCTTAAAGAATGCAGACACTGTTGCCGAGTGCTACAGCTCCTGGTATCCTTCTTGTCATGGGTGCAAGCTCCAAGGGTTTCTGTACGTGTGCCTGTTTCTTTACCTAAATACATGCAACAATCAGTAGAGCTACCTAATGTGCAGGTCCTGTGCCTGCACAGAAGGTAATACAAGGGTGGCCCTGAACTAGCATCATTATAGGGCAGCATGGCCACATGATGGTACATGGAACATTTGAAGGTTTTGCTGGTTGCAATCCCTTACTCTCTTGTTACTGATTGCACGTATGTTTCTGAGGGTTCTGCAGACAAGAACTCTTGTATCTACGGCTAGCTGCTTTAGGAGGTACTCACGCCACCTGGATTGCATCTTGCAGAATGCAGAAACAAAAACTATACTCCCAACAGAATATCTTGGTGTAAAGCTTGTTTCTTTTGGATTTGCTGGACAAGGTAGTGCCATCATGCGGGGTCCTATGGTTTCAGGGGTTATCAATCAACTTCTTACTACTACTGATGAATGGTAAGAAGCTATGGTGGTTCAGCCTGTAGTTAGCCTGCTTCTGGGTTCCATGGATGTTTAGAGCCTCTCATGATGCTTATGAGAATCTTTGATGAAAACCTTAGGAATAGAGCTGGTCTTGTTTTCACCTTTCGTTGATGTTCATGATACCCAACTGTGTGCAGATCTATTGATAATTTTTTGGCATGTATTTATTGGGATAAGGGAAATTAGTTTTTATTCAGCAAACAAAACTCATTGTAAACTTCATAGAATATCATGAACTATCTTCTGGATGCCCATTCAATATTTGTTCAGTTCTTTTTTATATGGGAAATTGATG
Source organism: Cibotium barometz (assembly GCF_041138505.1). Taxonomy (NCBI): domain Eukaryota; kingdom Viridiplantae; phylum Streptophyta; class Polypodiopsida; order Cyatheales; family Cibotiaceae; genus Cibotium; species Cibotium barometz. The sequence goes on along the minus strand of NC_141102.1, from coordinate 24,029,933 downwards.
CTTTAAAGCTTTACATAGATATATGTACAATATCTCGGAAAAACATAATTTGAATTGTTGTATTGGCATCAACAAACACCTTCAGGTTGCAACCATGTATCTTCTCAGACTTCTCCATACGCAATCTCATTGGCTTCTTCTATTTACCCCAGCTTTCCTGGCTTACCTCCCAATAAACCAATTCTAGCCAGGCTCAGAAAATAGCTTCCACCATTTCATGTTCTGGCCGCATTACCAAGCTCACGGTCATTGAAGCCTGCAGAGTCTCCAACCATGCTCATTTGTCCTCCTTTTACTTCCACCTTTCAACCTTGACTTAAGAACAACCATATCAATATTATAGAAGGACGGAAGTCCCCCTCCCCTTCCACCTCTTATTTATATTATCAGAGAAAGATGGGCATTTGGCTATTTTTCAATCCATTCACCTCCAGCAAAATTTTACCTAAAATAAGCAGTCTAAACTTTGCCTGCACATCAGACAAGCTAGAATGAAAGGTCTAGAGCGGATGTTGAATTACGGCTTTGTAGCTTTCAGCATCTGGAGATGGTGGGCAACCTGAAGTTTTGAGTGATCCTGTTGGCGATGTAGCAAAGATTTTCTCAGATATTGGAGTTTGTGTGGTCCAGCAGTGTGCCAAGCTTAGACAGCAAGGTATAACTGATTATTTTCTTGCTAGATTTCTGCATATATATCCAAGAATGTCATTAAAAGAATCTAAGGTAGTTTTGCTACTCATAATAGCCCTATGCTTTGTACAGTTGCAACAGCTGTCATTTATGACAAGAGTATCAGAGCCTTCAGAGTGAAGGTGCCTGGCACTTCTGAGGAGTTCCTGCTGCATCCAGCCACTGTCCGTTGAAACGACCATTCGACTCAGAGCATCGTAAGCCCGACTGAATCACTCTAAATCTCATTGTCTGAAGCTTTGATTACATGCATCCTCTCCTCTACATGATGTATTTTGTACATGTGACATGCCTTAACCATTAATGCCTGTGTTTTTCACCTCTTCATAGGATGAGTGGACAGATGTTCCGGAGAACATTGAGCCTGAGTCTGTCCACCAATGGGCAACTATGCAGTGTCTATTAGCTGGCCAGATGGTTTCAATCAGGTAAGTTTCCAACTTTGAAGGAACGTATGTCCTTCCGTGTACGTATAAACATCTTGAAGCGCTTGAATGAAGATGGACACTGCAACCCATATCATTTTTGCAACGCGACCTCTTCGCATGCATGCCTTTCTCAAGTTTATATGAACAACTTATAGAGCTCAAACAAGCATGAACATCAAAGGCTATGATTATATTCGACAAGAGGAATCGATCAACATCGACAGAGATCTCAGGGTACATTGCAAGGATGATAATTCAAAATTCATTACCACATTTGAATCTGAGTTACAAGTCATTCGACTTTCTCTGCTTTTTGTGATACTATATCAGTTCTTCCTTCTACTCCTGATCTACATGCCATTGCTAGCATGCTTTAGAATAGGGCCATGAGAAAGAAGACAAGGGTACTCTTCTTCAGGCTAAGGGCAAAAGCAAATAGCAGTCCAAGGTTTCCACGAGCAACAAAGGTGACCACAAACCTACCAACAATCCCATTAATGTGGTCTCAAAGGTCACATTCAGCCTGATTGTTGCAAGAAGAAGAGAGAGTGATTCTACTAAGAAACCCCTGAATCGATCCTCTTCATCCACCAACCAAACTCAAAAATCCTCTTCCACCAAGGAGACTGTCTTCATCGATATTGAGAAGCTTTCCTCTGACTCTTCTATTCCTTCCACCTCACGTCTTACAGATTGGGTGGTGTACTAATCACATGACTTCTCATAGGAAAAAGGCTCAATAAAAAAAGAAAACTACTAAAGTGGTGTTAAAAGACATGGTGTGAGCTCAATGAATGAATGAATCAAACAATGGAAATGATCATCAAATAAGCAAACTCACACCACTAGAGCAACACATGCCACCACTTAGATAATAATGAGATGTAACCAATGAGCAATAGAGGGTACTCAAGGTCACCACAAGCATCACATAAACACAAGCTAATAGAAAATACAAAGATGAGAGTATTTCCACAAAGGACCACTTAGTTTATTGATCACTAAGCAAGTACACAAAGCATGGGCATTACACTCTCCACCAGGGATTTCATTAACGTCTTCACAATTTCGTGATCACGTTAACAAAACCTGTTGTTAACATAAAAATTCTTGTGATCACAATGTATATTCACGGGCATTTTTTATGACCTGCAAAAACCTTCTCTGTCAGTAATCCCGTCGGGAAAATGATCTATTCCCGGTGGGCCCACCGGGAAAACCCATTTTTCCGGCGGGCAAATTAAAAAAATTAAAAAATTAAAAAATTAAAAAAAATTAAAAAAATTAAAACAATCATGCTCACAGTCATTCTTACCATTTTTGGGCCTTCTGGACTCATTTATGATGTCAAAAGTTCAAAATTCTTGGCACAAAAAAAGTTTTGTATAATTTGCTGGCCTTAAGTTCAATTGACACACCAATTAAATCTAACTATACTTACATCAATTGACTCAATTGTCCATGACATCATTGCACTCAATTGAGCCCAATTGGACTCAATTACACTTGATTTACACTCAATTGATATTAATTGGGTGTCAATTGATGTCAATTGTGCCTAATTCGACGCAATTGAGCCCAATTTACACCCAATTTGCATAAATTGGGTGTAAACTAAGTATCAATTGAGTCGAATTGGACTCAATTGATAATAATTGGATGTTAATTGATATTAATTAAGCTCAATTGACTTTAATTGGGTATTAATTTATTACAATTAATATCAATTAAGCTCAATTGAGCTCAGTTGACATCAATTGGGTGTCAATTGATATCAATTAAGCTCAATTGAGCTCAGTTGACATCAATTGGGTGTCAATTGATATCAATTGAGCTCAATTGGGCTCAATTGTACTCAATTGACACTCAATTGGGTGTTAATTGTATCCTATTATGCTCAATTGAGCCCAATAGGATGCAATTAACATCAATCGGGTATCAATTGATCACAATTGATATCAATTGCTCAATTGCACTCAATTGACACTCAATTGGGTGTTAATTGCATCCTATTGTGCTCAATTGAGCCCAATAGGATGCAATTAACATCAATCGGGTGTCAATTGATCACAATTGATATCAATTAGGCTCAATTGCACTCAATTGTGTGATCGATTGTGTGTCAATTGATGTCAATTGAGCCTAATATGATACAATTGAGCTCAATTCACGCCCAATTGGATGTAAATTGAGTGTCAATTGAGCCGAATTAGACTCAATTGATAGCAATTGGGTGTTAATTGATATCAATTAATATCCAATTAACACAATTGAAGTCAATTAAGTCTAATTGACTTCAATTGGATAATTTGGGTGTCAATTGAGCTCAATTGGACGTAAATGACATCAATTGGGGGTCAATTAACATCAATTGAACCTTATTGACATCAATTGGGTGCCAATTAACATCAATTGGACTCAATTGACATCAGTTGGGTTTCAATTGAGCCAAATTGGATGCAACTGACATCAATTGGGTGTCAATTGATTACAACTGAGCTGAATTGGCCTCAATTGCACTCAATTGATATTAATTGGGTGTCAGTTAAACCTAATTCCATGCAATTGAGCTCAATTGACATCAATTCACATCAATTGCTCTCAATTGATATTAATTGGGTGTCAATTGATGTCAATTGAGCCTAATTCGATGCAATTGAGCTCAATTCACATCAGTTCATATCAATTGGGTGTCAATTGAGTAAAATTGAGTCTAATTGGGTGTCAATTGAGTCAAATTGAGTATAATTGGGTGTCAATTGATATCAATTGAGCCAAATTGAGTTTAATTGAGTTCAATTAGACTTAATTAAGCCAAATTGAGTCTAATTGAGTGTCAATTGATGTCAATTGAGCCAAATTGAGTCTAATTGGGTGTCAATGGAGCCTAATTGACATCAATTGGGTGTCAATTGATGTCAATTGAGCCCAATTGAAGCTAATTGTGTATCAATTGACACACAATTGATGTCAATTGGGCTCAATTGACATCAATTGGATTCAATTGACACACAATTGATGTCACATGGGCTCAATTGACATCAATTAACACCTAATTGATGTCAATTAATATCAATTGGATATCAATTGATTATAATTGATGCTAAATTGAATGAATTGAGTCCAATTGACATCAATTAAGTCTAATTGGGTATTAATTGATCAATTGGGCTCAATTGATATCAATTGACACCCAATTGGACTTAATTGACATCAATTGGACTCAAAAGGGTGTTAACTGATGTTAATTGAGTCCAATTGACATCAATTGGGTGTTAATTGAGCTCAATTGGACACAATTAACAATAATTGGGTATAAATTGAACTCAATTGACATCAATTAGGTGTCAATTGAGCCTAATTGCATCCAATTGAACTCAATTGACATCAATTGGACAAATTACATCCAATTTAATTCAATTGACATCAATTAAGCCTAATTGCATCTAATTTAACCCAATTGGACTCAATTGAATCCAATTGGACTCAATTGACATCAGTTAGGTATCAATTGAGCCTAATTGTATCTATTTGGACTTAATTGACATCAATTGGGTGTCAATTAAACCCAATTGGAGTTAATTGATATCAATTGGGTGTTTATTGATATTAATTGAGTTTAATTGACATCAATTGGGTGTTTATTGATGTCAATCGAGTCCAATTAGATGCAATTGGACTCAATTGGGTGTGAATTAGACTCAATTAATATCAATTGGGCTCAATTGATATCAATTAGGTGTGAATTGATGTCAATTGAGCCCAATTCGATGCAATTGATATCACTTGGGTGTCAATTAGACTCAATTGGCACCCAATTGATGTCAATTGAGTCCAAGTGGATGTCAATTGATATCAATTAAGCCCAATTGATCAATTGATATCTAATTAGACTTAATTGATATCAATTTGACTCAATTAGGTGTTAATTGATATCAATTAGACTCAATTGGGTGCTAATTGATGTTAATTGAGCTCAATTAGACTCAATTGACATCAATTAAGTGCTAATTGAGTGTAATTGATGTCCATTAAGCCCAATTTGACTTAATTAACATCAATTGGGTATCAATTGACTACAATTGATGTCAATTGAGCTCAATTGACATCAATTGGGTGTTAATTAATGTCAATCGAGTCCAATTAATATCAATTAGGTATCAATTAAGCCAAATTGATATCAATTGGGTGTCAATTGAGTCCAATTCACATCAATTGGGTGTAAATTGAACCTAATTGGACTCAATTAACATCAATTAGGTGTGAATTGATGTCAATTGACTCCACTTGGATACAATTGATATCAATTTGGTGTCAATTGGACTCAATTGGCACCCAATTGATGTCAATTGAGTCCACTTGGATGTCAATTGATATCAATTGAGCCCAATTGATCAATTGACACCCAATTAGACTTAATTGATATCAATTTGACTCAATTGGATATTAATTGATGTCAATTGAACTCAATTGGATGTTAATTGATGTTAATTGATGTTAATTGAGTCTCAATTGATATCAATTGGATGCCAATTGAGTGCAATTGATGTCAATTAAGCCCAATTTGGCTCAATTAACATCAATTGGGTGTCAATTAACTACGATTGATGTCAATTGAGCTGAATTGACATCAATTGGGTGTTAATTGATGTTAATTGAGTTTAATTGATATCAATTGGGTGTTAATTGATGTCACTTAAGTTCAATTAGATGTAATTAGACTCAATTGGGTTTGAATTAGACTCAATTGATATCAATTGGGCTGAGTTAATTGGGTGTCAATTGAGCCCAATTGACATCAATTGGGTGTGAATTGAACGTGATTGGACTCAATTGACATTAATTAGGTGTGAATTGATGTCAATTGAGCCCAATTGGATGCAATGGATATCAATTGGGTGTCACTTGGACTCAATTGGCACCCAATTGATGTCAATTGAGTCCAATTGGATGTCAATTGGTACCAATTGAGCCCAATTGATCAATTGACATCCAATTAGACTTAATTGATATCAATTTGACTCAATTAGGTATTAATTGATATCAATTAGACTTAATTAGGTGTTAATTGATATTAATTGAGTCTAATCGAACTCAATTGATATCAATTGGGTGTCAATTGAGTGTAATTAATATCAATTAAGCTCAATTCGGCTCAATTGGCATCAATTGGGTGTCAATTGACTACGATTAATGTCAATTGAGCTCAATTGACATCAATTGGGTGTTAATTAATGTCAATTGAGTCCAATTAACATCAATTGGATGTCAATTGAGCCCAATTGACATCAATTGGGTGTGAATTGAACTGGATTGGACTCAATTGACATCAATTAGGTGTGAATTGATGTCAATTAAGCCCAATTGGATGCAATTGATATCAATTGGGTGTCACTTGGACTCAATTGGCACCCAATTGATGTCAATTGAGTCCAATTAGATGCCAATTGATATCAGTTGAGTCGAATTGATTAATTGACACCCAATTATACTTAATTGATATCAATTTGACTCAATTGGGTATTAGTTGATGTCAATTGGACTCAATTGGGTGTTAATTGATGTTAATTGAGGACTCAATTGACATCAATTGGGTATCAATTGAGTGCAATTGGTGTCAATTCGGCTCAATTGGCATCAATTGGATATCAATTGACTAAGATTGATGTCAATTGAGCTCAATTGACATCAATTGGGTGTTAATCGATGTCAATTGAGTCCAATTAAGCCCAGTTGTGTCCAATTGGGTGTCAATTGATTGAATCCAATTAAGTCCAATTAAGCCCAATTGAGTCCAATGGGGTGTCAATTGATGTCAATTGAGGCCAATCGATCAATTGACACCCAATTAGACTTAATTGATACCAATTGGACTCAATTGGATATTAATTGATGTCAATTAGACTCAATTGGAAGTATAATAAGATCTAATTGATGGTAATCGAGCTTAAGGTGATAAATTTAGAGATAACTTTTTTTATACAAAGAATTTTGAACCTTTGACATCATAAATGAGTCCAGAAGGCCCAAAAATGGTAGAAATGACTGTGAACATGAATATATTTTGACCATTTTTTTTAACTTTTTTTCCCGTCGGGAAAATGGATTTTCCCGGCGGGCCCGCCGGGAAAACAAAAAGCCCGACGGGCTTCGGCAGGTTACCAGGTCACTGGTAACCTGCTATTTTGAGAACATGAAAACATGTGAACATGTGAATAACATGTTCACAAGTGTTATTAACAAAAAAAATCTTGTGATCACGTGAATATAAAATCCCTGCTCTCCACTTAGCTCTATAGTGTGAGTAGTATACCATGTTTAGGAGAAGGAGGTGCCAAGGGCCCATGAATCTCTCCACCTCCCTTAGATTTCTCACCAAGACTCACCTAAAATGTGATGCCTCAATCAGAGGAAGGTATCTACTAGACCTACACTCAGTTACTCTAGTAAATGAGCCTTCCAACCTTACAACAAGACACTATAAGGTATCACTAAGGATATCACACTAAGAATGGATGCTAGATCACATATCTTCTAACACCCTTCCTTGATCAAGCATCCATACCACACATGGTGTGCTTGGATCAGATCTACCACCACTAAGATAAATATCACTAAGGCATTACTAAGATAAAAAGTGCCCCACGGGCTATAAAATGTCATGCATAACAACTTCAAGAATAATGAGTTGGAGAAGTTTTCCTCCTCCTTCTCTGGTTTCTTTGCCTTGCTCTTCTCTTTCTCCTCTTCATCCTTCCTGCTTTTGAAGCAATCTTTGATGATGTGGCCCTTCATTTTGCAATAATACCAAGTCCTAGGAGCCTTGGTCTTCTTGTCCTTACTGTAGCAGAATAGGCGTGCACCACTAGAACTGTTGTTGAAGAAGTTGAAGCTTTGGAACCCTTCATGCGGGTTTCCTAAAAAATGAGGGCAGAAGTCACTGAGGTAAGAATATGATTGGCTATCACTGAGACACACTACTCATAACAAGGAGGCATGCTGGAGAGCAACACATAGATGGCCTCTTCTTCATCAATGGTAACACTTGCACCACTGAGTTGATCAATCATACATCGAATGTCATTGACATGAGAAGCAGCACTCGCTTTGTCGTCCTTTTCCATCCTATAAATTTTCTTCCTTAGTTGCTTGTGCTCTTGTTGAAAATTCTTGACTACATATTGAATTGTATGAATATTCAAGCTTTGTTCCCAATGAAAAAGACACGACCGCTCATGACCTTCCAATATATTCTCTAGTCTGTTGTTATAGGTTGTCCTTACTACCTTCCAATTGGCTCCAGCCTCATCGGCCATGAAGCCAAAAAAATCTTGTTTGGGAAAGCCTTTATGCACCACAACATTGTTAATCATATCCCATAATAGAACTTGTGCTACTGAGTCTTCTTCTTTCATTTCACAAGAAGCAATTGTCATAAGCTCTTGCAAGCTACATGCCATTACATAACACTTGTAAAACAGCTGTAAAGAAGTTAAAAAATTTTAGGAGTTTTATAAGACCAAAGTACCTTGGATCATATACATTGTTGTCCATCCCTGCATATGCCTAACATGATTAAAGAAAACCGAAGCCCTTACATGTGCAGCCATTGTTGTCCATTCCTGCACATGCCTAACATGATTAAAATAAAACCAAGCCCTTCTCAAATCACCGTCTCTTGTTTCACGCATACGGTTCACTAGGCCTAGATCTCCGATGCGGGCCCTATGGTTGACATTTTAAACACATAACACCGCTCTGACTCATCCAAAGCTTGCCCAGGAAAACGACTACCATGGAAGAACTCAAAAGCGCATTGTCTCTTCAAATCTAGGATACTGAACTCTGTGCCTTACATTGTTCTGTTGATTTTTCTAGAAGCACATACCATCCTCCCGAATCTACAGGAGAAATTGGAAAACTTAACAATCTATGTAAAATTAGGTTGATAAAGACGATTAAAAAATTTAAAATCAATATAGAGTTAAAATTACCTTTGACATTGAATTAGGGGATGCATGTGTTCCAATAATAGTGACAACTCCATGCTGCTAATATATGATCCATCCTTTGCATGCTTCCTAGCATCCAATACAAGTTGTTTGCTGATATCCATTTGTATCTTCCTTGGACCACTTATAGCCACCTCTAAAAATACCTCTTGCACTAAGTTCTCTTATCTTTTGCAATGCTTGCCTTAATGTTCTCCTTCGCACATCATGCAAATGTTTCCCTTGATGTATCATCAATCTGGTCATATATGGGTCATCAGCAGGCATACAATTATACATTGTAGTACCACACATGCTTCTGCATACAGGTCTGGTCTTGCAGCAGTAGAAACAAGTGAGAGAGCTATATCCATTTGATGTTAAGCCTAATGAGGAAAGATTCAGTGTGACCTTACCTATTATTTAAAAGAATACAAAGTCTCAATAATTATTTCTTTATATTTTATTTAAATAACTTTAATTACTAAATTTTTAATTAAAAATAACATCATTTAAATTATCCTTAAAATAATCTTACTAAAATTAAGATTACTCTTAATAAAAACCACCTTTGAATTAAGGTCGCCCTTCGTAAGGATGACCTTGGTAAGGTTACCCTTACTAAGGACGATCTTACCAAGGTCGCCCAAAGTGAGGGAGAGCGTGGTAAGGTTACCCTCACTAAGGACGACCTTACCAAGGTCGCCCAACGTGACGGCGACCTTAGTAAGATTTCCCTTACTAAGGATGTTGTCCAAAGTGAGGACGACCTTACTAAGGCCATTGCCCTTCCTAAGGGCGACACTCACTAAGGCCTGCCCTTAGTGAGGGGTCACCCCTCTCACTAAGGGCAATGTGGGGTCCTTAGTGAGGGGGGTGACCCCCCTAGTGAAGGGTTATTCCCTTACTAAGGGCGATATCTCAATTAGTCGCCCTTAGTGAGGGGGTCTCGGTCTCTCACTAAGGGCGACGTTACCCTTAGTGAGGGGTCCTCTCACCAAGGCGATTGCCCTTCTTACTAAGGGCAATCGGGCAACCACTTTTAAGGGTCACCCTTAAGTAAGGGAGACCGCCCTTAAGGGTACCTCTCTCTCTCTCTCTCTCTATTCTCCTCTCCCTCTCCCTTAGTTCGCCTCCCCCCCCCCTCTCCCTCTCTCTCTCTCTCTCTCTCTCGCCTCTCCTCCCCTCCTCCCCCTCTCCCTCTCTCTCTCACCCTCTTTCTCTTGCCTCCCTTTTTAGCTTCTCCTCTCTCCCTTCCCTCCCCTCTCTTGCCTTTCCTTATTTTTGCCTCCCCTTTTTCTCTTCCCTGCTCTTTCTCTTTCTTGTAAATGTTATCTCTTTCTCTCCTCTTTTTCTTTTCTGTTTTTTATCTATACAAGCAACCCTAAAAGTTTGTCTTGCTTTCGTATTTATACCTTTCTCTCTTTTTTTCAAAAACCCTAAAAGTTTATCCTACTTTCCTATTTAGATTTATTCCTTTGTTTTTGTCTTTCACTTTCTATATTAATATATTTCTCTTCTCTCTCTTTTCTTGATCTCCCTATTATTGTTCACTTTGTTTCCTTGTCCTCTTTTAATCTCCTTTCTTTCCATTTTATTTATCAACCTCTTACTTTTCTCCTGCTTTTTCTCATCTCTTTCTTTTTTCTCTTTTTTTTCTCTTAGATATTGCATCTCCTTAACTCAAAAAAGGGACACGGGTGATTTTAAAATTCATTAAAATGAAAGTAGCTACTGGCACTGTGTTGCATGTAAACTCTACTGTCAATACCATGCATGGATCTTCGTTGCTATATCTGGGTATGTTGGCGTGTCGATTGAAGATGTCAAAGTGGGAGAACTATTGCTTCCTTTTCCTCTTAAAGATGGTGATGTCTCCACATTCAATCAAAGCAAAGGCTACATCATTGTATGGCCAGCAAGAGATTGCATAAGTGTTTTTATATCTATTGTTTCCTTGGTAATTTTATTTTTTTTAACTTAAATTAATTTATCTTGTATATGTCTTTGTATTTAGATTGACCCACACTCAATGGAAGCCCAACATGTATATAAATCTCTAAAGTGTGGACAACGCTTAAAGAGCACTGCTACCAGATAAGTAAGCCAGGAAGTAACAAGCATGAAGAAGAAGCAAAAAACAATGCAAGAAGAAGAAGATAATGATTGGGTACCTCCACAAAGAAATCCAAGTCGATCTTTTAAGTCTACAAAAAAAGGTGCTTCTTCGAAATCCATAAAAGAAACAAAGGAAGTATAAGAGATGGAAGAGGGAACTAAAAAAGAAGACGAGAATGAAGACCACTACATGGTAACACATGCAACTCATATACAACTAGAACTCCTGTAGGATAGTTTTAAGAGAGTAAAGGTAATTGTTAAGTAATCTTGCATAAGCACAACCTCTATGTGTACATTGCAAGTGAAGAGATCCACTCCTTTTTCACCTATTCCCTTGTGCAAACTTATGCCTAACTTCTCTATATAAGAAGAGTTTAGTTTAGGTACAAGAAGTTGACAAGGAAATTCTGCACAAATGGCTATGTTGTCGATCGATATAGGTTCGAGCATTTTCTCTATCTCCTCATCCCACAATCATCTTAGAGTATTGTAGGATGATGTTAATAGATGGGATAACATATGGCGAATGAAAAACGAGGAGTTCCAGAATGTGATCAAAGACATGAAGTGGTAATTCTTGTGTAAGAAGATGTTTTATGTGTGGAACGACAATCATCGAGGTGTGGCATAGATGGAGGAGATTAGTAAATATGAGTGATCTTAAATTGCTAACTTTTTGAACACGGTGTTAAGTCTTTTAAAATAGCAATGAACTAATTAGGTTCACACTGAATGTAGTATTCAAGAATGTTTTATCAAGATATCCATGTCTTGACGCTATCCTTATTGAATTTAATGAGGATATGAGGGGGAGGTCCTCACAGTCATAGCTTGCTTAAACAGGTAAGGAAACATACACATTACGACATGCGACGGCGCTATTTGCCATCAAAAGTAACCTTTCCACTTTATTATGTTGCTTATGGATATATATATCTTATATCTCTTTGACTTAGGATGGTCCGAGTGCAATATGTTTTATCTTTTGTCATAATGTCTTAAATATCTTTGACTTAGGATGGTCCAAGTGCAGTATGTTTTATCTTTCATCATAGCTCATATTTTGTTTGCCATAGTATGAATAAAGTGGACTATGTTTTGTCGTCTCTTGTGGACAAAGTGTGCCTCATTAGGGCGCTCAAATTGCCAAATAAAGAAATAATATAAAGCACATAAGAGCAATGAACAAGGCATGGATAAAAAATCATGCCTCGATGCAAAAAAAAGGGTCACACAACTGTGAACGTTTAAAACTATCCTAAATAGCATTCCATGTGCAATATCCTATCTTCTAACATTTACAATATATGATTAACATTTATATGTTGTCATATTAATGTAGTAACCTATGAAATATAGGATGAGTACCTCACTCTGCCACCCGAGATATTAACCCCTTAGTAGATACCTTGCTTGCAAATGAGTTTGAAGGCAAATGGAAATCCGCATTTTATAAAGATGAGAGAAAGTGGAGACATGCTACTAGACGATTGACCACGATTGCAAACCCTGCATAAGGAGAAAGTTTCTTTAAGTAAGAAAACCTTTACTCTTCCCTCTTAGTTTTTTTGTAGGCAATGACATATTTTGGTTTTAATGTTCTCGTTTGATTTTGGTGTTGCGTGTTATAGTCGACTAGTGCAAGTAAATTGGAATGACAAACCAGATTGTTTGATAGAGGATAGGTTGTATAGCACATTGCCAAATTATCATAAAGCTGTGATTTTAGATATTTTGATTGATGGAGATTCACAGAGGCTAAAGACCTTACAAATCCCAAAAAGCAAGTAATAATTAATTGTATCTTGTATTAATAACAATTTTAATGACAACGCTGTAAATGCAAGTTTATTGAGAGATTGTCTAAGACAAGAAGTGATATGGCACGAGATTGGAGCACAAGGTGTGGCAATCCTCCTCACCGATCTCAAGAGACTATATTTTGGGAAGCCGTTTGAGAAGATGGTGGGGTCCTTTAAAAAATAAGGTGTGGTGGCTTCAAACCCTGCTATCATCAAAGCTACTAACAATTCTGTATTTAGATACACAACAATCTAGAAAGACTACTTACTAATTATTTGTTTTCTTATATTTGTAATATGAATGGAAACAATTACATGTAGATGGATTTGTTAAGTACCATGCCAAGAAATATATTGAAGCTCTATACTATCCATCGTAATAAGTTGTGAGATCTAGGACGACATGAGAACTCAATGTATACACAGCAATAACTTCGAGAATACTTAAGGCGATTCTCGCTTGTAGCAAGAGTGATGAGGCTTCATGGATATATTATGAGAGTAGTCATTGTATAGTATTAGGTCTCTTATGAGCCTAAAGTTCCCGGTCGGCCACAATTTAAGTGAGTGTGAATACTTATGGCCATGTATATAAGTGAATATTTCTCATAATACAACATACTCTCCCATTGTGCAATTTAGTCTTGCTCTTGATAATCCTCTTGCTAATCTCTCTCCCTAATGCATGTTAGTGAGTGTGTGTGAGTGATGTGAGGTGAGAGGAGGGACGAGTACACGTAGTGCAACGCGGCGGTATGATAACTCTCGCGGGCGGTGGAATTTCTTCTCAAGGAGTTGTAGAGCTTAGAGACCTCAAGGGTTACGAGCTCCGCCATATTGGAAAGATCCTCATGACAATTTCGGTTCACCAAGTAATCTTTTGTTGGATGTGTTTCAAGGGGAGTCAGGGTGAGTCATAAAAGTGAGTGATCAAGAGGAATTTTTCAACATTAAGACCTTAGGTGTTAGTGTTTACGTTAGGTACAAATTCTCATGTTTTATGTCTATGTCACGTAGATAGAGACAAGACTTTATTGCTTAAGATTTGTGAGACCATCCTAGATGACAATGGCTCGCTTATTGTCATTAGTACTATGTATAAGTGACAACCCCTATGATAGGGAAGACTGAGCAATATGGCTTCGTATTAGACACCCTACCAAATGTGTGGTGTACAATGAAGATTAGAAAGTTGTTTGGACAAGAGATGAGCAACACTAACCATAGAGGTGTTTATGATTCTCATAAAACATTGCCATTAAACATCACTTTCTGCTACAATAAATCATCTCATACTCTTGTGCAAACATATACCTTTATGAGCATAGTTAGAATAAATCATGCACAACCTTTCTTGCCCAATTATATTATTGATCCTTGCACCATGATGCATTGGGAAAGATGCCCAAATGGGACAGTATAGCGAGGTATGTTATAAACATGTATATAAGTACTCCAAATTATGGGTGTTGCATATTATGTGAAATTTAGAGAAATGCTTTCTTTACAAGTGGATGTCAACATGGATACGACTTTTGGGATAGCCTATTGAAGCAACATGCAAAAGAAGGGCAAGTGATTGTAGAGCTTTACATAGGATCTGGAGATTGTGCTATGGTAGCGTGTAAATTAGGCATAAACATTGTTTGTATTGATCCCAAAGAGGACGTTGTGTGGAGGGTGTCTTGATGAAGATGTCATTATAGTGAAATGAACATATTTATTTATAAATATTCAAGTAATTATAACAATTGTTTATGATTATGTTATGATCTTATTTTACATACGAATAGAGAGAGAGAGAGAGGACTATAGCAATGGATGTTCAGGTTTTGCAATGAGATATGATTAACATTTTCAACTGTGTTTATGCTCAACATGTCATACAAAGTATCAAAGAATTGACATTTTCTATATTATGTGGATGAATAAGGTAGTGTTAAGTTTGTAGACTCAAAGGATCTGTATGCATAAAATGAAGTTAAGTGTACTGTGCTAAGAAATGAATTATAAGTCTGTGGCCTCACATGAACAGAAGGATAAGAGAGAGAAAACATGAAAAGAAAGGGAGATGGAAGAGGTGACAACATCGACAAGAGAAAGACACATGAAGAGAGAGAGGATGCAAGATTGATAATAAGAAAGAATAGAAAAATAAGTTGGGAAGGGGGAGACAGTGATAGAATACTAATGAAATAGACAACGAAAGAGGGTTAAGGGTGACAGAGACAAGGAGGAGGGAGCAAGGGGGAGAGGGAAGGAGGAGGAGGAGACAGATGGAGACAAGAGACGAGCACTAAAAAATAGATGGTAGGGGAGAGATAGGGAGAGAGAGAGAGAGAGGTAACAGAGAGTAGGACAGAATATAAGAGATACAAGAGAGAGAGAGAGAGAGAGAGAGAGAGAGAGAGAGAGAGAGTGAGCAAAGAGAAGGATATATATATATATATATATATATATATATATATATAGAGAGAGAGAGAGAGAGAGAGAGAGAGAGAGAGAGAGAGAGAGAGAGAGAGAGAGAAGCAATGAAGAGATGTCAGATGGTTGGAGAGAGAGAGCAAGAGAGAGGAGATAAAGAGAAGAGAGTGATGTGAGATGGTAGTAGAGAGATATGAGGGTGGGAGAGGGCAAGAGAAAAAGATGGTAGAAGAGACTCGATGGAGAGAAAAAAAAAAAGCTGAAGGGAGAGAGAGAAGCAACGGAGAGATGTTAGATGGTTGGAGAGAGAGGAGAGGAAGAGGAGAGTGATGTGAGACAATAGGAGAGAGAGAGAGAGGAAGAGAAGAGAGTGATGGAGAGAGAGAGAGGAGAGAAAGAGAAGAGAGTGATGTGAGACAATAGGAGAGAGAGGAGAGGGAGAGAAGAGAGTAATGTGAGACAATAGGAGAGAGAGGAGAGGGAGAGAAGAGAGTAATGTGACACGTTTGGAGAGAGAGAGGAGAGATAAAAGACAGATATAAACATTGCTATCTTTTCAGACATTTTAGTATGCATTTGATCACTTAAATCAAGAGAACTCTTAAAAAAAAACTTGATTTGGACCAAACCAAAACCTTGACATTCCATGAAAATTTGAGTACAAAAAACATTACAATAATTGCAAAAAACAAATACTCTCCTTGCAACTAAGAGAGATCTTTGACCTTTTACTTCAATATCTCTACAGTTGTCTTGCGCAAGTGACTAGATTTTTTTAAATCAAACCCATACACAAGGATTTCTACATCCTCTAGATTGAGTGTGTCCACAGGGGTCATGACAACTTCCTACTTTCTTTCTTTCTGCTTTGTTTAAGCATCTCAGGATCGTACTTGCCTTTCAATGGATCTTCTCCAATTGTCTGATACCAATGCACTTCCACAAATTCAATACATCCTGCTCTTTGAAAACCTTTGTGACTTTTACAAGCCAAAATGGATTATCATTTTCATCATTGGTAGCAAGAACTGCGATTATTGTGCCCTCACTTAGCTCATTACATTTCCTTCCCACATTTCTTTCTCTTGTCGATTTTGTGCTCTTTCTAGGACCAACATACATTTCCCTTGTTTCTCCATGACTAAGAGATAATAACTCCACTGAAATTGACACATCACTGATACCACAATAGCTACAACATTGTCACTCCTTTCACTAAGGCCACTCTCGTGCCACACAAATGCATGTTGTAGCTGAAATGTGTCATCCTCCTGAACTCTTCAACCAGCTTCTCCTGCTTTGCAAAAAAACTCTCCCACCATGCTAGAGCTTGCTGGAAAATACAAATGTGCAGCATGTATTCTTCTAAATTCTATTTTTTTTAAATTTTGGAGTGAAAAATAACGATCTACATCTTAAGTGGAAGAAACATTTGGATTCCTGAATCGTTTTTATGATTCCGTAAAAAATATGAACTTGTAAAAATTCTTTAGTGAAACAAAATCCTAAGTTTAGAGGAAAATATGTATTATTGTTAAACTCTTAATTGTTTAGTAAAAAACTAAACATAGGGTGCATGTTATTTTTTAAAATCCATGTTTTGAGCAAATTCTGGTTCCAAAACCCAGCTTGTGAAACAAAGTGGATTGTAGAATCCTACTTTGTGATAATGTGGTTTCCACAATCCAACTCAAGAGCAAAATTGGGTTCTAGAAACTAGCCTCCTTGAAGAAGTGGATTGTGGAATCCAACTTAACATAAAAAGTGGATTCTAGAACCCAAAAAGCACCAAAAGCACAAAGGTTTATGAGGAAGAAGGAGAGAAGCCTGCAAGCTTGGGAAGGAGAAAGTAGCATTAGGTGTGTTCCGTGAGACAGGCAAGCGGAGGTGTGCGTCAGCGTTGTTCATTCTCAGCTATGGTGTCAATATTGTGCGGGAGCTGCCAGTGGCTTCGGTTGTGTTCGTGTGCTGCCGGAGCATCCTAGCACTGCAGTTGGCCTCTTATGCTTGCTTGCTTCGATCGCACCCCTTGCGCTGTCGTGCACCCGCTCCTCGCATTGCCTGGCCTCTTGCACCTGCCCCTTGCTTGCGCTACCACCTTGTGCTCCCCTAGTTGCGCTCCCTTGCACTACCCCCTTCTACCCCATGGCCATGGCATTGAGCGTTCCTCGCTTGCGCTCCCTTGCACTACCCCGGCTACCTCGCACTACCCTGGCTACCTTTCTCTCCCTTGCGCTACCTCGACTCCCTTTGTGCTCCCTTGTGCTACTCCCACCTCCCTTACACTCCCCTTGCCCCGGCTCCATTGTGCTCCCTTGCCCTTCTCCCCTTGCACTACCGCTTATCACCTTGAGGCCATGGCGCTTGGCGTTCCTCGCTTGTCGCCCGACTCCCGTGCGAACTACCACCCTGGCCCCGGCCTTGGCCCCTTGCACTGGCCACTCTGGCCCCAGCTCTTTACATTACATGCCTGCATTGTCGACCGCTGCTTTTTGTGCTACCGAACTCGGCTACCTGCACTAACCTACGTGCTACCGAACTCGGCTGCCTGCACTGACCTACGTGCACTGTCGACCACCCGGTTGCCTTGCAGGATTCTAGAATCCCACTCCTCTTTCTATAGTTTTTCTAGTTTTTCCAGTCACTTCTCTTGTCCTTTCTGGTGGATTCTAGAATCCATGATTAACTTTTAGCCATGGTTGTTTCTTTTTTGTAGGTCATGGCTTCTTAATCTCAACTTTTTCATGCAAGCAAGAAGTCTAAAACTTCAAGACAAGCTTCTATGCAACCTCAACCCGATTCAAGCTCAAGGAGGGGACACTCGAAGTCTTCTCAGTTGGTTCCGGCACCACGGAGTCCGGGTTTTGAAGTAACGAGGCTTTTTGAAAGGCCATCTCATTCTTCTCATTGAGAGCTTCTTATTGTTGCTGAGCAATTCCGTTGTGAGCTAGTGACTCAGCACATCAAAAAGCATCGCCAAAAGGTTAGAAAGGGGAAAAGTCAAGATCTTGCACCTGTGAGAGAGGCAAAAACCCTTCAAAGCTCTCAAGCAAAAGAAATATGGGATAAAGTTCTTGCGAAAAGCAAGTAGGATCATGCGTGGACACTTAGCTTTGGGCGTCATGGGGAGCGCATGTAATTTATTGATTTAACAACCCCTTTTTTGATTGTTTTACAAAACACAAAGGACCTTCAAGTGATCCTTTGTGTTTTACAAAAAACACAAAGGACCTTCAAGTGATTCTAACAAGTACTCTTTTGTTGAACACATCGAGAAAGTGCAAGAGAACAAAGGCAAAAATACGGTATATTTTCTTATTGAGCGTGATGACTCCACTCGCTTTGCCATTCTTGTTTTATTAAAGGACTTTGAGATGGATGAAATAAATCCTCTGAGCACAAAAAACTTGATGATTGATGCAATGCAAACTTGAGGCATGGTAAGAACTAAACTATTCCCATATTCTTTTCAACTTTTCTCTCTTTTTTTTTGAAACATGTCATTGATTTCATTGTTTTTGGTGTAGACATTTGGGAGAGCCTACAGTGAGGTGCTGGAGGTTTTTTTGGCTCACATAAGAACTCTTCAAGTGACTACATCAAAGAGGAAGGAGAGGAAGAAGAAGAGTCAATTTATTCAAGTGATGAAGAGGTTGAGAAAGAATGCCCCCCTCTCAACTGATGCAAACCCCTATTACAGGTAAGCAACGAAGCAAAAAGTCAGGTAAATCAAAAGACTCTAAGTTTCTTCTTGAGTCAAAGATTGTTCCATCCGGTCCTAGTGCCCCCTTACCTGACACAAGAGATTCAATCTCTTTCAATGTTTTAAGAGAGAGGGTCAAGCAAAATAACATGGTGGATCTTTTGCCTATAAGTGTGATTGAGAATCCACCAGTGGATCCCAAACAAGAAGAAGACCCTTAGAGGTTTGCACTATTGTTGGATCATCATGTTCATAATCTAAGGTACAAAATGAAAAACAAGCCGAATGCCATTGTGTTACCCTGGCTTGTTTTAGTGGATAGACAATAGTGTCCTTATAAGGAATCTTGGGTGAAGGCCAATGCTGAGTGTTACAAATATTGGGTTCTTGGGGGCACTCATTCTTTGCTTGCCAAGCAAGAGCTTGCAGGCCGAATATGAGTATGTTGACACTTAAAAAATGGCTATGTGTTGGGTGTATGCTGGTTTAACAAATGAGGAGGTAAAGGTACTTGCCCTTGACCATAATATTGACTCAGACTTTCGAATGAAAATGACTTTCATTCAAAAGTAGTGAGCAGGTTGGGAGATAGTTAACCTTGTGGATTATGAGCCAGATGGCCCAGAGGTTGAGGAGCAAGTTACTAATGCTCCTCTTGCAATCACTTCAATGGGAGAGGAGGCGAGGAATGAGGCGGAAGACAAGCTTCCCATTCAAGCATAGTTGTCATGACTTTTTAGATCTCGTTGACACATACTTTGAGTTTCAAAAAACTTGTCATTTTGTTTGTGAAGATACTTGTTTCGATTTGTAGTTCAAATTGTTTACAGCAATTGTTTGTTGAAGTTTGTCATGTTTTGAATTTTAATTAGCATGTGATGGAGTTTTATTCATGAGTTATAAATTCATCAAGATTCTTTGGAGATTGCATGCATGTAGGCATAGTATCTTGATATCTTATCTCTTAAAGATTTTAATACGTATTCACTGAATGCCTAGCTACAGAAGCATTAAAACCATGAAAGTTGATGTGCTAGAGTCACAAATTTGATTGAGGTTCATAAGGCTCACTTTTTTGCTAAGTTTTGGAAACAAAGCTTTGTAGGTGGTGTCTATGCTGTCTTTTTGTTCGAAAAATAGCTTGTTTGTCTCGAGATAAAGAAGCCATCAAGTAATGCTTTAAAATTTTAATTTAAAATCAACTTTTTTTAAAACAAAATTACAGCTCTTTGTTACAAATGGGTTTACAAGTTTGAAAAAGTGGCCATTTTCTAAGTTGTGAAATTTTGGATGTCGTGCTAATTTTTTATGACTTGGTGTTGCAGACACTTAAGATAAAGAGGAGCATATGTGGATTTTTCGTCCTACTCACCTAAATGTGTATGAGGTCAAAAGAACTTGGATTTTTCATTTTCTTTATTTCTATTCACTGTTTCTAAGGGAAAAAAACCTTTCTTGATTTCTATATATGTCCCTCATGGGACAAGCTTAGGGAGTTGATTCCAAGAAGCCAAATATTCACGTCTTAAAATCTAGACATACCATGATAATAGCTATGCTCTTATTTTTTACCATGCTCTTAGGTAAGATCACGTGTTCCATTTCATACAGTCCCTACCCCAACCGAGGTGTTGTTAGGGAGACATTGCTAGAACTAAGCATGAAGCTCTAGATGACTCCCCATCGTGAGTAATTTATAATGACCCTCAAACTCATAATTATGATTAGTTTAGGATTTCATGTCCTTATTACTATTATAAATTACTCTTAAATAACTTAACCTCATAGATAATTTATTATTATAAATTACTCTTAATTATGATTAGGCATTACTCTTAATTATAATTAGGCTTGGCCCTTGGTCCTTAGTTAACGTAACTGCATTGATAGATCTGGTCCATGTTATATTTTTAGGGAACTTGGTAATGGCAACCTTATGACCACCCATGGATTTACCATGCAAGAATCAAGCCTTGTAATTTGTGTTCTTGTTTCTTTGCCACAAGAAAATTAAATCACAAGATTTTTTCGTTGGAATTTGTATATGTTGAAGAAAGTAGTTATGAGGTTCTATAACTTTTATAGATAGTACAAGAAAGATTGTGCTAGTAGATAATAAACTTTTGAAGATTATTTTCTTTCCCTTGAATTCATATGAGATTCCAAGATTATGCTTTGTACAAGAAAGTAAATACTTGATTGATAAAGAAATTGTATTTAAAGTGAGCTTCAATTGATACATGATAGAAAGTTAGAACTCCAAGAGAATCCACTTCCATTTGCCAAACTTAAACACACATACTTGTGTATAAAAAAAGTAAATATATTTGTATTTGAAAGGTGTACTAACCTTTTGTGAATCTCAACAAGATCCAAGTGCCCTAAGTATTTGATTATGAATAAAAGGCAAGGAGGTGGGCTCTTTCTATATGCTACATTTCTAAGTGAGTGTGTGTGTGTGTGTGTGTGTGTGTGTGTGTGAGAGAGAGAGAGAGAGAGAGAGAGTGGAGGAGGAGGAGGAGAGGCTTTTAACATGACAAGCACAAGTCCAACACTCTAAGAGAGAGAGAGAGAGAGAGAGAGAGAGAGAGGAGGAGAGGCTTTCAACATGACAAGCACAAGCCCAACACTCTTAAGAGAGAGAGAGAGAGAGAGAGAAAGAGAGGAGGAGGAGGAGAGGCTTTCAACACGACAAGCACAAGCCCAACACTCTAAGAGAGAGAGAGAGAGAGAGAGAGAGAGAGAGAGAGAGAGAGAGGAGGAGGAGGAGGAGAGGCTTTCAACATGACAAGCACAAGCCCAACACTCTATTAGAGAGAGAGAGAGAGAGAGAGCTCCTTTATTGGATTGTTTTTAAGACAACATGAGAATCCATTTTCTATTTAATAAGACTCGAAGAATACTGTGGAATTATTTTTTTCTCAAATTTAACTTTATATACTCCGCCCCCTCCCCTCCCTTCCCTCACTGGAACCATGTGCTTGCATGCATGCACAGGGACTCACACATGTGCAAGCATGCACACACATATGCATGCACATGTGTGTGATGTGATTGACTTCACATCCCTCCTCCTCTCTCTTCTTCCACTCTTTTATTCTACAAATTATGCACACACACGGCGATTAGTGTGGAAGCTAAGCGCAAAAGGAAGAAAATTGTGTGTTGTCTACGTTGGAGAACGGGAAGGGGAGTGGCAATTTTTTTTAACGAGGGTACACGCAGAGACAGAAGAGAGAGAGAGAGAGAGAGAGAGAGGGAGGGAGGACATGTGAAGAGATGTCAGTTTAGGGAGGCAGTAGCTAGTGAAGGCGATCCTCATCCCATCGCCGTTGGTTGCCAAGGAAAGGAGGTCCCGTGCCATCGCAGTAGCTAGTACCATCACCTGCATCGCCTTCTCGGCTTATCACTTCCGCTCGCTCTCTCGGCCTGCGTCGCGCGCAAGAAAATGGCGATGGCCGCGCTGCTCCTGCGACGCCTCTTGCCATGGCTCCTTCATTCTCAAACGCTCCGCCTTGCCTTCACCTGCGCCAACGCCTTGTGGCGCCACGCCTCCGCTCTCCTCCACTCTGCTCTGAACTCCAACGAGCTTGAGCTTTGGAACTGCTATTGAATTGCCCAGCCATTGCCCTTGCTTTGATCGATGCCAGCATCAGGCCGCTCCTTTCCTTCTTCGTTTCTTGTACAGATCTAGTGAGAGGTCCCTCCCTCAAATAACACTCAATTCTTGGGCACCCTGTCAACCTCTCCCTTTGTCATCCCCATTGCTCTTGGCATACAATGTAACCACATGATTGCACATGATCCATAGTTCAATTTTAAGTTGCCCTTTTTTCTTGTTTTTGTGGGAACATGCATTCCTTTCCTTTTCAACATTTTTTAAAGTAGACTTTTCCATTTTTAAGGGCTTGTAAATTGGCATATTGTTTTTCAAAATTAAGCTTCTAATTTGGTTTGGGATTATCCCAAATCTCGTAATAGTTATGCTAATTCACCCTAAGGTTCCTTGATAATGGAATGACGATTTGTTGGCTTCATGAACTTAATTTGTGAGTAGCTTGTGTAATTAGGGTTCCTTGATAATGAATGAAGATTCATTGGCTTCATGAACTTCATTTGTGAGTAGTTGTGTAAGACTCCTTTGGTACTCCATGGGTTTTTGTCTCTTTTGGTACTCTATGAGTTTCTATTTCTTTTGGTACTACGTATCTTTCTTTTCCGTGGGTTTTTTTTGTGTTTGTCCCAAACTTGCTGGTTTTTTCTCTCTTTTCCTCAAACTTGCCTCCATCTAACATCTGTAGTATCCTTGCCTTTACACAATAGCTCCTTGATTTCCTACCAAACCACTTTGATTAAGATTCTCTCCTACCAAGGCATTAATCATAAAATCATCTAGCATCTTTGAAGCCTATTTTCCCCATGTTTCTTTAGAAAGGAGACTTAATTTTACATTCACCTCGCAAGAGTGCCCTTCCTACTTTTTTTACTCTTGAATTGCATCCTTCACCTAAACTATTTCAAGAGCCATCTTCATGACAAAGCAAGGATAAGTTGGTGTGGTTTTTGTTCTCTTTTTGTCGAAGCGTAGAAATTAGATCTTTCAAATTTTATACATTCAAGAAATTTTTAAACCCATTCTAGTGGAGCCTAATTCTATTTTTATCCCATGGTCATAAGGCACCATATGTAATAAAAGCAACAAGGAGGTAGCGATGATACATAAGCTAAGTGTAGATGTTGCTTACGGTTGTTTTTGTTTTTCAAGCCAAGGTCTAGCACGGACTTACAGTGCCACCCATAGACTTGAACAAAGAAACACTTTTGTCATTAGCTACATTGGTTACTCTTCTTTGCTTGCCCTTATGAGAGGAAAACAAGGTTTGTTGACAAGCGAAAACCTTGGTTTAGAATTGAGTACGAAGGTTCTCCTTTGAGGAAATGATTAAAAGTTTGAAATTTTTGTTGTTTTTTGTATTCATGAAAAAGAAAAACTTAATTTATCAAATCTTTCAGAATCTGGTTTATGGAGAAAATAATCTTTTTAGGAAGCTGGACTTATTTAGAAGAAGCCTTTTCTTCTAAAAATACTTGCCTTGTATGCAATAGCTCAACTATAAAATCCATGCCTCCCAAAGTAGAGGTAGTGGATTCGAACCTACTCATGGGAGTGCGAATAATAGCCTGGCGGTTTAGGCGCATTGTGAATAATAGCCGGGTGGTTAAGGTGGAGTGCGAATAATAGTTGGGTGGTTTTAAGGCAGAGTGCGAATAATAGCCGGGTGGTTAAGGCAGAGTGCGAATAATAGTTGAATGGTTTTTTTTGTTGTTGGGAAGGTGGATATGTACCGTGTAGTCCCGGGTCTTCATCGTGGAACCCAACCGTTGAACTGCACACCCGTCGGTGTGGTTTTAAGGTGGTGCCCTTCTCGGGGAGCGTGTGGTTAAGGCGAAGTCCAAATAATAGCCGGTGGTTAAGGTG
This sequence comes from Cibotium barometz, assembly GCF_041138505.1. NCBI lineage: Eukaryota > Viridiplantae > Streptophyta > Polypodiopsida > Cyatheales > Cibotiaceae > Cibotium > Cibotium barometz. The sequence goes on along the minus strand of NC_141102.1, from coordinate 24,005,295 downwards.
GCTCTCTTCTCTTCCCAAGACGTGCCCTCCAAAAAAAAAGGTTAGGGAATATGCCATATGTAAGCATTTTATTAAGGGTTCCTTTGCAAATAAAAAGCTCTTCGAAGTGCACGCTAGAGAATATGCCACGTGTAAGCATTTTATTGGCTTGGGAAAAATTTGCCATTATCCATATATTAGTAGAAAAAATTTGAGAAAGCCAACTGTCAGTCCCAACTATGGGCGAGTACTTACCTATCATGAATCGTAATACAGGCATTGTGCAGTTCTCATACATCTGTACGCCCACGTGGCACGTCCTCAAATACTGCCGCGTGGCGCAAAGACAGTGGGCTGATCTACCGGCCATTTGTCTTTAGTGGGGCCCACAGTACGACCCGAATTTTTTTTCTTAGGGGTTTCAGACTGTCGTGGACAGTCCTCCCCTCCACGTCACCTGTCCGCACACAAGATCAGGAGGTGTCCGGACTCCGTCCCCAGCTTCAAGTCAATGAAAACACTCATTGAGCTGAGTGCATCAACTTAAGATGTAGGCTACATGCTATGTTTATACAACATGTCAATGCATTAACAACTTTTTCTAATTCAAGCTTTGAAAACAACTATAGTCACAAGGAAAAGCATCGGACTCATCCGGCCCATCCAATCTGGGCCAGTATGTCGACCACCACGCTTTCTCTCAATTCTTACTCCACGACACTTGACATCAGGGCCGACCTAATCAGGGAGCCCGACACAAGATTAAATTCAAATTACTCACACACACACACTTTTCTTTCTAAAATTACTCACACACAAGATTAAATTCAAATTACCCTCTCACACACACACACGCTTTTCTTTCCAAAATGGGAGACACACCCACTTTTAATAACTCTTATCCTTCAAGATATACGTTAAAATTTACAACAAACCTTTAGTCTAATTTGTTCTAAAGAAAATTTAACATTTAATGCATACTTGAACCTTTAATCTAGGTTAATTATCAATATTATTTCACCTTTAATCTAGGTTAATTATCAATATTATTTCACCCACATATCCTTCTTTAGATGTAGAAAAGATGCTCATTTTGCACAATATCTTTTCATGACTCTCGTGACATCTCTCTCTCTTCCAGACATAAATCACAAGGCAAGGAAACTAAAGTGAAGACAATTATGCCCAAATAAATTAGAATTGAGATCTTCTCTCTCTCTCTCTCTCTCTCTCTCTCTCTCTCTCTCTCTCACACACACACACACACACACACACAAAGTGTATCTAAACTCAAGTACTGAAGGATAAATTTATCTCCTAACTTTGTAAACTTGGACAACGAAATTATACTAGGTCTCATTCTTACTTACCATGAACATCTAGATTGATCCTTTTCTCTTTGAGCACTTTCATTGAAAAAGGCTAGAAATATTTTTCTCGTTCTTTTTCTCAAGCCCAATCCTTGGAAAAAGAAATAAAAATCTCAATACTAACAAAAGAATCACTTAAATACTCTAATATTATTCCCTCCACTCCTTTCTTTGAAGGACTACACCGACTCTATCTAATCCATCAATCTACCTCTATCACATGCATTTATACTCTTTCTCTTTCTCTTCCTCTTTATCTTTCTCCTTATTCATTACTACATGGCTATGGTGTGAGCTAATGAAAGTATTCTTCTCTTATGCTTAACCCTAATGCATATGTACTTCCTTCCTCTTCCTTTTTCTTCTTATTCATCACTACATGGCTACGGTATAACCTAATGAAAGTTTTCTTCTCTTATGCTTAATCCTAATGAATAATAGAGTACATAATGAGATTAGGATTAAAGTTTAGAGTACCAACCTTCTTTTAGCTTCTTTTCCTTCTAAGTTCTCCTATTTGTGAGCATGCTTAACTTGTGCTGGTCTTTTCTATGTCTCTTATTTTTTGTAAGTAGAGTTCATTAAATGTGTTACTAATGACTTTTTTAATTTTATAATTTGTAGGTCTTGCACTAATCCTCTCCTTTGGCTTGACAATAAAGAGGTAACTCCTCTTTTTCTTGTAATAGTTAATGCAAGCTCTATGTTTATTGCACCCTTGGGTGCTGGGTTTAGGTTTATCTTAGTGCATTAAGATTTATGCATAGAGCTTATGCATAAAGTTCTATGCATAGAGCTAAAAGCTTATGCATAGAGGTGTATGCATGCTTTAAGCTCTATGCATAAAGCTTTATGCATAGAGCTTAATGCATGCTTAATTCATTAAGTCTTAAGCATATGCATAAAGCCTTATGCATAGAGCTTAAAGTATGCATAAAGCTTTAAGCATAGAAGAGGCAAACTTATAAAATTTTATGTTTTATAGGTATTACACTAATCCTCTCCTTTGGCTTGACAATAAAGAGGTACGCTCTCTTATTCATATAATTATTAAGCTCTCTTATTCATAAAGCCTTATGCATAGAGCTTAAAGTATGCATAAAGATTGAAGCATAGAAGAGGCAAACTTATGTGTTACTAATCACTTTTTTTAAATTTTATGTTTTATAGGTATTACACTAATCCTCTCCTTTGGCTTGACAATAAAGAGGTAAGCTCTCTTATTCATATAATTGTTAATGTAAGCTCTATGTTTATTGTACCCTTGGGTGCCGGGTTTAGGTATAGCTTAGTGCATAAAGCTTATGCCTAAGCTTCATGCATAATCTTATGCTTTATAAGCTTTATGCATATTCTTATGTATAATATTTATGCATAAAGTGTATGCATGCTTAAGGCTTTATACATAGAGCTTAATGTATAAGGCTTTATGCATAGAGCTCTATGCATGCATAAAGTCTTATGCATAAAGCATAGAGCTTATGCACAAAGCCTTATCCATAAAGCTTTAAGCATGCTTTATGTTATTTAAGGGCGATGGTCATTGAGGGAACTCGGGAGATTTTCTTGGCTATCCTCTCTCTCTAACTCATTCTACCACCATCTCCTCCCACCACCTCCTAGCCTAGCCTAGCTCCCTCCACCACCAACCTTACTCCTCCCTTTCTCTCTCTATCTATTACCATCTCTCTCTCTCCTACCATATCTTTCACACTCTCTTCTCTCTCTCTCTCTTCTAGCACACTCTCTTCTCTCTCTCCAACTGTCTCACATCTCCCCATCTCTTCCCTCTCTCTTCTCTAGCACTCTCTCTCCTTTATCTCTCCTCTCTCTCCAAATGTGTCACATCACTCTCTTCTCTCCCTCTCCTCTCTCTCCTATTGTCTCACATCACTCTCTTCTCTTCCTCTCTCTCTCTCCTATTGTCTCACATCACTCTCTTCTCTTCCTCTCCTCTCTCTCCAACCATCTAACATCTCTCCGTTGCTTCTCTCTATGCCTAATTTGCACGCTACCATAGCACAATCTCCAGATCCTATGTAAAGCTCTACAATCACTTGCTCTTCTTTTGCATGTTGCTTCAATAGGCTATCCCAAAAGTCATATCCATGTTGACATCCACTTGCAAAGAAAGCATTTCTCTAAATTTCATATAATATGCAACACCCATAATTTGGAGTACTTATATACATGTTTATAACATACCTCGCTATACTGTCCCATTTGGGCATCTTCCCCAATGCATCATGGTGGAAGGATCAATGATATAATTGGGCAAGAAAGGTTGTGCATGATTTATTCTAACTATGCTCATAAAGGTATATGTTTGCACAAGAGTATGAGATGATTTATTGTAGCAGAAAGTGATGTTTAATGGCAATGTTTTATGAGAATCATAAACACCTCTATGGTTAGTGTTGCTCATCTCTTGTCCAAACAACTTTCTAATCTTCATTGTACACCACACATTTGGTAGGGTGTCTAATACGAAGCCATATTGCTCAGTCTTCCCTATCATAGGGGTTGTCACTTGATACATAGTACTAATGACAATAAGCGAGCCATTGTCATCTAGGATGGTCTCACAAATCTTAAGCAATAAAGTATTGTCTCTATCTACATGGCATAGACATAAAACATGAGAATTTGTACCTAAGGTAAACACTAACACCTAAGGTCTTAATGTTGAAAAATTCCTCTTAATCACTCACTTTTATGGCTCACCCTGACTCCCCTTGAAACACATCCAACAAAAGATTACTTGGTGAACCGAAATTGTCATGAGGATCTTTCCAATATGGCGGAGCTCGTAACCCTTGAGGTCTCCAAGCTCTACAACTCCTTGAGAAGAAATTCCACCGCCCGCGAGGGTTATCATACCGCCGCGTTGCACTACGTGTACTCGTCCCTCCTCTCACCTCACATCACTTACACACACTTACTAGCATGCATTAGGGAGAGAGATTAGCAAGAGGATTATCAAGAGCAAGACTCAATTGCACAATGGGAGAGTATGTTGTATTATGAGAAATATTCACTTATATACATGGCCATAAGTGTTCACACTCACTTAAATTGTGGTCGACTGGAAACTTTAGGCTCATAAGAGGCCTAATGCTATACAATGACTACTCTCATAATATATCCATGAAGTACATCACTTGGGACTTCATCCTAACTTACTACAAGCGAGAATCGCCTTAAGTATGCTCGAAGTTATTGCTGTGTATACATTGAGTTCTCATGTCGTCCTAGATCTCACAACTTATTACGATGGATGGTATAGAGCTTCAATATATTTCTTGGCATGGTACTTAACGAATCCATCTACATGTAATTGTTTCCATTTATATTACAAATATAAGAAAACAAATAATTAGTAAGTAGTCTTTCTAGATTGTTGTGCATCTAAATACAGAATTGTTAGTAGCTTTGATGATAGCAGGGTTTGAAGCCACCACACCTTATTTTTTAAAGGACCCCACCATCTTCTCAAACAGCTTCCCAAAATAGAGTCTCTTGAGATCGGTGAGGCTACAGTAAGGACAAGAAGACCAAGGCTCCTAGGACTTGGTATTATTGCAAAATGAAGGGCCACATCATCAAAGATTGCTTCAAAAGCAAGAAGGATGAAGAGGAGAAAGAGAAGAGCAAGGCAAAGAAACCAGAGAAGGAGGAGGAAAACTTCTCCAACTCATTATTCTTGAAGTTGTTATGCATGACATTTTATAGCCCGTGGGGCACTTTTTATCTTAGTAATGCCTTAGTGATATTTATCTTAGTGGTGGTAGATCTGATCCAAGCACACCATGTGTGGTATGGATGCTTGATCAAGGGAGAGTGTTACAAGATATGTGATCTAGCATCCATTCTTAGTGTGATATCCTTAGTGATACCTTATAGTGTCTTGTTGTAAGGTTGGAAGGCTCATTTACGAGAGTAACTGAGTGTAGGTCTAGTAGATACCTTCCTCTAATTGAGGCATCACATTTTAGGTGAGTCTGGTGAGATATCTAAGGGAGGTGGAGAGATTCATGGGCCCTTGGCACCTCCTTCTCCTAAACATGGTATACTACTCACACTATAGAGCTAAGTGGAGAGTGTAATGCCCATGCTTTGTGTACTTGCTTAGTGATCAATAAAGTAAGTAGTTCTTTGTGAAAATACTCTCATCTTTGTATTTTCTATTAGCTTGTGTTTATGTGATGCTTGTGGTGACCTTGAGTACCCTCTATTGCTCATTGGTTACATCTCATTATTATCTAAGTGGTGGCATGTGTTGCTCTAGTGGTGTGAGTTTGCTTATTTAATGATCATTTCCATTGTTTGATTCATTCATTCATTGAGCTCACACCATGTCTTTTAACACCACTTTAGTAGTTTTCTTTTTTTATTGAGCCTTTTTCCTATGAGGAGTCATGTGATAGTACACCACCCAATCCATAAGATGTGAGGTGGAAGGAATAGAAGAGTCAGAGGAAAGCTTCTCAATATCGATGAAGACAGTCTCCTTGGTGGAAGAGGATTTTTGAGTTTGGTTGGTGGATGAAGAGGATCGATTCAGGGGTTTCTTAGTAGAATCACTCTCTCTCTTCTTCTTGCAACAATCAAGCTGAATGTGACCTTTGAGACCACATTAATGACAAGTAAGCTCCTTATGAGTGGGATTGTTGGTAGGTTTGTGGTCACCTTTGTTGCTCGTGGAAACCTCGGACTGCTATTTGCTTTTGCCCTTAGCCTGAAGAAGAGTACCCTTGTCTTCTTTCTCATGGCCCTATTCTAAAGCATGCTAGCAATGGCATGTAGATCAGGAGTAGAAGGAAGAACTGATATAGTATCACAAAAAGCAGAGAAAGTCGAATGACTTGTAACTCAGATTCAAATGTGGTAATGAATTTTGAATTATCATCCTTGCAATGTACCCTGAGATCTCTGTCGATGTTGATCGATTCCTCTTGTCGAATATAATCATAGCCTTTGATGTTCATGCTTGTTTGAGCTCTATAAGTTGTTCATATAAACTTGAGAAAGGCATGCATGCGAAGAGGTCGCGTTGCAAAAATGATATGGGTTGCAGTGTCCATCTTCATTCAAGCGCTTCAAGATGTTTATACGTGAACGGAAGGACATACGTTCCTTCAAAGTTGGAAACTTACCTGATTGAAACCATCTGGCCAGCTAATAGACACTGCGTAGTTGCCCATTGGTCGGACAGACTCAGGCTCAATGTTCTCCGGAACATCTGTCCACTCATCCTATGAAGAGGTGAAAAACACAGGCATTAATGGTTAAGGCATGTCACATGTACAAAATACATCATGTAGAGGAGAGGATGCATGTAATCAAGCTTGAGACAATGAGATTTAAAGCGATTCAGTCGGGCTTACGATGCTCTGAGTCGAATGGTCGTTTCGACGGACAGTGGCTGGATGCAGCAGAAACTCCTCAGAAGTGCCACGCACCTTCACTCTGAAGGCTCTGATACTCTTGTCATAAATGACAGCTGTTGCAACTGTACAAAGCATAGGGCTATTATGAGTAGCAAAACTACCTTAGATTCTTTTAATGACATTCTTGGATATACTAGCAAGAAAATAATCAATTATACCTTGCTGTCTAAGCTTGGCACACTGCTGGACCACACAAACTCCAATATCTGAGAAAATCTTTGCTACATCGCCAACAGGATCACTCAAAACTTCAGGCTGCCCACCATCTCCAGATGCTGAAAGCTACAAAGCCATAATTCAACATCCGCTCTAGACCTTTCATTCTAGCTTGTCTGATGTGCAGGCAAAGCTTAGACTGCTTATTTTAGGTAAAATTTTGCTGGAGGTGAATGGATTGAAAAATAGCCAAATGCCCATCTTTCTCTGATGATATAAATAAGAGGTGGAAGGGGAGGGGGACTTCCGTCCTTCTATAATATTGATATGGTTGTTCTTAAGTCAAGGTTGAAAGGTGGAAGTAAAAGGAGGACAAATGAGCATGGTTGGAGACTCTGCAGGCTTCAATGACCGTGAGCTTGGTAATGCGGCCAGAACATGAAATGGTGGAAGCTATTTTCTGAGCCTGGCTAGAATTGGTTTATTGGGAGGTAAGCCAGGAAAGCTGGGGTAAATAGAAGAAGCCAATGAGATTGCGTATGGAGAAGTCTGAGAAGATACATGGTTGCAACCTGAAGGTGTTTGTTGATGCCAATACAACAATTCAAATTATGTTTTTCCGAGATATTGTACATATATCTATGTAAAGCTTTAAGCATCAATTTCCCATATAAAAAAGAACTGAACAAATATTGAATGGGCATCCAGAAGATAGTTCATGATATTCTATTCAGCAGCAGGAGAGATGAACATCAACGAAAGGAGAAAACAAGACAGCTCTATTCCTAAGGTTTTCATCAAAGATTCTCATAAGCATCATGAGAGGCTCTAAACATCCATGGAACCCAGAAGCAGGCTATAACTACAGGCTGAACCACCATAGCTTCTTACCATTCAGTAGTAGTAAGAAGTTGATTGATAACCCCTGAAACCATAGGACCCCGCATGATGGCACTACCTTGTCCAGCAAATCCAAAAGAAACAAGCTTTACACCAAGATATTCTGTTGGGATTATAGTTTTTGTTTCTGCATTCTGCAAGATGCAATCCAGGTGGCGTGAGTACCTCCTAAAGCAGCTAGCCGTAGATACAAGAGTTCTTGTCTGCAGAACCCTCAGAAACATACGTGCAGTCAGTAACAAGAGAGTAAGGGATTGCAACCAGCAAAACCTTCAAATGTTCCATGTACCATCATGTGGCCATGCTGCCCTATAATGATGCTAGTTCAGGGCCAACCTTGTATTACCTTCTGTGCAGGCACAGGACCTGCACATTAGGTAGCTCTACTGATTGTTGCATGTATTTAGGTAAAGAAACAGGCACACGTACAGAAACCCTTTGAGCTTGCACCCATGACAAGAAGGATACCAGGAGCTGTAGCACTCGGCAACAGTGTCTGCATTCTTTAAGGTCCAGTTTGCATCACTGCCACCAACAGATGCATGTTATCATAATGGGCTAGATCTAGATTGTATAAGATCAAAAGTCTGTGATGTAATCCCTGAAGCGAGAAAAGATGGCCATAATGAAGAGAGGGCATGGGTACTTTCATAAGGGTTTCACACATGGGAAGCGGATGTGCCACCTCAAGGCATATCCTGCACTGGAGCACAGGCAAGATGCAATAAGAGAATAAGTAGTAGCTTACATGATTCAAAAGGGTGTAAACGGAGAACAATTGTTGGCAGCAGGATTTGTTGATTTGACAACACCACCCTGCCACCGACCAACCAGATGTTTAATCTTGTGTCTGGACCCATACACCAGTTGTTGTGAAACATGCGCAATAACCCAAGTATGCTAACCTGCACATCTCACACAAGAAACCATCAGTTCACCTTGCAGCTTGACACAGCAATAATATTTGATACGTTCTGAAGGCAAACTGGCACATTGTCTGCAACAAGGGGCTTGGCTGGTTGTGCTGGCATAGTGATGGCGACCTCCTTTACGCACGACAAGGCTGTTACTCTTTCTCTAGTTTGCTGTTCAAACTAAACATATCAAGTAGCCAAATTCAAGATAAGTTTGGAAAAGAATCAAGCCACCTCTGGTAGGGGTAAAATACCCTTGGCCCAATGGACACACGAGATTTCAAGGGAGTGGTGTGGCCATTCTCTTCTTGGTCGCCTGTGCATAATCGCCACCATGGTATTAGAGCTTGGTCGCCTCCTGCTGCTGTGTACGCTTGTTGTGGAGCTTGCTTGCGGCGTGCTGACATGGTAACAGCCTCTGCGTCTGCACGACCGCTTGGGAGCTGTTTGGGAGGTGGTGGCTGGGTTAAATTTAGCCTTCTCTTAAAGAATGGGGGGCACCACCTGTCTGATAGTGGGTGTGATGAGCACCTGTCTCGGTGTGGTGTTGTGGTCGTGTGGCAGGAAAAGGGGGGGGTGTTGAAGTGAATCTCCCTCATGGCATATAGGGGGTAAAATATACCCTTGGCCCATTTGATTTGTCCATCATAGTATATCTATACTATACTTGGTGGACACGTGTATATCTATACTATGTAAACAAGTGAGTCTATACTTGGATATTTGTTGAACTAGTTGGGAACCCGTGTTTCGCATGCCTTTTGAGGCTTCCAAAATCAAATTCTACCCCTCCTCCTCTTCCCGAGCCTCCAAGTACTTGCCATGTGGCAGCTTTGTGAAACTCTTCCTTAAGATAATATAGAGAAGAATAGAATTTCTAGGCTTGCATAATTACAATTTGCTTAGGGTGGTTACATCCCTTCCTCATCGATGTGTCGCTCCATTGTTCTCTTTTGCATAGGCGTGCGAAACGAAAAAAATATGCCCGGTATCGCATGTGGTCAGCCTAGTATTATGGGAGAAATCCCGCATTATGGGATAAGATGGAGATTAAGACTAGATTAATGAGAAGATTAGTGTGAGACCTCAAGTGAATGATTTTGGGGAAATGATGAAGGGGATTCAAGGATTATAAGACCGTATTACGTAAAGTGGGAAAAATCCCATTCCCACATTGAAAATTTTAATGCATTTAATCTAGAATCTACCTTTTTCAACCTATAAAAATTTTAAAAATGGTTTGCTTTATCAAGTGATGCTAGATCGAACCTAGCTTGATCTTAGAAATAGAAAGGTTTTAAGATTTTTTAGATCCACCACTTGTATATTTTACAATTGAAGAGGATTTTTAGATCCACCACTTGGCCATTCTACAGTCCATAAGAACCCAAGATCAGATTCTACCACTTGGTCAATCTAGACCCCCAATTAAAAACAATGGTACAAGAGATTGTATATTGAGAGTCCCCTTAGAGTAGGATGCACTCTTCAATTTAAGACTTCATTGTAATAAACAAGACTAAATGAACAAGAATTTTAAAAATTGACATGGTGAAGGTATCCTTATATACACAACCACTACAAATTAACATTATTAAGGATAGAAAGAGTCTCCTTGGAGTAGGATGCACTTTGTCAAAATTACGATTATAAGATTTCATTTTGATGAAGCTTATTCTACTAAAGAAATAATAAAACTTTTGCATTAACAACCAAAAGATAAAAGGATAAAAGGAGTCCCCTTAAAGTAGGATGCACTTTGTGGATGCATAAGAGGAGACTCCTTAGACTAGGATGCACTCCATCTATGAATTTATTTATTGTGTTAAAAATTGTTCAATGCATTACAAAGATACACAATTGAACAGTCTGCTCCCAATTACAAAAACCCTCTATATTTTGTTATAATAGAGACCAATTACAAAGACCATTTACATTCATTTATAAAAGAGAGACCAATTACAAGACCATTTACATTTATTGTGTTAAAAATTGTTCAATGCATTGCAAAGATACACAATTGAACAGTCTGCTCCCAATTACAAAGACCCTCTATATTTTGTTATAATAGAGACCAATTACAAAGACCATTTACATTCATTTATAAAAGGGAGACCAATTACAAAGACCATTTACATTCATTTATAAAAGGGAGTAACAAAATATGCTAGTATCATGGGGGTGTAATTTTGATTTTAAGGGGTTCTAGCTCCACCACATGGTAGAGCTAGAATTTTGAGCTAGATTTTAAGGGGTTCTAGCTTCACCACATGGTAGAGCTAGAATTTTGAGCTAGCTCTACCATGTGGAGCTACAACACATTGAGGAGGATTTAAAGATTTTTAGATCCACCACTTGGCCATTCTACAGTCCATAAGAAACCAAGATATACCATTTGATTGATCTAGATCCCCAATTACAAACATTGATACAAGAGATTGTATATTGAGAGTCCCCTTAGAGTAGGATGCACTCTCCAATTTTAAAGCTTCATTGTAATGAACAAGACAAAATGAACAAGATTTTATAAATTGAGGTGGTGAAGGTATACTTATATGTACAATCGCTACAGATCAACATTATTAAAGATAGAAAGAGTCTCTTGGAGTAGGATGCACTTTGTCAAAATTATGGCTAAAAGATTTCATTTTGATGAAGCTTATTCTACTAAAGAGTCCCCTTAAAGTATGATGCACTTTGTCAATAGATAAAAGGAGTCTCCTTAGACTAGGATGCACTCCATCTACGACTCCATTATAATAAAACATTGTAAATGAAAATGAATTTATTTTTTTGTGTTAAAATATGTTTAATGCCTTGCAAAAGGCACACAATTGAACAGCACGCTCCCGAAGATGGCCAGATTACAAAGACCCTTTATATTTTATTATAATAGAGACCATTTACAAAGACCATTTACATTCAATTACAAAAGGGAGTAACAAAATGTGCTAGTGTCATGGGGGTGTATTGGTTGAATGAGGTATTGAGCTTCTTTTTAAGCATGTTCATTTTGTGTACTCACAAGATCACACACTTAGATTATTCTCTCAATTATTATCTTGATTATCATCTTGATTGTTGAACACATTGTAGTAGCTATCATCGAGTTTCAATGTATTCTTGTTGTTGTACAAAACATGGAGACCCCAAAAGAAATGAACTTTTTTGAAGAAAACTCGTGTAGTTATTTGTCTGAAATGGACAATGTAGCGAGATATTTGCCTTGTTGCTCATATTGAGGTGTCTAGCATGGCTAGCAGTCCAACGTCAATTACTTTATCTCTTCACTTTAGATCTAGCACTTGTCTATTATAGAGCTGAAAAGGATTTCTTGATCCATGACTTATCCATTCTAGATCCTGTTCCACCACTTGGACATTATAGAGCTAGACTTCAGTGGATGCAAGCTCCACCAAACGGTAGATCTAGACTCAAAATTCTAGTCGTATTGTATGACTTCCAAAGGTTTAGGTCTACCACACATGGATACTAGCTCCACCATGTGGTAAGTCCGAAATTCTATGAAGAGACCATGGCTGCTACCTCCACCACCTGGTGGAGCTAGAGCTCAATAAGATACCACATGGTGGATCTAGCTAGCTCCATGAAATTATACAGCTAGAGTTCAATTGATGGTAGCTCCACCACATGGTAGATATAGACATAGAATTTTAGCTCTACCATCCCATATGGTGGAGCTTGATTTTAAGGGATTCTAGCTCTACCACATGGTAGAGCTAGAATTCTGAGCTAGCTCTACCATGTGGAGCAAGAACGCATTGAAAGAACCAAGATCTACCATTTGTTCAATCTAGACCCCCAAGTAAAAACATTGATACAAGAGATTGTATATTAAGAGTCCCCTTCTCCAATTTTAAGACTGCATTGTAATGAACAAAGATGAAATAAACAAGAATTTATAATATGACATGGTAAAAGTTTCCTTATATACACAACTACTACAAATTAACATTATTAAAGATAGAAAGAGTCTCCTTGCAGTAGGATGCCCTTTTTCAAAATGATAGTTAAAAGTCTTTACCTACTCTAGTAAAAAAATAATAATTTGTAAAGTTTGACCAAAAGATAAAAGGATAAAAGGAGTCCCCTTAGAGAAGGATGCACTCCACTTATGACTCAATTATAATAAGACATTGTAAATGAACATGAATTTATTGCTTGTGCTAGAATTTGTTCAATGCTTTGCAAAGGCAAACATTTGAACAGTATGCTCCATAAGAGGCCTGGTTACAATATCATATTTCAATATATGGACTTTTATTACATTAAAAAAAGGCCAAATTACTTGCATCCTCTACATTTGATTATATTACGGACAAACAAAATGAGCTCATGGTGGTGTATTACTTTCATGATGCCTCCTCTTGTTGCTTTGCTTAATTTTCACTCTCTGCTTGCCTCTGTGCCTCAGCTTCAGCCTCCTCTCGTTGCTTTCTTTGAATTTCAAGTTGTTCTTGTCTCTTTGCCTCAGCATCAACCTCCTGCTGTCGCTTCCACACCTCTGCCTTTTTCCTATTCTCTACTTCCAATTTCTCTTCTTCAAGCCATTTCTTCATCACATCATCTGAGAATTGGTTAGGTTTTTCTTCAAAGGCATTATCCCATGTATGCTCTTGTCGATCTTCATTCTGTAGCCATAAAAACAACCAATTTCTTAAATCTTCTGTCAAAAAACTATACCTTTCCTTGGAAGGTTGATGGTACAATTCTGGGACTATTAACTAGGTTCCTCGCTCATTCTTAAACACCTTATAGTAGCTATCATCAATTATCAATGTATTTTTCTTGTTGTACAAAGGATGGAGACCCCAAAAGATCTCAAGCTTTTTAAAGAAAACTTGTCTATTCTGTACAACCCATGTGGATTTTGAACAATTCTCTTGTGAGAGAACACCTACAAACTTGGGCTTTTGTTGTAGAAATACTGTGTCAATTATTCCAGAGAGCTTAGTTCTCCTACATGCGCTCCAAATAAAAACATAAAAGAATTGAATACACCAATCTAAGAACTCATGTGCATCCTTGTGACATAGGACATAACGATATTGGTTAATTGGGTATTTTACCAACTCGTTAAGGAGGATCCTTCTCATCATATTGGGTTTCGACAACATAGCACAACAAACCATTGAGGTTTAGAATAATAGCCCTCCTATCATCCTCTTTGCGTAGGGGTACGCATATTGGGTCTGACAAATACCATGTCAGTATGATAACCCCCTCAGAGGGATGCACAAAGCGCAACCTTGCATCAATTTCTCGTAGACGGTCAAGACGGCGCTGAACCAACTGTCTTCGTACACTCTGGATTTCCTTGGACATGTGACGTACTAATGCTCTGTAGACGAAGAAGTCGCCTCTGCCAATTAGAATCAATCACATGACCTGGAAAACAATGAGCATGCTTAATGATAAAGGTGGGCATGTGGGGGAAGGCATGTTACAACTACTCTTATGCAAAGATAGATTTTAAACAATTACAAAACAAATGTGACTATGCATGCTAACATTAAACTAATAGTATATACTGTTCCAAAATGTTGACTTTAGTTGCATTACAAAATGACCCAAGATGCAAAGATCCATTTGATTCTAAAAAGATGCAACAAAATGTGCTAGTAGGTATCAGAATGTGGTGAAATTAGAATGCATTGATGTAGATCAACCACGTGGTTGAGCTAGAATGCACTGTTCTAGCTCAACCATGTGGTAGGGCTAGAATATTTTTAAATCTAGTTCTACCATGTGATAGAGCTATATCAAAGTATTCTAGCTCAATCCCATGGCAAAATTAGAAATAATATTTGAAGTCTAGCTCTAGCACGTGGTAGAGCTGTATCAAAATATTTTAGCTAGACCCCATGGTAGAACTAGAATGGTTTGAAATCCAACTCAACCATGTGGTGATGTGGAAGAGCTAGAATGCATTGATCTAGCTCTACCATATGGTAGAGCTAGAACGCTTTCAAGTCTAGCTCTACCATGTCGTGGAGCTAGAATGCTTTGAAGTCTAGCTCTACTATGAGGTGGAGCTAGAAGGCATTGATCTAGCTCTACTATGAGGTGGAGCTAGAAGGCATTGATCTAGCTCTAAATATGTAGGAATTAAAATCATAAGACAAAGATCAAGCTTCCATACATTTTCAAATTAGGAGGCCCCTTATAGTAGAGTGCACTCCAACATTTATAAAATTATCTGAAGAGTAATACATTTGCCACTACTTTAAAAACAGGACAAAATTTCTTATCAATTCATGATTACAAAAAGATAAAATTCCTCCAAAAAAAATACAATCCTTGTGACAAATGGCTTCTTTAAGTGAATACTCCTTGGAACAATATCCTTGAAATAAATCCGCAAGAAACCATCATAAATTAAGTTTCTTCATTGTGAATACAAAATTGTTGTATAAAATCATGTATTTGGTTATAATTATCATTTATGTTGGGTAGTACCTTAGTTATTTCTATCCCGTTGGAGAAGATTGTACTCATTTAACACCTTGTTTATGAAAGCCCTTGCATTGGCTGCCTTTAACTGCGTTGTGGTAGAACCCAATTTTCTAGCTAGAGAAATCACTTGTGGTCCCCTCATGCTAGCGATACTGACTCGTTCTTTTGCCATAATTTCTATTATCTCTTCTCTTTTGTTTCATATTGTCTCGCTAATACCTCTTGATTGTCAACAAACTTTTGTATAATCTCTGATAGTGGTAGCCTATCAGTGTAGATTATCTTCTGTGACCAATTTAAATTACGCTTTCTCCAAAAATCTACCACACCTCTGTATTCATTTTCATTGGATACTGGAGGTTGTCCGTAGCGATTAGAGCCAATGATCTCACGCACATCTTCACTCTCATCAAGCTGCAATAAGTAAGGGAGCAGCTCATCAATGAGAATATTGTCGACCATCTTTTCTTCATCAAACTTTGTAGGATATATACAATTATGATCAGGAGAAGCACATCCCTTGTATGGAGAGTCATCAATAAGAACCGTTCTACGAGCATCACAATCAAAACATGAAGCGATTTTTGACAATGGCTTGAACATTGCCTAAACTGTTGGATTATCAGGTCTAGTTATTTTACCACTTTTATCCTTCTCGCAAGCCTCTTGAGCCCAAACTACAAAAAAAGGCAATATCTCTCCTGCTCTGTCTTGTAATATTCTCAATATTTGAAGAACATTACTCTGTGTCGTTGTTGACCAGATCCCAACATTAATATTTTTTAATAAAATCTTCAAGAATTGGATACATCCTGGCCTTAGTACATTATATCGTTTTGAATCCATGTGAATAGTTTCATGTATTGAAGATGGTTGTTGTTGACAACGTTTCAGTAGTAGACCATTCAGGTCCAACACAATTGTCAACACTGATTTCTTGGTGGAGATAGCAGTGTCGGTACTTCTTGGTACTTCTTCTTCGGGCTGGAAACTCTCACCCATTGCTTCATTTGTTGGAGATTTAGGTACCCCAATTTCATTGTCAGCATTTGTCTTTAAACCTTTTGGATGGACATCACTGAATTCGTGGGAGAAGCTCTCATCCACAGTTTGATTGTGGCATTCCGTAGCTACTTCACTTCGTGCTACTATCTTAATTTCGGGATCTAAAAGAAAAAAAAAGTAACATTGACTCAACAATCTTTCAAACTACAAGAATTTATAATTGTAACACTCTCTTAACACATGTTTATTGGTGTAATCTAAAAGGAAATCATGTTTGGATACCAATTATCAATTCTACTTGCTCAGTCTAGAATTGGAGGGTTTAAAATACATTTCCAAATACACCCATTATTCTAGCTCTACCATTTGGTAGAGCCAATTTGCAAGGGAGCTGTTGTTGGAAGTAGGCCTTGAGATCCACCCTTGAGCTCCAAGAGTAGGTGGAGGTGAGAAACACAAAACCACTCAACTATATGGTAAAGCTAAAATTTTAGATGTTTTAGATTTTCCATATGGTAGAGCTAGAATTTATAAGTCTTGCTTTACCACGTGGTTGAGTTGGGGATCAAGATAGCTTCTTTATGGGTGGAGCCAGTAGACTTCCATAGGTTCTAGGTCTAGACTTCAATGGGTTCTAGCTCATCGCACATGACAAGAACTAAGGAGCTAGAATTGCATTTGAACTAGCTCTACCATGTGGTGGAGCTAGAAATGCATTGGCCTAGCTCTACCATATGGTAGAGCTAGACTTAAATGGATGCACTGCAAAAATTGTCTTTGGGGGGTGCATTGGCCTAGCTCCACCACTTTGAAGAGGTAGCTAGACTTTAATGGATTCTTGATCCACCACTTTGAAGAGGTAGCTAGACTTTAATGGATTCTTGGTCCACCACTTTGAAGAGGTAGCTAGCTCCACCAAATTGTAGACCTATTGAAATCTAGATCTACCATAGGGTAGGATTGAAGTAAATGAGAGGATCTCTAGCTCTATCATCTTAGATTTATAAGCTAGATTTTCAGAATCACCAGCTGGCCATTGTGCGACCACTATGTAGGCTTTCCAAATTCACCAATTGGTTATGTAAAAAGTGAATTTGTCAACAATGAACATGTAAGGATCCATAACTTGGTGATTCTAGATTCCAAAGCCTAATTTGGAGAGAGCTACAAAAATAATAAAAGCATTGTATAAAATCAAATAACTAAATACTACTAAAAAATGAACCAAGGATATAACAAGTCAAAACATCACCAAATCAAAGTATTGAAGACACAAGGAAAGCCCATTAAGAAGTTACATACTGTCTTCAAAATCCAAAAAATCTCGAGCTGAACGAACTTCACTATGTCTCGATCTTTCCGTGGTATTCCTTTGATTGTTAGTAATAGGAGGAATTGGTTGCTCATTTCTTGCCTTTGCAAAGTCAAGAAGCCTTGTTCCCATCTTTCTTTGATCTTCAATACTCTTCACTAGGCCAATCACTAGCCCTAGCTCGATGATATAGCCATTACTGAAAAGATCAACAAGCTTGCAACCTTCTCTGCAATACTTCCGAATACATTGCTTGATCAAAAGATTCTTCTTGATTCTTAGAAACTCAATGTCTGGGATAGTTTTAACTTCTTCATTATCTATATCAAGAAGTCCAGTATCCAATATTGTCTCTTGTGTACCTGGATCAGGAACATCTGCTAGTCCTTGAAAGGCATCTCCCTTGCTGAAAAACACTAAGGATGTGAAGAACTCTATTGCACCAATGCATCGGTTGTCACGTCAAAAATGCAATGCCCCATTATACTGTTCCTTTGCTATGCCACTCAAATTTTTTAAAGCATTTTGCAAGTGAATAAAATTTGTAATATTTAGAAAGGTAAGCAACACATATTGGGATGGCAAAGATCTATGCTGTAATGATCATAATGCCGTTTAAAAGATTACAAAATGATTCCACATCCCAATGCATATTTCTTCCCAAATCTTCAGTGTTATCCAAAACACATAACCCAATGGAAATTGGATTGTTGAGGTGGCGCTTCAAGTAGTAACTCCCATCGAATGGAAGACTCACAGCATAAATACACCAAGGAAGATCCAAGGACAAGGTTGAACTTTCTTTGCTAAGGCTGATATTCCACTCCACATATTGCCTTGCTTCTACTGGAAAATCAATCTTCTTTGATCCAACCTATAGCTTTGACTTTATATACACATCACATAACTTCAAAAGAACTAAGTATACAACCTCATTGATGCTATAGGTGATAGTCAATTCTGACCAATCTTGACATTGTTTGTCCTTGTTCAGAGTGTTGAACTCTACAAGCAATGCATCTTGAATAATTTTATCTTGCTTGAGCTGCTTGATACGCTCTGGCATGTCAATTACATCTACATCCTTAGTACCCTTTGAAAGAACAATTTTTCCAGACCTGATTTTTTATTGTATTTGTTTGACTTCTTGTTCATCTAGCCCAGCAAGACATCTGAAAATTGTGGCAGTTGGTTTCTTGTTTTGCTTCTCCATGATTTCAAGCCAGCCTTTGAAAACTTCATCAGAGTAAATCACCATGTGAGACTGCTTTGAAATGAAGGATGCTCCCACCGTAATTCTAGCCATTCGTAAAAACTTTTGCAAAGAAATAAAAGAAAAAAATATCAAAATCAAGTATTTTTTTCAAAACATATAATTATAAGAGAGCAAGGGATATGGACATATATCCCAGTCTACACGAGATGATGAGCCCTCTGTTACTCCGGATGCTGGCCTTGACAGAGAATTATTGAAGATCCATTGACTCCTCAAGTGCTACAAGACATCATAGTATGGTTGTTTGACATATAATGATTGGGCCTCTTCATTAGCTATAGCAGATATGGTCGTCGCAACTTGTGGCTCTGGATCTACAACAATTCGAGCCTTTCTTTTTTCATACGCTTGTACCAGGTCTTGAGCACGACCATCTTTTTCCATTTCTTGATACCGTAAGAATTTTGCAGCATAGATGGAATGTTGGCCATCAATAATCCAATATGAATACTCAGTGAGTTTCTCCTCTGTTACCTCACTTAGTTTCATTGGAATTCCTTTCTTCTTGCCAGCATTCTTTACAGGCATCAAGTATGCACACGCTCCTGGCCTGTTTGCACTTGCACCAAAAAATAGCATGCATTCATCCACACGGTGAGGTTCTATTTGATGGGAGTTATAGTGATCAGGAGCTAGCCAGCATTGATCTACAGGGATCTCATACTCTTTAAATACTTAGAGTATTTTTCCATACCCCTTGTATCACTCTTTAGTGCCTTTTGCACCTCATTTTTCAAAACTTTGGGATCCACAAATCTTATTTTTGTTGAATTTTCCAAGCGTGTTTTCTCTACTGTAGATTTAAGAAGCTTCATCTACATCCATAATACCTGTACTGCTTTTTGCCTTTTTTTGAACTGGATTTTTAGAGGGCATTTTCTCTTCTTTTTTTTTGCCTTTCACACAATAAGTAATGGAAGCTTGCAACTCTTCAAGAGTTATTTCTTGACTTGCACAATCTAACTTCCACCCTCGAGAGAACATAGTATCTTGTTTATCTCTTACTATTCGTTCAATAATGAATGCCTTGGGATCTAGTTGATACTCATGGATTCCAGGTACCCCAATATTTATGCATTCAATATCGGGATGAGAATCAACTACAGAAATATAAGATAGAGTCATTGGTTCTAGATCTTCAAAAAAAAGTATCCATGCCCACATCACTAGCAACAAATAGATGAATTTTGTTAAATTGTGAACCTTGAAGACCCCAAATATCTAAGTACCACTGTCGTCGTTGATCAGCAGAGGCAAATTCAACACTCACTGGAACTTCCACCACTTTTCTTTTCTGAGACATCTTTCACCTGCGACAAAAACCACAATTGTAATTAAAGTTATTGTATTCTTCCACTTTAAAAAAAAACTTAAAATATCATATTCAAAAATCACAATATATATCCATGAAAACATTGTGGAGGAGATGAAAAGCATTTCCATCTTGGAGCTCTCAATACATTTGTTAGTCTTGCTCTACCACATGGTAGAGCTAGATAAATGCATTCTAGCTGGACTTCAAAGTATTCTAGTGCTGGTTTTTTAATGGATATTATCTCTACCGGGTGGCAGAGCAAGATTAATAAATGTATTGACCAGAATGCTTTAAAATCTAGCTCTACCATGTGGTGGAGCTAGAATGCATTCTTCTAGCTCTACCATGTGGTAGAGCTAGACTTCAATGAATGTAACTGGCTGAGATTGAATGTAACTGGCTGAGATTGAATGTAACTGGCTAGACTTCAATGAATGTAACTGGCTGAGATTGAATGTAACTGGCTGAGGTTGAATGTAACTATGGTAGAGCTGTATTCTACCTAAACCACATTGTAGAGATAGAATGCTTTGAGGTCTAGCTCTACCATGTGGTGGAGCTAGAATTGCATTTAAGGTCTAGCTCTACCATGTGGTGGAGCTAGAATCATAGCTCTAGAAAGCTTTGAGGTCTTAAATGCAATTCTAGCTCCACCACATGGTAGAGCTAGACCTCAAAGCATTCTATCTCAATTACTCCATCTTGGAGCTCTCAATACATTTATTAGTCTTGCTCTATATGGTAGAGCTAGATAAATGCATTCTAGCTAGTCTTCAAAGTATTCTAGTGCTGGTTTTTCAATGCATATTATCTCTACCAGGTGTGGTAGAGCAAGATTAATAAATGTATTGACCAGAATGCTTTGAAATCTAGCTCTACCATGTGGCGGAGCTAGAATGCATTCTTCTAGCTCTACCATGTGGTAGAGCTAGACTTCAATGAATGTAACCGGTTGAGGTTAAATGTAACTGTGGTAGAGCTGTATTATACCTAAACCACATTGTAGAGATAGAATGCTTAGAGGTCTAGCTCTACAATGTGGTGGAGCTAGAATTATATTTGAGGTCTAGCTCTACCATGTGGTGGAGCTAGAGTCGTAGAGGTAGAAAGCTTTGAGGTCTAGCTCTACCATGTGGTAGAGCAAGAATGCATAGATTTAGCTATGTTCTATACACATCAACAAAACCAATTACTCCAAGAAGAGACCTACTTCACATGACAATAACCAAGGAGCTAGAATTGAATTTGATCTAGCTCTACCACGTGGTAGAGCTGTATTCTACCTAGACCACATCGTAGAGCTAGAATGCTTTAAGGTCTAGCTCT
The DNA here is from genome assembly GCF_041138505.1 of Cibotium barometz. Classification (NCBI taxonomy): domain Eukaryota; kingdom Viridiplantae; phylum Streptophyta; class Polypodiopsida; order Cyatheales; family Cibotiaceae; genus Cibotium; species Cibotium barometz. The sequence continues at coordinate 23,983,815 of NC_141102.1, read as the reverse complement.
ACCATGTGGTGGAGCTAGAATTGCATTCTTCTAGCTCTACCATGTGGTAGAGTTCAACGAATGTAACGGGCTAAGGTTGAATGTAACTGTGGTAGAGCTGTATTCTACCTAAACCACATTGTAGAGATAGAATGCTTTGAGGTCTAGCTCTTCCATGTGGTTTTCAATGGATATTATCTCTACCAAGTGGTAGAGCAAGATTAATAAATGTATTGAGTGACTAGAATGCTTTGAAATCTAGCTCTACCATGTGGTGGAGCTAGAATGCATTCTTCTAGCTCTACCATGTGGTAGAGCTAGACTTCAATGAATGTAACCGGCTGAGGTTGAATGTAACTGTGGTAGAGCTGTATTCTGCCTAAACCACATTGTAGAGATAGAATGCTTATCTTTGGTTTTAGGTATATCCTTTTTAAGAGGTGGGAATTTTAGCAATTGTCTTGGAATTTGAGCAAGATAAGAGGATTTAGGCATTGAAATGCTAGAATCTATACTCAAATGAGACTCATTTGGACTTGTCTTAGGTACACAAGTTGATGGTGGAATTGTATAACAAGGAGAAATTGGGACAACCGGTGTTTCAATACATGTTTTAGGAAGATCAACACAAGTAGATTTGTAGGTGCTATCACAGCCACCTATCCTATCCTGAAGAGTTTGTGTTGATTTCTTTTGCACCCACTGATATGGAAAATCAAGGGTGGCTCTTGGAATCTTTCTGAAACACTCTTTTACCCGTAGGCAAACCATGGCATTTTGGAAGCCAAATTGCTATTGCACCGTCATAATAGCCTTGTGCTTTAAGAACATGTTTTGGGACCCAACGAGTAACAATCTAAGGTTTAGGCTTGGAAAAGATGTGCTTCTTAAGAGGCTTAGCAATTGGACTAGATGGTACAAGTTTGTACGCATCTTTGGGTAGCCAAATTGATAATTCCTTCTTGCCTGGCCTTCTTTGAGCAGCAACTAGAGTAGTTGGAACATGCCAGCCATGGCCCTCACTTGAGTACTCATCAATTATCCACATCATTTGTTTTGGAGCTTCAAGAGCAGATTTTGAGAGTGGGTTGTGTAAGGTAGAAACATTACCCTTTTGACACGATACAGCTCGTGGAGTAGCAGATCCCAAGATGCAATCAAAATCAATTTGCAACTTGTATTGTCTATTCTTCCAATCTAATGAGCAATTGGTAGCACTTAACCACGATCGACCGAGAACAGCTTCTACTACTGCCTTGGACTTACGTGCCACATAAAAGGACACTGACATCTGGTGATCCTGAATGGACATCATAATAACACATTTTTCCTCTATAGGGTTATCTTCCCCTGAGAAGCTTCGTAAGTCAACAGGAATTTGCACAAGTGGTGGTTGTCCCAAGGCTTTCCATGTGTCAAACGAGAGAACATTGTAATCTGCACCAGAGTCAATTAAGGCAGAGACAAAGTAGGTAGTCTCATGAAGATGAAGGCACACTTGAATATTGAATGGATCGACATATGGTTTATCAGTAGCCAACTGTAGGGCCAACATAGAAGCTTTGCGACGCTCCTTGGCTTTTGCAACTCTAGCTTTAGCCTCTTCTTGAGCCTGATGTTTAAGTAGGTCAAGTGCTTCCTTCCGTGTTTGTGCAGCATGCATTTGTTGAAGCATGGCTTCAGTTAATGGTTCATTGTATTTCTTGAGACGACTTCCATTAATGAAGTTAGGCATTTGCTCACCTTCTAGTGTCTCTAAACGCACTGCACCACTTGGAGTAAGCTCATTAATCACAAACGGTCCTAGGCCACGTTTCTTGAGCTTTCGTTTATGCTTCTTAAGTGTGTACAAGAGCACAAGGTCCCCTTTTTTGAATCGGCCAGTTGTTACATTTCTATCATACCATTGCTTCTGTCTCCTCTTCTCAGCATACATCCCCATTACCGCCAATAAGCGGGTCTCATCAAGCTTTTCCAATTCGTCACACGCGTTGTGAAAGCTCATGACCAGTCCAATCCAATTGTTTAGCTACTCGTAGAGTAGGTACAAGAAATTCAATGGGAAGAATTACGTCTAATCCAAAAGCAAGCTCAAATGGGGTTGTGCCCACAGATGTTTTATAGATTGTCCTATATGCCCAAAGAACTGAGTGCAACTTTTGCTCCCAATCAATCCTATGTCCCTCAACAATCTTTGTGAGTGCTGTGCAGAGAATCTTGTTAGTACTCTCAGCTTGTCCATTGGTCTGGGGATGATAGGGTGCAGAACGCTTGTGAATTACCATAAATTCTTGAAGCAAAAACTCTATGACCTCATTCACAAAGTGCACACCTTGATCACTAATGATCTCAATAGGTAAGCCATAGCGTGTAAACACGTACTCATACAGAAACTTGGCTGTGGTTCTGGCATCATTTTTGACTGTAGCCTTTGCCTCTACCCATTTGGTCAAATAGTCGGTTGCGACTATAATATATTCTGCATGCGTGTGACGAGCTGGAGGTTTAATGGGACCGACAAAATCAATACCCCATTTTGCAAAAGCACGTGTGCTTAACATAGGTCGCAACGGCATATTGTCCTTTGTGATGGGAGGTTTGGTCCTTTGACAATCGTCACAACGTTTCACATATTCTTCGGCATCCATTTGTAAGGTTGGCCACCAAAGCCCAGACCACCTAATCAACTTAGCTGTGGTATTGCCCGAAAAGTGTCCACCCCCGACACCTGCATGTGCATGAGTCAAGATTTTCAAGTAGTCAGCTTCACATACACACATGCGTAAGTTGCCATCCTTGCCCCTCTTGTAGAGTTGGCCCTCTATCAGCATATAGTTTGCCGCTTCAATTTTAATAGCATGATTTCGATGTTTAGGAATTTTTTGATTCGTATGACCATGCTGAAGATAGTCCACAATATACTTACTCCAACTTGGTGTAGTTGAAATTTGGAATAATGTGACATTATGAATTGACTGTTGAATTTGACATGAAGCACAGTTACGAACAAATGTTTCAGCATCTGCATGCATGGTAGGCCACCATTGCCCATCCTGAGACATACGTCGCACACAAGTAGTAGTTGATGCATGGATTCCATCGATACCTGCATGTGCCCATTCCAAGATTTCCTCATATTGGTGAGGGTTAGGTATAAGCCGCAACACTCCATCATTACCCTGACGATATAATCTCCCTGAGATTAACTTGAATGGTCGCCATAGGTCCACATTAGGACCCGCTAGTTGTATCTGCCCACTTGTCAAAATTTCTAAGATGGATTCAGACCATCTAGGAGCTGTCTCTACAAGGAAAAGTGTTGAATCTAACATATCATCATCCACACCCACAGGAGCTTCGCCAGAGGTGATTCGAGACAAATGATCTGCCCTAAGATGAGTTGTTCCTTTTCGAACTGCCACTTCAAAATCAAACTCAAGAAGGATGATAAACCACCTCACAATCCTTCCAGTTGCACAAGGCTTATTCACCAAATATAGCAATGCTTGATGGTCCACAAAAAATATGAATTTGTTTGCCAAAAGGTAATGGCGAAACTTTTTCACTGCATATATCATGGACAATCCTTCTCTTTCTGTTGTGGTGTAATTCTTCTCAGCATTGTTCAACTGCGACTAGCATATGAGATTGGGAAATCCTTATTATGTTCTCCCGATTGAGCCAAAATACATCCAATTGCAAAGTTTGAAGCATCAATATGGACATGAAAGATTTGGTTCCAATCTGGTGCCCGTAAGATGGGTGCAGTCACTAATGCTTGCTTCAACTTTTCAAAGGATTCCTCACACTCATCAGTCCAATTAAACTTTACAAGAAGAGCATATAATGGTCTGGCTAGGACAGCGTACATGTAGATGAATCTACGGTAATAGCCACAATGTCCCATGAATGTTTGTACCCCTTTAGGGTTGATAGGCCAAGGTAATGAGACAATGACATCAATTTTATCCATATCTGTTGAAATCCCATTGCGAGAAACAATATGGCCCAAAATTTTCCCTTGTCTTACCATGAATTTGCACTTGTCAGGATTCAAGCATATACGATAAAGTTGACACTTTTGAAACACAAGTCTGAGGTGTTCTATATGATCATCACGCTCTTGTGAATGAACACATAAATCATCCATGAAGATCTCAAGAAATTGCCTAAGGTACTCCTTGAATACATGACTCATTAACCGCTGAAAGGTTGCTGGTGCATTTGTTAGACCAAATGGCATAACACGATAGGCAAAGATGCCATCTTCAGTAGCAAAGGCTGTCTTGTGTTGATCCTTTGGATCAATTGACACTTGATTGTAACCGGAGAATCCATCCAAGAAACTATATGCCTTTTTCCCTGCAACTCGTTCCAGAATATGATCCGTGATTGGAAGTGGGTAATGATCACGCACAGTAGCTGCATTTACCTTCTTGAGGTTTACACATACTCGAAGTTTTCCATTTTTCTTGGGCACCACTACAATAGGGGAGACCCATTCAGTGTGTTCAATCTCATAGATAAATTCTGCCTCTAAGAGCTTGTCTATTTCTTTCTTTATCTTCCGTGCAAAATTTTCATTGTAAGTATAAGGACGTTTCTTGGAGGGCTTTGCATCCTCTCGCAATGGAATTGTATGCTGACATATGCTTGGATCAACTCCTTTGAGGTCGTTATAACTCCAAGCAAAAACATCGCGATACTCCTTTATTGTTTGAATTAATAACTTCTCCTCATCTAAGGACAAGTCTGTGGCAATCCACACATAGCGAGGCTCTTCTCCTGGCTTAGCAATATCAATCTTTTTTGCATCTTCTGGACCATCATATGAAACCCCTGGCATGCTTGGTTTTTGTCGCATGGGCTGTTGAAGAACAATCTTCCGATCTTGAAGAGTGTACTGTGTGAAATTGGGAGGAACATTAAGACCTTGTTCTTGTCCACTTGAGTCTTCACTCATTGAAGACCATGCGGTTTTGAGCTCTCCTTTGCTATCTTGCATCAGATTTTTTTGTTCAACCGTTGTCTTTGCACTTCCGACACTCTCTTTTGAATCGGTTTTAGACTTGAGTTTTGGTTTTTGTTTCTTCGTTTTTTTACGATTTTTGCTAACAGTTGTTAGCTTTTCTCGTGCTTGGAATCCATCTGATCGTTTTACTTGGTCTTTGATACTATCTTGTGCTTGGACATAGTATAGATATCCGTTCTTTCCTGAGAAGTGAGGTGGTGGTCGAGAGTGTTCACTCTTAGACTCCTCCTTTTCTTTTTGTAGTCTCTCACGTCGTTCCCTCTCATCTTGTTTACGGATTCTTTTATGGCTCTTACAGCATTTACGTTTAGGTCGGCTTCGAGGGATCTCTACTTGAACCTCCCTTCCTCTCAAGAGTAGGCGTGCCTGTCCTAACTCTTCCTCAGGGATTATCACATTATTATCAAAATCAGAGTCCCATCCATCTTCCTTATCAGCATCATTAGCAGATTCGAGTGTTAAATCCTCTACTGAGACTTCCTCGACATGTAGTGCTATTGTGGATGCATTCCTATAGTACAAATCATCTAGAAGGTCACGTGGTTGTACCATTCGTATAGGAATAATATCATATCCATCTGAGTCACAAAATTGAATTGGCTTAGGTAAAGCACATGTCGATAATGTTGCAAGGACATGACTCCATTCTAGTGGATCGATTAAATTCTCAGGGAAGGGTTGTGGAATGTATGCCTCATCTGATACACTTCGATTACCCTTAAGTCTCTCAGTGTTGAAATCCCTACATGAGGCTCCACACATCCACAGATCCCTACTCTGACAAACATGTGGCAATATCATTCCACAACTCAGGTCGAATTTTTATCAAATCAAGCAAAGGTAAGGTACAAGCCACTCTGGTGCTGACAAGATAGCTTGCACGATACTCATATCCTTCTCCTTTGTCAACCTTTTATGCATGGAGGGTATCCTCAAGGTTTGAGAATAGTTCTCATATTCTCCCAGATATGATGGTAAGGTTTTCATTGTATGCTTACTTCTAGGAGAAACAATTGTTTGAACTTCCTCCTGGATGCTTGGGCGTCTAAAGTTGTTTTCCGTGCCCCTGGTAAAATCCACCTCAGAGAATGGAGGCGAACTAATAGAAGACATGTTCTCATTAACTTTCTCATGAACTGCGGCCCACATCTCATTTGCCATGTCCTCATTAGCATCAATAACTTCATCATTGCATGGGAAGACAAGGCTAGGTGGTGGCAGAATACCTCCTTTCAATTGGGTGTCAATTGGTGCAGACCTTTCGCTATGAGCTTGTGAAATGAGCTCACTTTTCATTTCCCGACTTGATGACACTTCTGGTATGGTTTCTAATGTTGGCTTAAGAGAGGTTGGGCCCCGAGGAATAGGTGGTGGTGTTCCCTCAAGTATTGACTGAGCTTCCCTAATGAGTTGCTGATGTACAGCTAGATTGATCTTCTCCTCACAAGGGTTTGGGTATTCTTGAAGCTTCTTGGGTAGCTCAGATAAAGCTGCAATGCGACTTCTATGAGCATCAATGATGGCATCTAGAGTCTCATTCACCTTATCCACAAAAATAAAACCCCCAGAACTATCCTCGGTCGTACTAGTCTCATCTTGTTTAGCACTAGGCCTAGGTTGAGGTTGATGCTCCTCATGCACTTCTTGGGATGTAAAAGTTTTATCCCTCATGTTTTGTTTAGAGGCTTCTTGAGAACTAGTGGATGCACTTTTAGTTTGCTTGTTTCGGTTCTTCTTCCTCCTAGTGGTCTTTTTTCTATTGGACTGTAGGGTCTTGTCCACTAGATTTGTCTTTGCATCCCTAGTTCGAGGTGTCTCATCAGTCTGTATTTCGGCATTTCGTGTCTGTGATTACTCCTCCCCTTGGCTGCTCACGTTCCTGTCTCATTCTTGCAATGCGAGTACATTCCTGTGTGGTATGGGTAAAGTTCCAAGCACAGGCTTGGCACCACTTTTTTGTGGGTTGGTTTGTGACTAGAGGAGAAAAGGTATTACATTCCTCTGTTTTATGGTTACCGCCACATGCTCCACAAAGATGAGGACCTGTAGGAAGTACACTCCTCATTCTTTGCTGCTGTTGTTGTGGCTGCATGGGTGGACGATAGGTCTGTCCCAATCTCCTTAGTACTAGGTTGGCTATCTGGTTTGGATTTACTAGCGCGCTAGACCCTGAACTTTGGTCATCACCCCACTGATCTCTAGGTTTCACCTCTGGGCTAGAACCATCTTGGAATTTGAAGTTATCGGTGAAATCCATAGCATCATGGCAACACTCATTGAAATTTGTATGCTTCTTCGCATAGAGATGTGTATGCAGTGTTGAATTTTTGAGTCCTTTTAAGAAGAGAGAAATTAATCGACTTTGGTCAGGCTTCTCATCTTCTGGGCAACGATTAATGTACTGCTTCATTCTATTTACACAGTCTCTAACACTCTCATTCTCACCTTGCTTGAAAGAGTAGATGTGTGCTACCGTGTCATGCTGAATCCCCATCAAGGAAAAAGCAGCAATGAAAATCTCTTCCAAAACTTGTAAAGAAGATTTGTCTGAAGCCTGTAATGCCTGAAACCAAGCAAGGGCTTTTCCTTCGAGAGTGAGTCCAAATCCTTCAATTTGAGTATGCTTGTTAGCCACTTGCTCAGCTTGAACTGCTTGCCTAAATGCTGCTACATGGATCTCCCGCGACCCTTCGTACTTCTTTACCAGTTTCTGAAGAGTTGATGGCCTTACTTGTCTTGAATACTCATCATAGGGCCTACGGCCTCTCACTCTCAGTGGGAATTGTTCCTCTCTTTGGTAAGATGGTCCACATGCATCCCAAATTGGTGTGGGTACCCTATTACCAGCCTCACCAAACCCCTCCAAAGATCTTGTCACCCGCATTTCAGGAGGTGCATTTATAGGAGGCCGAGTTGGCTCCCCTACCCTCCGATTGTCATAGTGAGAAAGATGTTGTGGTGGTGTGACCTGTGGTCGCACATTTGGTGTAGGACTATATCTTGGTGCTAGAGTTGGGCTACTAGTAGTGGTCCACTTAGATGTTGAAGGTCCCTCTCTAGTGAACTCTCGTAGGGGAGGAGCAACAGTTTCTCCAAGAAAGGCTGTCTCTCCTGGTTTGGCTGTATTTGTTGAGAACACTTCCATGAATAATGGTTGTCCTTTCCACGTGAGCTCCCGAATCTCCTTCCAATCTAAGGTTCGGTATTCATTGGCCCATTTATCAATTATTCGGTTCATGTGTCCTGCAAGCTTCTCAACTACCACCACAAGAGCTAGAGGAAGATCTAGCTCTGGCATTCTAGTTGTGGCATAATATCCCTCTAAAGAGTCCTTATAGACCTCTTGAAGTGGGTCATCCTGTAAGACCTTTGTCACTGGAATTTGTCGTACAAACTCCCATTGGCTTTCAGCCCCCTGATCCATTTTGTTCTTGCCTTTCCTATCCCTTTCCAAATTTAGATCTACAAGAAGTAAATCATCTATGGATGGCTTTGAGGACTGGGCATTGGATGGTCCAGGCATGTCCGGCTCAATGAGCCAATCATCTCTAGACTCCCTTGCTCTGGAAAGTTTTGATAAGTCTAAGAACTCGATTTTAGTGAGCTCCCCTAATTTGTCTACATTCTCTGGATGGTAGGTGACTTCGTAGCGAACACCATCTCCACCCATGTACATGTTACCTTGGTCATTGACTAGAGGTGCTCTATCAAGTTCTGAGAAAATGTCTGCGATCTTAACAAGATACCGTTGTTGTGGATCCCTAAAGATCTCAGCTCCTTGAGCATTCGTGTAGACATATTGGAGTCTCACATTGAGTGTTAACCCCATGGTGTTGGCTTCAAATGGATTAAAAGATCTTGTGGGTGTCCTATTTGGGGCTAAGGGATGACTATTTGACGGCCCTAGATTGTCCATGGACAATGAACTAGTTGTTCTGGAGGAAAGGGTATCGGATTGGGATTCAGAAAGGGTTTCAGCAATATTTGCCAAATTTCCTACCGACTGGGTCCCACTTTCCTGCGTAGGTACTCTAGAAGGTGCCCTAGACCCTATGGCAGAATCTATAAGATGTCCCGACCGCAAGTGCATAAGGTCAATTTTCTTTTGGTTTTTTATGTGTTTTTTTTCTTTTTTGTTTTTGTTTTTGTTTTTGTTTTGTTTTGTTTTTTTTGGTTGTTTTTTTGTTTTTATAAATAAATATATATATATATATATATGTATATATATATATATATATTTAACCCTACCTAATCACTAAATGCAACTAAAATGAGTATGTGTGTAACTATCTATCCTCTTTTTTTTTGATTTTTTTGATTTTTTTTGAACGATTTTATTTTTTTACTTTTTTTTTCCTAATTACAAAAAATATGAATCACGCTAAAAAATACTAATTATGCACACAATTATAGAAATTTTAAAACAATGCAAGTTACCCTAATTATGCAAAAAAGTAAAAAAATGAAAAATTACAAAATATGCAAAGAATATGGATTCCTAAAAAAAACACATAATTTATAGAATTTTTTTATTTTATCTTTTTTTTATTTTTTTTAATTTCTATTTCTTTTCTTTTGTTTCCTTTTGTTTTCTTCTCCTTGGTTGTTTTTTTTTGGTTTTTTTATACTAATAAATTTCGTACTAATTACACAAAATTATGAATCACGCTAAAAAAATTACTAATTATGCACACAATTTACAGAAATTCTAAAAAAAATGCAAGCTACTTTAATTATGCAAAACTTTACAAAAAATTAAGAAATGAAAAATGGACTCAAAATACGAAAATAAAAAATTGTTTTCTTTTTAAAAAAAAAATATTTTTTTAATTTTTTTTCTTTCTTTCTATTCTCTCTTTTTTCGCTTTTCTCTCTCTTTTTTTCTCTTTTTTTTCTTCTTTTTTTTCTAAAAAAAATTATATATATTTTTTATTGTTTTGTTATTTTTTATTTATTATTATTATTTTTATTTAAAAAATATAAAAACATGAAAAATTAATAAAAAAAAATAAAAAATAAAAAAAAATAAAAAATGTACCAACCTTATCCGCACCCACTCGTTTTTCTTCAATGCGCCGCGGACCTTATCTTCTCCTCGCTCTCTCTCAGTCGCCACAGCGGGCCCTCGCTTCTCTTCTTCGCCGGCCTCAGCTGCTGCCGGTCGCCTCCTTCGCCAACTGCATGCTTGCTACAGCCCAACTACAGCCCTCTCAACTCCATGTCTTCCGCCTCCACGCGGCCTCTCAAGCCAGCCACGCAGGCTTGCTCTACAGCTGCCTTCGTTGATGCTACACGGCCACCTCTTCCTTCACCGTCGAGACGGGCTCACACGCCTTCTCAACTCCACTTCCTTCGCGAGCTGCAGCACACGCGTTCCCGCCTCCACTTCCGCCTTCCACTCCACGCTGCTGCGCTGCTTCTCTTGCAGCTACCCACACGGACAACGCTCTGCAGGCTGCGCCCAATGCAGACACCCCCCACCAGTGCAGACACCCCCACGGCGCTCTGCCAGCTGCGCCTCCTCCAGTGTATAACCACCTTCACACGGCTGCTGCGCTCGATGAAGACGTCTCCCCACAGCGCTCTGCCTGCTGCCACGCTTCAACGAATATATATATATATATATATATATATATATATATATATATATATTTCTTTGCTGCGCCTCCAACAGCCTTCTTCTGTCAGCCGTCGGCCCCCACGCAACGACGACCTTCTCATCTGCTCTTCTACAGGCCGCAGCGCATATATATATATAACTATATATATATGTATATATATATATATATATATATATATATTCAGCCGCTTTCAACGTTTCTTGCTACAGCCCTTCCTCTTGGTCGCAGTGTGTTAGTTGATTAGAAAAAAAGGTATGCCAAAAAATACAAAAATAGAACACTTAATCCTAATTAATGGCGGGATTACTCAACCGCAATGGGGTTTTAAATTTTTTTTGCTTCTAATCAAAAAACAGAAAACACACAAGGCGCCCTTGAGCTCACACACTCAATGCCCTTGCAAACTCTACTCTAATCTACCCTAATCCATGATTTTGCAATCAATGGAGCACTTAGTAAGAAGTAATGGTTAACACCCTTCACTAACTTAGGTGTGCGTTCCTCGGCAGCGGCGCCATTGTTTGGGACATCATAGCATAGCGGAGGCTACACTCCAACCCACACACTTTGTCAATCCGTGAATGCAACCCGGTTAGCGCATAGAGGCTATCCCGAATGGGAGAAGATTAGTTAACCATACACTAATGACTTCTAGTCCTACTCAATCCTTCTTCAACAATCAAGCAATCAATCTAACATAATCAACGCATCAAGATTAGGCTACACTTAAGCATAAAAATGCAACTTATGCAAAGAATCTAACATGCAAAGAGCTATCACACAAGCCTCAACTACACATCATTTCATGCACAAGCTTCATCACATGCACTCTACAATTCACAAATCAGATTTTAGCATCAAAACATCATTACAAAATCTAGATTAGCAAGTGTGTAGACCGCAACCTCAAATCATTGAATACGTAGAGAATAGAGAGTACAAGATTGAAGCAAGAATGGAGATGGAGAGCCTTGGGAGAGCACATGAGAAGGAGCTATGGAGCAAGCTCTCTCTATGAGCCTCTCAACCAATGACCAAAGAGTCCCCTTTAGCTCTCAAATGGGCCACTTTTTATACAAAAACTCTAAAACTCCCAAAAGTTCCCATGTGGGATTATTGTCAAGCCCACTCCCACATTCATCTACAACTTGGAACTCTTTACAAGAGCCCTAAGTGTCTTTTTTGTTGCATCCTTGCATTGATCTTCATTCGTCATGCAACATAGTTCTACAACGTGGTTTATGGTACAGCTAGATTGATGCATTCTAACAATATATTCTAGCTCCACCACATGGTAGAGCTAGACCTCTAGGCATTCTAGGTCTACAACGTGGTTTATGGTACAGCTAGATTGATGCATTCTAACTCCACCACATGATAGAGCTAGACCTTAAAGTTCTACGATCTCGGGGGGGGGGGGGGGGGGGGGGGGGGTCACTATATGTAGATCCTCTATATCACGTGCGTTCAAGGCCTATTTAAAAAGTCCCTTATCTGTGAATTTTTTAGTGAATATAATGTATCCTTTCCTATTCAAATCTGTAAATTTTTTTAAAATACAATAAATAAATCCCCTCTGTAAATATATTTCTGTAAGTTTTAAATATTTAAAATGTCCTTCTGTTGAACCCACGTGATACTTACATATTTATACGAGTGACCCCCCCCCCGAGTCTACGATGTGGTCTAGGTAGAATAGTACAGCTCTACCACGTGGTAGAGCTAAATCAAATACTTTGAGGTCTAGCTCTACCATGTGGTGGAGCTAGAATTGCATTTAAGGTCTAGCTCTACCATGTGGTGGAGCTAGAATGCATCGATCTAACTGTGTACTATGCAGATCAACAAAACCAATTACTCCAAGAAGAGACCTACTTCACATGTCAACAAGAACCAAGGAGCTAGAATTGCATTTGATCTTGCTCTACCACGTGGTAGAGCTGTATTCTACCTAGACCACATCGTACAACTGTAATTATTTGAGGTCTAGCTCTACCATGTGGTGGAGCTAATGCAGATCAATAAAACAAATTACTCCAAGAAGAGACCTACTTCACATGATGAGAACCAAGGATCTAGAAAAAAGATCAGACTCCATTAGTCCTAAGAATCTATATAAACTATTAGTATCTCATTCAATGCAATAGAAGTGTTTATGTAATCATGGTTTGTGTGTGAATTGATCTTCCCTAGTCCTTGATACCTAACAATCTATGGTAGGAATCAATGTTTCAAATTCAGGGCTTGACAATGTTATAGGAACTGCATCTGTAATTGGAGGATCAGAATGATCCCCTTCTTCATCACCGCTGCAGCTTTCGTTTGATCAAATTAAGTTGCCATTCATGATAGTAGATTGCAAATAAATCTTTGGCCATCGAACGGCACTCCATAATGAGTCTTGGAGAGATGAAGTATCCATTGTAGGAAAAGGTAGGACCACATCTTTCAAACATTCCTCCACTAGTATGGATACATTTCCTTGCCCTATCTTTGTACCAAAGTCCCCTTGAATTTATACATATACTTTAACCTATAATAAAAGCTATAATCAAACTTATAAGCTTAAAGTTATATTTATTAAATAAGCTATAATATAGTAGCATTAAAATACGCTTTTATTAACTACAAGTTACTATAATAAGCTATATAGTTATAAATATTAATATAATTTAAGTTACTATAAGTTATATAGTTATAGTTATAGGTTAATATATAGGTTAATGTACATAATTTAAGTCACTATAGGTTATAATTTATAAACTTAAAAGTATATAGGTTTATATATAAATAGGTTTGATTTATATAGATATAGAAAGTTTCTAAATAAGATATATTTAGTATAATTATAAACTATAAATAGACTAAATTAAGTTACTATAGTGAACCTATTAAACCTATTAATAAGCCAATTTATATATATCTTTAAGTCTATTTATATAATCAAACCTATAGTTACTATAGTTAATCTATTAAACCTATAAGCCTATTTATATATCCCAGCAGACGAGCAGCCCCATGATCATATAAATACCATCGTTATGCATCTCATCTTCCATCTCCACATTCAAGCATAAGTGATTCAGTATTCAATATCTTGGATCTTCATCGCTTGGAGCATAGAAGCATACCACATCATAATACACATCATAATATCTTGGATCTTCATCGCTTGGAGCATAGAAGCATACCACATCATAATACACATCATCCAGAATTAGCCAAGGAGGAAGCGCTTCAGTCCCTTGTGTTTCTTAGCCTACAATAGATTTTATCATATTCATCCACTTCATCGTTTGCTCCAGCCAATCAGGGTTTAAGTTACTATAGTATAAGCCTATTTATATATATCTATTAATTATAAACTTTAAATATAAATATATCTATAAGCCTATTTATATAAACAATCTTATAAGCCTAATCAGTTTTAATTTTTAAAGCACGCCTTAACCCACGGTGACCTTAACCCGTCTGCAAAACGCAAGTTCCTTATCCGCTCTCTGTGGCGCAGGTTGCTCTGGCCTTTCCCACTGTCAACAATCAAGTGCGCACCTCGTGCACGCGGCTCTGGGGACCAGATCTGAGAGGGGAGAAGAGAGCACCCCAGAATTCAAGTTCATTGCGTGCAAGCGGGTGCACTGGCGTGCACGCGGCTCCTCGCTATCTTTTTTTGTTTGATTCAGGTGCACTGGCAGCTTAGCTTATAGTAGGCAGCAACAGTAGTGAGAGGTGCATATGCACAGCAAGCGTGAGAGGCGCAACAATACAGCCAGGAACAGTACAGGCGGCAACAGTAGTGAGAGGTGCAACAGTACAGCCTCAATACAGCCATGCGCAACAATACAGTAGGACCTAGTTTTCATGTATGGTGGAGGGGGCTGTTCTCATCGACGCCTTGATGCCTTCCACGATGCTCTCCGGAGCTTTCATGTTAGATTTTCTTTGACGGATGTTCCTGCCTTGGCTGTAGGGGTCGCTGTTACAGTATTTGCCGGAGTTGCGTAGATTTCTACTGCTTCTACTCTCTAATATCTCCTGCTTCTACTCTCTACCAGCTTTTCACTACTGCCCGTATCAGTTTCAATACCTTCAGAATCTCCCCCGGGGCCGTATCAGTTTCAACATCACCATTCAATTTGCTAAGAAGTGCAACCCAAATCGGTAGATTCAGGTTTTTTCTCTTCAACCATTCCTAGTTTTTTGAATTCTTGCATGTTTTTATTTTCTACTCTATGTCAATGTGTATAATCTGAATTTTAATTGACATGTTCAAAACTTTAAATCTAATCATAGATAATGATTTAATATGAGACAAAAAAATGTGTACCTTGTTGTATCGTTGAATTTGATAATGGATGCGGTGATGTCCAAGTGCTAGTTGTCAATGACAAGATGGGAAAGGAGGTTTGTATTACACAAGCGACATGGACGTCAAGGAAAATTTGAAAAAGGCCAAGACCATTTTAAATTTTAAAAGGGCAAAAAAATTTGAATTTAAAATTGGGCGGGATAATTTGAATGCTCTACCACATGCTAGAGCTAGAGAAATGCATTCTAGCTCTACCACATGGTAGAGCTGGAGTTGAAATGACTTAAAATAGTACAAGATGACTTGAAATGACAAACCATCCATCTAGTATCGTACCTCTATCTTGACTTGAAGAGTCAAAAATCACCTACTCTTACCTACTAGGCCTTTCAAGGTTCTATCCTAGAGCATGCACAAAAGACCCCTCTCCACCTTCTTCATAGCATTGCTTCTCCCCTCTCTCCTTGCTTGAAATTGTACTTTCCTGCTCTTACACTCTAAGCATGAGATCTATGCAAGAGAGCTCTCATAATAACGCAAGATGTAGCTCCTATTGCAAGACCTAGCTCTATGCATGAGAGCTCTTTCACTTTTTACATGAGAGCTCTTTCACTTTTTACATGAGATCTATCCATGGGAGCTCTTATAATAATGCAAGATATAGCTCTATGTATGAGAGCTCTTAATATAATAATTAATGCAAGATCTAACTCTATGCATGCGATCTCTATGTATGAGAGCTCTTAATGCAAGACTTAGCTCTATGCATGAGAGCTCTTTCACTCTATACGTGAGATCTATCCATGGGAGCTCTTATAATAATGCAAGATATAGCTCTAGCATGAGATGTATGTAAGAGAGCTCTCATAATAATGCAAGATCTAACTCTATGCATGTGAGATCTATGTATGAGAGCTTTGAATGCAAGACCTTGCTCTATGCATGAGAGCTCTTTCACTCTATACATGAGATCTATCCATGGGAAATCTTATAATAATGCAAGATATAGCTCTGTGCATGCGAGCTCTATGTATGAGTCTTTGAGATCTTAATGTAAGATCTTTGAGATCTTAATGTAAGACCTAGCTCTATGAATGAGGTCTCTAATGCAAGACCAAGCTCTATGCATGGGAGCTCTATATATGAGAGCTCATAATGTAAGACCTAGCTCTTTGCATGAGAGCTCTAGTGCAAGACCAAGATCTCTATAGCTCTCGTGCATGATATGAGAGATCTATGCATATGAGAGCTATTAATGCATGAGAGCTTTTACAATGCAAGAGGGATCTCATGCATGAGACCTCTTAGAATACATAAGAGCTCCATGCATAAGATCTCATGTATGACAACTCTATATGCATGAGAGCTCATCGATATGCATAAGAGCTGTCATGCATGAGATATATATGCATGATAGCCCTCTATGCATAGGAGCTCTCACAATGACTCCCACTTGATAATAGCTGATCTATATGCATGAGAGCTCTCTATGCATGAGATTTGCGATCTATATGCATGGTAGCTCTCACAATGAATCACACACAATGATAGCTCTATATTTATGAGATCTATATGCATGGATCTCTCATGGCTGAGATCCACGCTTGAGAGCTTTATGTAAGATCTCTCACAATGCATGAAAACTCTCTATGCATGAGAGATCTCACACCTTGCGTAGATATATCCTAGATCTATATGCATGAGAGCCCTCTATGCATAATCGATAACACATGCATCAGAGTAAATAAAAGTATGTAAATAATTCTCTATTGTGTTATTCTCTTGACCTCACGTCCTGACCATGCTTTGGTGTTAGGTCCTCACCACCTACCGAGTTGTGGTAAGCTCTAAACCCAATGCTCTCTTTTTTATGTTGCAACCCACAAGGGTGCTATGGGAGTTTTTTATAAGAGCATTAGAGATCTCATGGCTGCAAGAGATCTCTATGCATAAGATCTCTTATTTTCATTTATTTGCATTGAGTGTACGAGCTCTCGTGCGCTGCATGATATCTCTATATGCATGTAAGTTCTCTATCCATGAGAGCTCTCATTTATTAAGAGCTCTTTTGCATGAGAGCTCTCATTTTCATTAGTGTAAGCGCTCTCATGCATGAGAGCTACATAGAGTTTACATGCATTGAGCTCATGCATGTGAGAGATTGTTATGCCTAGAGTGATCACATGCATGAGCTCAATACATAAGATCTCTCACATGTAAGAGCTTAATGCATGGATCTCTCACATACACACTGCTCTCAATGCATAGAGCTCTCAAATGCATAGAACTCTCAGTGCATAGAGATCTCACATGCACATATCTCTCAATGCATAGAGCCCAATGTATGATACGATACTGAAACATAGTTCATAATATGGTTTTATTTGTAATTTTGCTGTATAGAAAATGTGATATGAGAACGAGAAAGTGATACTAGTGGTCGGAAGAAGGCAACACACCATGATGAAGTAACATTGATAATAACCCAAACGAATCCACTCTCCAAGCCCTCATCTCAAGAAATATGGATCTAGCAGATGGATTTAGTACATGATGTAGAGGATTTAGTACATGATGTGGTCTAGGTTGGATACAGCTCTACCACGTGGTAGAGCTAGATCAAATGTAATTCTAGCTTCTTGGTTCTTGTCATGTGAAGTAGATCTCTTCTTGGAGTAATTGATTTTGTTGATCTGCATGCTACACAGCTAGATCCGATTATTTGACGGCCTCTGTCGATAGCTCCAATGCTACCCACAAGCTTTCAAGCTGCAAGCACATTCCAAAGCATGCCATCCGACAGCATCATGTTCAAACAAATTAGTGCTTTGTCACCCTGATTGTAATCAGCATACCCAGTAATAAGTTCAGTCCATGAGGCGACACAATGAACTGGCAGTGTGTCAAACACTCTTGGTTTTGTTTTGCAAGCCATGCTCCATGATAGGATCTTGTTATAGCCCCTCTTTGAGAATCCTTGCATGCACTTGCTTGCCCCTAGTTTGGGCTCCTATGTTACCACAAGTTGGCAGAGTGCAACAAATCGTGTCCGTGTTTAGATGCATTCTCTCACTTTGTACTTGTTTCAAGCAATTTAATGTTGCCTTGTTGAGCCCTCAATCAACATTTCTAAGGATCAGAGCATTCTGGGAAACTACATTCCATACTAATAGTTTATCATCCCCATCTTGTGTTGCTGCAAGGAACCCACATTTGGGGAGAAACTTCTCATCAGCTGATACCAGATCATCCTGACTGTCCACCCCATGAGGGAAATCCGATGAAGTGCTGGAGGCATCCTAGGGCATCACCTGGCTCTTCCGACCTTCATGCTCCCTCATCCCTCATCCCAACCATCCCATCATCATGGCTAAAAATACTATTTGGATCATCTGTGACATTCTGTGGGCTCTTGCATCCACACTGCTCCTCCACAACCTGACTGCTCTTGTCATGTAACTCAGCATCTGAGATATCATCCACCATGCTCTCCGGCATACCTATCGGAGGGTTGTGCACATGGGAGGGCATTCCCAGGATCCCTCGGCCACACAACTCCTCCACTACCTCACCTTGTACCTCATCCATGGTTGCGTGATGCAACCTTTCCAGGTCAATTATTCGAGCATCCTCAAAAGTGCCAAGACCACTGCATCCGGAACAACAACACATGGCTTTCCATGCTCTTGAGTGGGGAGCATCTGATGACCTTAGCTCTATGGAATGGAGATCACATAGAGCTTTTTTGTGTGCAAGGATGTAGGCTAGATTCCCACCATATCCGCTAGGATTCTTGGCAAATTACATACCCATATCCATGGGGTAATCCAGTTCATTCTCACTTTCATCAAACTCAAATTCATGTTCATACTTGTCACTCAAGGCATCCACTACTTCTTGAAACATTCGAATGCAACAAATGTTGGAGCAGGATTTGTTGCTTTTACCATCATGATCTGCATGCCAATGCTCTACCTTATCGAGAAAATCTAAAAATTCTTCAATACAGCCAGGAACAGTACAGGCGGCAACAGTAGTGAGAGGTGCAACAATACAGCCTCAATACAGCCATGCGCAACAATACAACAGGACCTGGTTTCATGTAGATCAACAAAATCAATTACTCCAAGAAGAGATCTACTTCACATGACAAGAACCAATAAGCTAGAATTGCATTTGATCTAGCTCTACCACGTGGTAGAGCTGTATTCAACCTAGACCACATCGTAGAGCTAGACTGCTTTGAGGTCTAGCTCTACCATGTGGTGGAGCTAGAATTGCATTTGAGGTCTAGCTCTACCATGTGGTAGAGCTAGAATGCATTGATCTAGCTGTGTACCATGCAAATCAACAAAACCAATTACTTCAAGAAGAGACCATGACGAGAACCAAGGAGATAAACAAGTGTGTTGAATGGTGCTGGTACCCAACTTTGACGCGCTAGGAGAAGTGATTGCGATGTCCAAATCCATGCACAAGGTGATGTGGACATAGAGCAACTTCCCTAGCACAAGTCCGTGTGGTCCGTTCTCTGATGGGGTCCCGGATCCTCAACTTCTAACTGTCCGAATCCGGGTTCTCGAAAAAGATGCATGAGCGTGCCAAATGGCAGAAATTTCCAACTGTGGCCCAAATGGCGCCGAAGAGGCATGAAATTCGAATCATGCATGGACAAATGTGTGGCAAGCAACCCGGATCTAGCAATGTACCATGCAGATCAACAAAACCAATTACTCTAAGAAGAGACCTACTTCACATGACAAAAACCAAGGAGCTACAATTGCATCCGATCTAGCTCTACCAAGTGGTGGAGCTAGAATGCATCGATCTAGCTGTGTACCATGCAAATCAACAAAATCAATTACTCCAAGAAGAGATCTACTTCACATGACAAGAACCAAGAAGCTAGAATTGATCTAGCTCTACCACGTGGTAGAGCTGTATACAACCTAGACCACCTCATGTACTAAATCCTCTACATCATGTACTAAATCCATCTGCTAGATCCATATTTCTTGAGATGAGGGCTTGGAGAGTGGATTCGTTTGGGTTATTATCAATGTTACTTCATCATGGTGTGTTGCCTTCCGACCACTAGTATCACTTTCTCGTTCTCATATCACATTTTCTATACAGCAAAATTTCAAATAAAACCATATTATGAACTATGTTTCAGTATCTTATCATACGTTGGGCTCTATGCATTGAGAGATAAGTGCATGTGAGATCTCTATGCACTGAGAGTTCTATGCATTTGAGAGCTCTATGCATTGAGAGCAGTGTGTATGTGAGAGATCCATGCATTAAGCTCTTACATGTGAGAGATCTTATGTATTGAGCTCATGCATGTGATCACTCTAGGCATAACAATCTCTCACATGCATGAGCTCAATGCATGTGAACTCTATGTAGCTCTCATGCATGAGAGCGCTTACACTAATGAAAATGAGAGCTCTCATGCAAAAGAGCTCTTAATAAATGAGAGCTCTCATGGATAGAGAACTTACATGCATATAGAGATATCATGCAGTGCACGAGAGCTCGTACACTCAATGCAAATAAATGAAAATAAGAGATCTTATGCATAGAGATCTCTTGCAGCCATGAGATCTCTAATGCTCTTATAAAAAACTCCCATAGCACCCTTGTGGGTTGCAACATAAAAAAGAGGGCATTGGATTTAGAGCTTACCACAACTTGGTAGGTGGTGAGGACCTAACACCAAAGCATGGTCAGGACGTGAGGTCAAGAGAATAACACAATAGAGAATTATTTACATACTTTTATTTACTCTGATGCATGTGTTATCGATTATGCATAGAGGGCTCTCATGCATATAGATCTAGGATATATCTATGCAAGGTGTGAGATCTCTCATGCATAGAGAGTTTTCATGCATTGTGAGAGATCTTACATAAAGCTCTCAAGCGTGGATCTCAGCCATGAGAGATCCATGCATATAGATCTCATAAATATAGAGCTCATTGTGTGTGAGAGCTACCATGCATATAGATCGCAAATCTCATGCATAGAGAGCTCTTATGCATATAGATCAGCTATTATCAAGTGCGAGTCATTGTGAGAGCTCCTATGCATAGAGGACTGTCATGCATATCTCATGCATGACAGCTCTTATGCATATCGATGAGCTCTCATGCATATAGAGTTGTCATACATGAGATCTTATGCATGGAGCTCTTTTGTATTCTAAGAGGTCTCATGCATGAGATCCCTCTTGCATTGTAAGAGCTCTCATGCATTAATAAGAGCTCTTTTGTATTCTAAGAGGTCTCATGCATGAGATCCCTCTTGCATTGTAAGAGCTCTCATGCATTAATAGCTCTCATATGCATAGATCTCTCATATCATGCACGAGAGCTATAGAGATCTTGGTCTTGCACTAGAGCTCTCATGCAAAGAGCTAGGTCTTACATTATGAGCTCTCATATATAGAGCTCCCATGCATAGAGCTTGGTCTTGCATTAGAGGCCTCATTCATAGAGCTAGGTCTTACATTAAGATCTCAAAGACTCATACATAGAGCTCGCATGCACAGAGCTAGGTCTTACATTAAGATCTCAAAGACTCATACATAGAGCTCGCATGCACAGAGCTATATCTTGCATTATTATAAGAGTTCCCATGGATAGATCTCATGTATAGAGTGAAAGAGCTCTCATGCATAGAGCTAGGTCTTGCATTCAAAGCTCTCATACATAGATCTCACATGCATAGAGTTAGATCTTGCATTATTATGAGAGCTCTCTTACATACATCTCATTCTAGAGCTATATCTTGCATTATTATAAGAGCTCCCATGGATAGATCTCATGTATAGAGTGAAAGAGCTCTCATGCATAGAGCTAAGTCTTGCATTAAGAGCTCTCATACATAGAGATCGCATGCATAGAGTTAGATCTTGCATTAATTATTATATTAAGAGCTCTCATACATAGAGCTATATCTTGCATTATTATAAGAGCTCCCATGGATAGATCTCATGTAAAAAGTGAAAGAGCTCTCATGCATAGAGCTAGGTCTTGCAATAGGAGCTACATCTTGCATTATTATGAGAGCTCTCTTGCATAGATCTCATGCTTAGAGTGTAAGAGCAGGAAAGTACAATTTCAAGCAAGGAGAGAGGGGAGAAGCAATGCTATGAAGAAGGTGGAGAGGGGTCTTTTGTGCATGCTCTAGGATAGAACCTTGAAAGGCCTAGTAGGTAAGAGTAGGTGATTTTTGACTCTTCAAGTCAAGATAGAGGTACGATACTAGATGGATGGTTTGTCATTTCAAGTCATCTTGCACTATTTTAAGTCATTTCAACTCCAGCTCTACCATGTGGTAGAGCTAGAATGCATTTCTCTAGCTCTAGCATGTGGTAGAGCATTCAAATTATCCCGCCCAATTTTAAATTCAAATTTTTCCGCCCTTTTAAAATTTAAAATGGTCTTGGCCTTTTTCAAATTTTCCTTGACGTCCATGTCGCTTGTGTAATACAAACCTCCTTTCCCATCTTGTCATTGACAACTAGCACTTGGACATCACCGCATCCATTATCAAATTCAACGATACAACAAGGTACACATTTTTTTGTCTCATATTAAATCATTATCTATGATTAGATTTAAAGTTTTGAACATGTCAATTAAAATTCAGATTATACACATTGACATAGAGTAGAAAATAAAAACATGCAAGAATTCAAAAAACTAGGAATGGTTGAAGAGAAAAAACCTGAATCTACTGATTTGGGTTGCACTTCTTAGCAAATTGAATGGTGATGTTGAAACTGATACGGTTCTGAAGGTATTGAAACTGATACGGGCAGTAGTGAAAAGCTGGTAGAGAGTAGAAGCAGGAGATATTAGAGAGTAGAAGCAGTAGAAATCTACGCAACTCCGGCAAATACTATAACAGCGACCCCTACAGCCAAGGCAGGAACATCCGTCAAAGAATTTCTGACATGAAAGCTCTGGAGAGCATCGTGGAAGGCATCAAGGCATCGATGAGAACAGCCCCCTCCACCATACATGAAAACCGAGTCCTGCTGTATTATTGCACATGGCTGTATTGAGGCTGTATTGTTGCGCGTCTCACTACTGTTGCCGCCTATACTGTTCCTGGCTGTATTGTTGCGCCTCTCAGGCTTGCTGTGCATATGCACCTCTCACTACTGTTGCTGCCTATAAGCTAAGCTGCCAGTGCACCTGAATCAAACAAAAAAAGATAGCGAGGAGCCGCGTGCACGCCAATGCGCCCGCGTGCACGCAACGAACCTGAATTCTAGGGTGCTCTCTTCTCCCCTCTCAGATCTAGTCCCCAGAGCCGCGTGCACGAGGTGCGTGCTTGATTGTTGACAGTGGGAAAGGCCAGAGCAACCTGCGCCACAGAGAGCGGATAAGGAACTTGCGTTTTGCAGACAGGTTAAGGTCACCGTGGGTTAAGGCGTGCTTTAAAAATTAAAACTGATTAGGCTTATAAGATTGTTTATATAAATAGGCTTATAGATATATTTATATTTAAAGTTTATAACTAATAGATATATATAAATAGGCTTATACTATAGTAACTTAGACCCTGATTGGCTGGAGCAAACGATGAAGTGGATGAATATGATAAAATCTATTGTAGGCTAAGAAACACAAGGGACTGAAGCGCTT
Organism: Cibotium barometz; assembly: GCF_041138505.1. NCBI lineage: Eukaryota > Viridiplantae > Streptophyta > Polypodiopsida > Cyatheales > Cibotiaceae > Cibotium > Cibotium barometz. The sequence goes on along the minus strand of NC_141102.1, from coordinate 23,960,211 downwards.
CCTCCTTGGCTAATTCTGGATGATGTGTATTATGATGTGGGATGCTTCTATGCTCCAAGCGATGAAGATCCAAGATATTGAATACTGAATCACTTATGCTTGAATGTGGAGATGGAAGATGAGATGCATAACGATGGTATTTATATGATCATGGGACTGCTCGTCTGCTGGGATATATAAATAGGCTTATAGGTTTAATAGATTAACTATAGTAACTATAGGTTTGATTATATAAATAGACTTAAAGATATATATAAATTGGCTTATTAATAGGTTTAATAGGTTCACTATAGTAACTTAATTTAGTCTATTTATAGTTTATAATTATACTAAATATATCTTATTAGAAACTTTCTATAGCTATATAAATAAAACCTATTTATATATAAACCTATATACTTTAAAGTTTATAAATTATAACCCATAGTGACTTAAATTATGTACATTAACCTATATATTAACCTATAACTATAACTATATAACTTATAGTAACTTAAATTATATTAATATTTATAACTATATAGCTTATTATAGTAACTTGTAGTTAATAAAAGCTTATTTTAATGCTACTATATTATAGCTTATTTAATAAATATAACTGTAAGCTTATAAGTTTGATTATAGCTTTTATTATAGGTTAAAGTATGTATAAATTCAAGGGGACTTTAGTACAAAGATAGGGCAAGGAAATGTATCCATACTAGTGGAGGAATGTTTGAAAGATGTGGTCTTGCCTTTTCCTACAATGGATACTTCATCTCTCCAAGACTCATTATGGAGTGCCATTCGATGGCCAAAGATTTATTTGCAATCTACTGTCATGAATGGCAACTTAATTTGATCAAACAAAAGCTGTAGCGGTGATAAAGAAGGGGGATCATTCTGATCCTCCAATTACAGATGCAATTCCTATAACATTGTCAAGCCCTGAATTTGAAACATTGATTCCTACCATAGATTGTTAGGTATCAAGGACTAGGGAAGATCAATTCACACACAAACCATGATTACATAAACACTTCTATTGCATTGAATGAGATACTAATAGTTTATATAGATTTTTAGGACTAATGGAGTCTGATCTTTTTTCTAGATCCTTGGTTCTCATCATGTGAAGTAGGTCTCTTCTTGGAGTAATTTGTTTTATTGATCTGCATTAGCTCCACCACATGGTAGAGCTAGACCTCAAATAATTACAGCTGTACGATGTGGTCTAGGTAGAATACAGCTCTACCACGTGGTAGAGCAAGATCAAATGCAATTCTAGCTCCTTGGTTCTTGTTGACATGTGAAGTAGGTCTCTTCTTGGAGTAATTGATTTTGTTGATCTGCATGGTACACAGTTAGATCGATGCATTCTAGCTCCACCACATGGTAGAGCTAGACCTTAAATGCAATTCTAGCTCCACCACATGGTAGAGCTAGACCTCAAAGTATTTGATCTAGCTCTACCACGTGGTAGAGCTGTACTATTCTACCTAGACCACATCGTAGAACTTTAAGGTCTAGCTCTATCATGTGGTGGAGTTAGAATGCATCAATCTAGCTGTACCATAAACCACGTTGTAGACCTAGAATGCCTAGAGGTCTAGCTCTACCATGTGGTGGAGCTAGAATATATTGTTAGAATGCATCAATCTAGCTGTACCATAAACCACGTTGTAGACCTAGAATGCCTAGAGGTCTAGCTCTACCATGTGGTGGAGCTAGAATATATTGAACTAGCTCTACCTCTCTACTATCTGGTAACTATATCATGTGGGTGGAGCTATAATGCATCAATGTAACTATATCATGGAGCTAGAATTCATTGATCTAGCTCTACCATGTGGTATAGCTATATCAAAATAATCTATCTAGACACCATGGTATCGCTAGAATGCTTTGAAGTCTAACTCCACCACATAGTAGAGATAGTCTTCAATGGATTCTATCTCTACCATATGATAGAGCTAGTTCTAGCTCGGCCACATGGTAGAGCTATACTTCATGGTAGAGTCTGATGTAGGTTCCAAACTAAAAAAAATTGCTTTCTAGATTTTATTACTAGTTTAACAAGTCCAACATGATTATGTGCAGGATGGATTTCCAATCTGGAGGGAGGGTCTACATGACGTTGAACAATGATTCTGTTGGTATTGGCTGCGTGTGTATAATTGATCCAAATTCCACTTGTAGTGGAACAAAAATTGGTCAAGGAAATGTGTCATTACTTGTGGAGGAATGCTTGAAGGATGTGGAACTACCATTCCCTACAATGGATACCATTTATCTAAAAAAGGGATTATGGAGTAATGTTCGTTGGGGCCAAAAATGCTTTTTAAGGCCTTTCACAAGGGAGCTAGAATTTGGAGAGTGGAGTGAAAGATGCAGTGATGCAGATCAAGAAGAGCCTGTGGAACCTCCAATTGTAGATGCAATACCGATAACATCTCCAGAACTTGGCATGCTTAGGCTTGGCTTGTGAGGATGAAGCTCATATTGATGGTTCCTTCAATGAGGAGTAGCATTTGTAGATTCAATATTGACAATGTGGATTTTTAGGTTATAACTCTAATTATATCCAAAAGAGATGTACTTTGGTATCTTCTTTATTTTTTATTTTCACTTATTGAATGAAATTTTTCTTTGTGCCTCTTACATTTTTTTGATATAAAAATGTTTCTATCTTATTTGTTCAATTGTTTCATTAATTTTGTGTAGTGTACAACTCACTTGGTGTGCTGCCAGGTCCTAGCAAAGAAACAAATACCACTTTCTTATTAATGGTGTTTATCAACAACACCTTCCTACATGATTATCAACAAACAGTTACTCCTTTCAAATATGTTTATGCACAAATACTAATAGTACCACTTTTTTGGTTTGAATGGTGATTATCAACACTACCTTCCTCTGTTTTATATTAAGAAATTCCACAATAACTTTTCCCACATTAAGTGGGAAATTCCCATAATACATGGAACCTATCAATTTCAAAATTCCCATAATGCGGGATTTCTCCCATAATACCTAATACGGTCTTATACCAACTTGCCCAAACCCTAGTCTCAAGTCTTATAATCCTTGAATCCCCTTCATCATTTCCCCAAAATCATTCACTTGAGGTCTCACACTAATCTCCTCATTAATCTAGCCTTAATCTCCATCTTATCCCTTTCAAGCTCTTATGGCAGCTTGACTACCCACAGGTTTTTCTATCAGTTCTCCCTCCACAAGGCATCTCTCTTCAAACCCTCTTAGAGGGAGCTAGCAGACCTCAGGACGACTCCACAACTCAGAGCAATTAGATGATGGACGCATGTAGTAGTCGACGGCATTAGCAGAGAAGTCAAAACCGCTTATACGATTTGGGGGAAATCTTCAACGTGGCCAGCATAGTGACTTTCATGACCATTCCACTGAGGGGAGGTTGCGCCTAGGGGTCCTCTAGATTCTCAAACAAGGTAAGGAGCTGTCCACACTGGCTAAAAGAGCAGAGGGTACCCTAGCTGCCATAGCCAAAAGCTTGAGGTATTGTGAAGAAACTTAATTAAAATCTTAATCACAGTACTTCAGGTTTAATCTAGGCACAAGTACAAGTGATCTTTTGAGCTATTCTAAGTTGTTTAGTGGAAGGCTTGCTTAAATACCCTCTTGCACCCATGAACTCATGAGAAATCACATCCAAGTTGCCTTGAAATGCCTAGATCTCACTAGTGAATCCCTTCATTTATGTGTGTATGCATTCCATCATTGATGTACATGAGTTGAGGCATTCTGAGAATTATTAATGAATGTGGCATGTATGTAAGAATCCTCCATGCTAAGGCAAAGTGGACATAAGTCTTCTTGAGTCAATCATTGTAAAGGGTAGACACTGCCAAGTACCACTGCATAGATAGGGACTTTGGTAAGACCCCCTACTCATCATGGCATATGATGAAATTATCAAGTTTAATGGTATTGGATTCCACACATGGCAGTCAAAAATCATGTATGCACTCATGAAGAAAAATTTATGGGGAATAATTCAAGGGAGGGATACTCAGGCAAGCCTAGAAACTACATGGAATGAGAAGAATGAGAGAGCCTTGGGACTCATAGCACTTGCATTGGATGATGAGGTCATTCATCATATCACTAGGATTGAGAAGGCCAAGGATGCATGGGAAGAGTTAAACAAGTTGTTTGGTACACAGGAAAAACACTCCAAAGTTCATTTATTCATGCAATTGTATCAACTCAACCTAGGTACTAGCCATGATCTAACAAGTCACATCAACAACAAGTATAAAAAGCATTAAGCAATAGCTTTCCACCATTGGTAAGACGCTTGATGATGATGAAGTTAAGGCTAATTTACTTGCTAGCTGTGAAAGGAAAGATGAGTATGCCAACATAGTTGAAATCTTGTCTAACAACTCTACTCTAACCTTGAATGATGTACAAGATGAAGAGCAAGTATGAAAATGGAGCATCTTTGTCAAGGGAATTGGCATTCTATGCAAGTAAAAGGGAATTGAAGCCAAGATTCAATCATTGTGGCATGTTAGGCCACACATTCAACACATGCAAATTCAAAGATAAACCAAAGCTTGAATGCACGGTGTGTGGGAAACTCAGACACACGGAAAGTAACTATTGGTCAAAGAATCAACCTCAACAAGCGAATGTGATGGATGCCTCCTTTCCAAAGGAGGATATTGAAGTAATTTTTTGAAGCTATGGAGTTCTTACCTACCCCTTTTATCTTGTTATATTGTTTCTACCCACGCTGGCACCGATGATGCAGCCATGGTAGAATGATGTAAAAGCCAAGATGCCTAGTTCATGTGTAAGGCCAAGATGCCTAGTTATATGTTAGGTCAAGATGCCTATGATGTGTACCTCACACCTAGATGTGTGCTAGATGGCACCAAGGGGGGGTGTTGAAAATGTGGTTCCTAGATGCACAAGGAGTATGTATCAAGGGGGGGTGTGTGAAAAACCTCTTATGGAGAGGAGATATTTGGGGATATTTTGAAGTTGAGGTGGCATTACTTGTGTCCACATATTTTGTAATCTCTTGGCTATATTAAGAGCCTCAAGTAATGAGAAGTGTGTGCATTCTACCCTATCCAAGTCGTGATCATCTTGGTTTATACTAATCATCCATCATCCTTGTCATTAGCAACATTTCCTCACTCTAATCTATGGCTTTCTTCACATTTCACCCACCATAGCTCTTCTTTCCATGCCCAAACCCTAGTCTCAAGTAAGATTGCCGATATTACTAATGTCATAGATTCTGTTTTGCAGAGTTCATAACCATTCAGAAGCAGTTGGTCTCTTTGGGGAGCAAAGCTACTAACAAGGACTGTCAATGGCTCCTCACCAAATTGCTCGAGACTTTCTTTGCTTAAATTGTGATATAGTATCACTTCTTCCTTCTACACCTGATCTACATACGATTGTTAGCATACTTCAGGATAGGGCCATGAGAAAGAAGACCAACCAGGTTACTTGTGAGACCCTTCTTCAGGCTAAGGACAAAAGAAAATGGCAATCCAAGGTTTACACGAGCAACAGAGGTGACCACAAACCTGCCAACAATCTCGCTCATAAGGAGCTTACTTGTCATTATTGTGGTCTCAAAGGTCACATTCAGCCTGATTGTCGTCGCAAAGAAGAAGAGAGACGGTGGTTCTTCAAAAAAACCCCCCCAGTCAATCTTCTTCATCCACCAATCAAGCTCAAAATTCCTCTTCCACCAAGGAGAATCTCTTCATCTGTATTGATAGGACCTCCCCTCTGACTCTCTTGTTCCTTCCACCTCATGTCTTACAGATTGGATGGTTGATAGTGGGTGTGCTACTCACATGACTCATGACAAGACCATTCTTCATGACATTCGTCTCTCCCAGCTCATCGGACGGTGTCCACATAGTTCGCTAGGCATTTTATGAAACACGTTTCAGAAATGTTTCATAAACATTTCTTTCAATTCCCAGATGTTCAAAAACATTGCATACAAAGGGGGGGTATAGGCCCCAAAATTTATATATAAGTTTATAATATGTAAAAAATGTGTTGCCTTCCCTGCAAAATAATATTAAACATGCATCATTTACACATTAAACATGTTTACAAGTTAAAACTAAAGAATCTAGGTGAGCTAGTTACATTGGGCACCCAACCCACCAATTGGCATAAATAAACCAGCAACATTAAGAATCAAGTTCCAAATTCCATCATCAATAATGGCAACTACTCAAAACTCAAGAAATAATATATAAAGCAAGCTAGCAGCCTACAAGCAAGAGTGACATAATCCACTGAGCACTCAAAGTGATCACAAAAAGTATGAATCCTGAGCTGATACAAAAAAAGAAAACTCAAGTCTGAAATACACAAACTAAAGGATACTCATAGCTGCAATCATGCATGATAAAAATAAACTAGAAGAGTATGATAGCCCCAAAGACTAGAGTTTGGGCACTCAACCCTCAACATCCTCGATGTCCACATCAGTAGACGATGCTGCTTGAGGTGCCACACTCGTCTCAGCTAGTGCACTGGTACTAGCAACTCATGATAATGCTCGTGTAGCATGAGTAGGTGCCATCAACTCCTCATACAACATGGCATATATGTCGCGCTCCTCTTGAGGAATCTTTGGGACATCTTTCATCTTCTCAATGTTGATTTTATTGACATTGACCTGGTGAGGCTCTATCGGATTACCCGACTGCTCAATTAGGCTCCAATTAGGCAGAGATTGTAATGGCAATACACCAACTTCTCCAACTGAGCAGTAGACAACCTGTTCCTCTTATTTTTATGGAAGAGGGCCCATGTGCTCTAGTTCCTCTCACAAGGATCTGAACTGCAATCCTGTGAATGAGAGGACTCAAATGGCGAGGTGTTTCTACCATTAAAATATAGGAACTTTGTAAGTATAATCATCATTGATCAATGTATTATGTACATGCTATAACTTATAAGTTGAAATAACAGTCGTCTTTTAGAGTTGTACTCACCAAGTGAGGGCTACTGATCCCATACGTCTCCCACCATGAGACTGGCTGAAGTTGTGTCTCTTGCATGCATGTTGTTTGTCTAGCAAATGTGTGGTTGGCATTCCAATACACTAGTCGCTCATCCTCCAAGCGTCTCATGAGATCCACATCTCCTCCTTTCCATTTATGAATGTCCTCTCATGAGCTCCATGTCTCCTCCTATCCATTTTGGAATGTTATCTTTCCATTCATCTTCCAACACTTCATTAACATATTGCGCCTCACTCTGTGGGCAATCGCGTTGATTCGTCTATGAAACCAATCCCACCGGTCGTTCCGAACTCGTCGAATGTCCTCAACCCAAAAAATTAGCCATGAATGATCAAAGCTCCTAGCTAAGGCCTATGATACAAGTTACAACAAGAAGGAAACTATTTGGAAGTTCAAAGTTCAAATTTGGCATGTTGAGTACCTCTCATCTGTCAAGAGAGTGCATCGGTTAAGCGCCTCCCCAATCCGGTCCATAAATTCATACAAAAGTCCAAGAGTGTTTCCCTCCATCTCAGTGATGCAAAGAACACTATAGATTGGTTGAAGAGCACTCAACAAAGCCTCTGACTCCTTCCACCAATCTTCTTGCATCACTTTGCATGCAAAAGCAACTGCCTTCCGTGCTCATGCTCCTCCCAGCACATCCACTCTTCTCGGTAGACCACTCTGCACATGAGTCCCTGTTGGACTCTCACTACCCTCTGAGCTCGTGGTTTGTGAGGGATTTAGAAGCTCAAGGTCAATATTTGCACGATACATTGCCAAGACCTTGGGCCTCTTGGTAACAAGCTTCACTAAGCTACGCGTAGTGTCAAAGATGTCAGCAATCCACCTAATCTTTGCAAGATCTTTACTGAGCAAGTCTAGGCTATGGGATGCACTTGGAGTCCATACAATCTATAGGAAAACTCATCCTCTATCATCCGTCCCATAGAGACACAGTTGCTACCATTGTCTGTGACCACCTGCACTATGTTTTGTGGGCCTATCTCTATGATAGTCTCTTGGAGGTGTGACCATATAAACTCTCCTGTCACCACTATCCTAGGCACAAAACATAGTGTCCTTGCAAGAGGACACCAAAACATTGTACACATTCCTCTTGCGTATATCTTACCACCCACCACATAACCATGTGCAACCATACTTGGTCCAAGTGGCTTTTACTGGCTCCATCTCCACCTCCACTGCTTGTTGCTTTCTTTTGAGCTCTTTAGTGTGTAAGGTCTCATAGGAGGGTCCCTCCCACTCACATCCAATGTGACCGATTGCCCTCATGGCCTTTTTCCATCGTGGGGTGTGCACAATGTGAAAAGATAAAGCGCATTGGATGAAAAGCGTAGTGAGTTCCCTGGTTACATCTTTAATTGCCTACTTTTGCATGCTTACTTGAATGCTTGCTCTGTTTAGAGAGGCTCTAGGTGCTGCAAGCAAAGGGGTTCGTGTTGCTGTGGGAGTACCCTTGAATCTTACTTGGCTATATGCATATTCCTCTGAATCCAACTATGTTCTCTTTGATGCATCACCTGTATCCTCACTAGCATTGTAGCTCTGCTTTGATGTTTGTAGGCACCAATTTGCATGCACCAATGCCTTCCCCTGTTAAACTTGTGAAATGGGCCTTAACACGGATTATGGACCCTCCTGAGCAAACCCTGCAAAAATTGCATTTCTACTTTTGGGTGCCTGAACCACCATATTTTGATACAAGAGTGACATGGGCCCACATGCCATCCTTAGTGTGAGGCATCTTGGCAAAGGTAGGGAAAGATTGGCACCTTAGCATGAATACCCCCAAATTTCAAAATCTACGTTTTTTTGGTTGCAAAATCAAAGAAAAAAGGCATAAATTAGCACAACCAACTTGAGAGATGGTAGGTACAGAACATTAGAAGTGCTGGTTGCTTTATGCAACATAGGAGCTCCTTCAAACAGTATAACATGCGCATGTAGGCAGTTTTTTTCGAAAAATGGGCTCTCTAAATAAAAAACACTAAAATCATACATTATCCTAGGTGATGTGAATGAAACTTGTTTCAAACATATGAAACATTTTGTTTCATTCATACTGAATGAAACATGTTTTGTTGCTACTATGGGTGTCCATTGGTGATGCTTCCAACATGGAGGCCTCTTGAGTTGGTAATGTGCGACTTAACTCTTCCCCAGGCCAGCCTTCTTAGTTCCATCCTTTAGATCATCGACACTAGCACCTTGTAGATTGTTGCCACACAGGTATCCAAGAAGGTGGTCTTTATCGATTGAAGGACTTTGGTGGTTCACTGAGTCCCAATCTCATATGTCACAATTTCTTCACAACTATCATGTCTTGGTAGCTCATGTGGATACGGATTTGTGGCATGCTCGCTTCAGGCATATGAACTATACTTCTCTGCAACTATTATCGTTTCAGCACATGGTCGAGGGTCTTCCACCACTGAAACACTCCCACTCCACTTAATATGTGGCTTGTTTGCGCATGACACACAACACTCCAATGCCTTTCCTCATGAGACTACTCATCGGGCTTCTCATATTCTGGAGCTCATTCAAATGGACCTATGCAGCCCCACGCAAACTACTACTCAAGGAAGAGTCATGTACTTTATGTTTATTAGTAATGATTACTCACACAAAGTTTGTGTTTATCTCTTGGCAAAAAAACTCAAGATATCTCCCCCTTCCAAGAGTGGGTGACTTTGGTCAAGATTGTAACCACACAGAAGATTCGACGAGTCCGCTCCGACAATGGAGGATAATTCATCCCCAAAGCCTTCCATAATTTCTGCTCATAGAAAGGTATAAGACATCAATTTTCCACCTCACACTCAGCATAATGGCGTGGTTGAACACAAGAATAGAACTGTTCACACGAGATGGCCCATACCATGATTTCTTGTTTTGATCTTCTTTTCTCTTTCTAGGGAGAAGCTGTGAGCATTGTTGTTTACATCATCAACCATTCTCATATGACTCCAAAGACTGCTTTTACTGGAAAGAAACCTTTCGTCTCTCATTTCAAGGTTTTTAAATGTGATGCCTATGTGTATATCCCTAATTCTAACATATCCAAATTTGATCTCGGGTCCAAGAAGTGAAAAATCCTTGGATATAGCTCTCATTCCAAAGCTTACAGATTATGGGACCCGAAGTCGTGATCCTTGGTGATTTCTCGCGATGTTCACTTTGTTGAACCCTCATCAAATGAGTCTCACTCTTATCCAAAGCTTACCATCGAGGTCCCTCCTCCTTCCTTGGCCTCTGCAACTCCACCACCAGCTTCTCCACCATCAGCTTCTTTACCCCCTGCCTCTCCACACCCCCTCCTTCCGTGGCTTCTCCTCCTCCTCCTACTCTTGTGTGATGGAGGATTGCCCCCAAGATTCCATGATAGCTGAAACTACTGTTCATGATTCTCATCTCTCTGATATGGAACTTCATCACCTTGCTGATTCTTTAGCACATAATCTTTGACACAAACACAAAGATTGTAGCACCTTCGTCATTCTTGTAACCTCGCCCTATTAACTACAATGGTCTAGTCATATGAGCCTACTACAAATAAAGAGTATCTTGCTCTTCCTCCCGAGTAGCCATGGAGGCCGAGATTGATTCCATTGAGAGGAATCGTACATAGGAGCTTGTGGACTGGCCTCTACATCCATAGTGCATTAGGGTCAAGTGGGTCTTTAAGACCAAGTTTCATGTTGATGGATCTCTAGACAAACACAAATCCTGATGGGTCTCTGGACAAACACAAAGCTAGATTGGTTATACGAAGGGATAATCTTAGATTCAGGGTGTGGATTATGAGGAAACTTTTGCTCCTACAGGAGATACACCACTATCCAGATATTTGTTGCTCTTTCTACTCATGAGATGAGCACTAGCCGGTTTACCAAATGGATGTCAAGTCTTCCTTTCTTAATGGTGACTTACATGAGGAGGTGTATGTTGAACAGACTCAAGGTTTTTAGGTTCTCGAACATGAGGGTAAGTATTCAACAACCTCAAGGTTTTTAGGTTCCCGAACATGAGCGTAAGGTGTACAGATTGCACAAAGTGTTGGACATGTCGTCTCCATATCTCTTTTACTTCATTTTATGCCACTTTTTATCCATATATTTATATGATATTTTAAGGAAAAATTTCCATATTTCCGAGTCTACTTTAGGCATTTTTATCAGTTGTGGACATTTGTCCTCCAGTGCTACCGGCCGACTGCTCTAGATGAGATGTATATAAGTGTGGCCATTGTGCCTTCATAACTTATTTAATAGAATTCAATACTTTTCAGTTCTTGGCTCAAGTGTTGGATCTCTCTTGTGTGATATCTATTTGCTTCTACTTCATATTCACATATTTTGACATGGTATCATAGCCTTGTCGACTCCCACTCTCGGCTTTGGGCTTCGCATCCCAAGGGGGTGTTGGAATGGATTCTTGCTCTCCGATTCTCACAATGCCATGTGGTAGTCTATTCTCCCACAGAGTGGATTGGAGTCAACTTAACCCCTATATATACGACAAAATGCCCCTTGGTCTCCCCTCATCCCCCACCTTTATTGGTGGTCTCATGGGGTGTTAGGGGGCAGGGGGGACCCCGTCGGTTGATGGCCATCTTTCGCATGCTACACCTCCATTTGCTTCGTGCTTCGCATTCCATGTTCTTTCATGTATCAAAGCTCACTCAAAACTGTAAATAATTCCTCTCACAAGGAACTTACTTGTCATTATTGTGGTCTCAAAGGTCTCATTCAACGTGATTATCGGAAGAAGAGAGAAGGTGGTTTTGCTAAGAAACCCCCCAATCAAACCTCTTCATCCATCAACCAAGCTCAAAAATCCTCTTCCACTAAGGAGACTGTCTTCATTTGTATTAAGGAGCTTCCCTCTTACTCTCCTGTTCCTTCCACCTCATGTCTTATGGCTTGGGCAGTTAATAGTGGGTGTCCTATACTGACATGACTCCTATAACAATAGGAGTCATGGATTGGGAAGTTAATAGTGGGTGTACTATACTGACATGACTCCTATAACAATACCATTATTCATGACATTCATCCAAGCTCTTCGACGGTGTCCATTGGTGATGCTTCTAACTTGGAGGCATCTTCAATTGGTAATGTGCAACTTAACTCTTCCTTGGGTGAGCCTTCTACAATTCAAGATGTGCTTCATGTTCCCAAGCTCTCTAGCAATCTCCTCTCAGTTTTTCAAATTGTGGAGAAAGGATATGGTGTCTACTTTGAAAGTTATCACCTTGAGCTCATCGACATCAGCACCTTTCAAATTGTTGCCATAGGTATCTAGGAAGGCGTTTTTTATGAGTTGAAGGGTTTTGTGGCTCTTTTACTGAGTCCCAATCTCATGTGCTGCAACGTCTTCACAGCTATCATGCCTTGGTAGCTCATGTGGATATGGACTTAAGGCATGGTCACGCTCTTTAGGCATCTAAATTATACCTCTCTGCAGCTGTTGTCTTCTCAGGAGATGGTTGAGGCTCTTCCACCACTGAAACCCTCCCACCTCACTTATGTGGCTTGTTGGCATGGCACGTAACACCGTGATGCCTTTCCTCAAATGAGATTACTCATCGGGCTTCTCATCCATATGGACCTGTAGCCCCACACGAAGAACTACTCAAGGAAGAGCCATGTACTTTATTCTTAATATTGATGATTAATCATGCAAAGTTTGGGCTTATCTCTTGGGGCAAGAAAATCTTAGGATATCTCTCGCTTCCAAGAGTGGGTGACTTTGGTCAAGATTGTGACCACACAAAAGGTTCGATAAGTCCACTCTAAAAATGGAGAAGAATTCATCTCCAAAGCCTTTCATAAATTTTTCTCACAGAAAAGTATAAGCCCACACTGCACACTCCTCAGCATAATTGCATGGTTGAGCACAAGAACAGAACTGTTCACGAGATGGCCCGTACCATGCTTTCTTATTTTGATATTCCTTGCTCTTTCTGGGGAGAAGATGTGAGCACTGTTGTTTACATAATCAACCATTCTCATATGACTCCAAAGGAGGCTTTTATTGGATAGAAACCTTCCGTCTCTCATTTCAAGGTTTTCGGATGTGATGCCTATGTTTATATCCCTACTTCTGACAAATCCAAATTTGATCCCAAGTCCAAGAATTGCAAAATCCTTCGATATAGCTCTTATTCCATAGCTTACAGATTATGGGACCTGGAGTTGTGATCCTTGGTGATTTCTTGCGATGTTCACTTTGTTGAACCCTCATCAAATGATTCTCGCTCTCATCTCGAGCTTACCATCAAGGTCCCTCCTCCTTCCTTGGCCTCTGCAACTCCACCATCAGCTTCTTTACCCCCTGCCTCTCCACCCCCACTTCCTCCTTCCCTGGCTTCTCCTCCTCCTCCTCTTGCTCTTGTGTAATGGAGGATTTCCCTCAAGATTCCATGATGGTTGGAAACCACTGTTCGTGATTCTCATCTCTCCGATATGGAACTTCATCACCTTGTTGATTCTTCATCACAATCTTTGACACACGCACGAAGATTACAACAGCTTTGTCATTCTTGTAATCTCACCCTTATAATTACACAATGATCCAATCATATGAACCTACTACAACGAAAGAGGCTCTTGCACTTCCTGAGTGGCGAGCAGCCATGTAGGCCGAGATTGATTCCATTGAGAGGAATTGTACATGGGAGCTTGTGGACCAACCTCTACATCCATAGTTCATTGGGGTCAAGTGGGTCTTTAAGACCAAGTTTCATGTTGATGGATCTCTAGACAAACACAAATCCAGATTGGTTACAAAGGGATACTCTCAGATTCAGGGTGTGGATTATGAGGAAACTTTTTCTCCTACATGATAAACAACACCATCCGGGTAGTTTTTGCTCTTTCTGCTCATGAGCACTAGCCGATCACAACAAATGGATATCAAGTCTTCCTTTCTTAATGGTGACTTACATGAGGAGGTGTGTATTGAACAGCTTCAAGGTTTTTAGGTTCCCGAACATGAGCGTAAGGTGTACAGATTGCACAAAGTGTTGGACATGTCATCTCACGATCTCTTTACTTCATTTTATGCCACTTTTTATCCATACATTTATCTGATATTTTTAGGAAATTTTTCCATATTTCTTAGGCTATTTTAGGCATTTTTATCAATTGTGGACATTTATCCTCTCGTGCTACTGGCCGACTTCTCTACATGAGATGTATATAAGCATGGCCATTGTGCCTTCATAATTTATTTAATAAAATTCAACACTTTTCAGTTCTTGGCTCAAATGTTGGATCTCTCTTGGCTATCTACTCTCTCTTGTGTGATATCTATTTGTTGCTACTTCATATTCACATATTCTGAAATGGTATCATAGCCTTGTTGACTCCAACTCTCGGCTTTGGGCTTTGCATCCAAGGGGGTGTTGGAATGGATTCTTGCTCTCTAATTCTCACACTACCATGTGGTAGTCTATTATCCCACAGAGTGGATTGGAGTCAACTTAACCCCTCTATATAGGAAGAAATGCCAATTGGTCTCCCCCCATCCCCCACCTTTATTGGTGGTGTCATGGGGTGTTTGGGGGTAGGGGGACCCAGCCGGTTGATGGACGTCTTTGGCATGCTGCACCTCCATTTGCTTGGTGCTCTGCATTCCACGTTCTTTCATGGTATCAAAGCTGACTTACAATTTGCCAACAATCCCTCTCACAAGGAACTTACTTGTCATTGTTATGGTCTCAAAGGTCACATTCAGCTTGATTGTCTCAAGAAGAAGAGAGAAGGTGGTTTTGCTAACAAACCCCCTAATCAAACCTCTTCATCCACCAACCAAGCTCAAAAATCCTCTTCCACTAAGGAGATTGTCTTCATCAGTATTAAGGAGCTTCCCTCCGACTCTCATGTTCCTTCCACCTCACGTCTTATGGATTGGGCAGTTAATAGTGGGTGTACTAATCACATGACTCCTAACAAGACCATTCATCATGACATTCATCTCAGCTCTTCGACGGTGTCCATTGGTGATGCTTCTAACTTGGAGGCATCTTTGATTGGTAATGTGCGACTTAACTCTTCCTCAAGTGAGCCTTCTACAATTTAGGATGTGCTTCATGTTCCCAAGCTTTCCAGCAATCTTCTCTCAGTTTCTTGGATTGCGGAGAAAGGATATGGTGTCTACTTCAACAATTCTGTCCTTGAGCTCATCGACACTAACACCTTTCAGATTGTTTCCACAAGTATCCAGGAAGGCGTTATTTATTGGTTGAAGAATTTTGGTGGCTCTTTGACTCAGTCCCAATCTCATCTACTACAACTTCTTCACAGCTATCATGCCTTGATAGCTCATGTGGATATGGATTTGTGGCATGCTCGCTTCAGGAATCTAAATTATACTTCTCTGTAGCTATTGTCTTACTCAAGGTTCTTCCACCACTAAAAACCTCCAACTCCACTTATGTGGCTTGTTTGTATGGGACCCAACACCGCAATGCCTTTTCTCGTGAGACAACTCATCGGGATTCTCATATTATGGAGCTCATTCTTATGGACCTGTGTGGCCCCACACAAACTACTACTCAAGGAATACCCACTTACTTTATGCTTATTATTGATTATTACTCATGCAAAGTTTGGGTTTATCCCTTGGAAGAGAAATCTCAAGATATCTCCCACTTCCAAGAGTGGGTGACTTTGGTCAAGATTGTGACCACACAGAAGGTTCAACAAGTCCACTTCGACAATGAAGGAGAATTCATCTCCAAAGCCTTTCATAAATTTTTCTCATAGAAAGGTATAAGTTGTCAATTTTCCACACCTCACACTCCTCAGCATAACGGCATGGTTGAACACAAGAACAGAATTGCTCACGACATGGCTCATACCATGCTTTCTTATTTTGATCTTCCTCCCTCTTTCTGGGGATAAGCTATGAGCACTGTTGTTTACATCATCAACTGTTGTTCGACATGCTGCACCTCCATTTTCTAGGTGCTCCGCGTTCCACGTTCTTTCATGGTATCAAAGCTGACTCAAAATCTTCTAACAATCCCTCTCACAAGGAACTTACTTGTCATTGTTGTGGTCTCAAAGGTCACATTCAGCCTGATTGTCCGCAAGAAGAAGAGAGAAGGTGGTTTTGCTAAGAAACCCCCCAATCAAACCTCTTCATCCACCAACCAAGCTCAAAAATCCTCTTCCATTAAGGAGACTGTCTTCATCGATATTAAGGAGCTTCCCTTTGACTCTCTTGTTCCTTTCACCTCATGTCTTATGGATTGGGTGGTTTATAGTGGGTGTACTACTCGCATGAATCCTAACAAGACCATTCTTCATGAAATTCATCTCGCTCTTCGACGGTGTCCATTGGTTATGCTTCTAACTTGGAGGCATCTTCGATTGGTAATGTGCAGATTAACTCTTCCTCGGGTGAGCCTTCTAAAATTTAGGATGTGCTTCATGTTCCCAAGCTCTCCAGCAACCTCCTCTGAGTTTTTTGGATTACGGAGAAAGGATATGGTGTCTAGTTTGACAGTTCCATCCTTAAGCTCATCGACACCAGGACCTTGCAGAGTGTTTCCCCACAGGTATCTAGGAAGGTGGTATTTATTGATTCAAAGATGTTGGTGGCTCTTTCACTGAGTCCCAATCTCATCTACTGCACCATCTTCACAGCTATCATGCCTTGGTAGCTCATTTGGATATGGATTTGTGGCATGCTCACTTTAGGCATCTGAATTATACTTCTCTACAGCCGTTGTCTTCTTAGAAGATGGTCGAGGTTCTTCCACCACTAAAACCCTCCCATTCCACTCATGTGGATTGTCTTCATGGCATGCATGACTGAGATGCCTTTCCTCATGAGGTTACGCATTGGGCTTCTCATATTCTGGAGCTCATGCATATGGCCCTTACCCAAGGAGGAGCCAAGTACTTTATACTTATTATTAATGATTACTCATGCAAGGTTTGGATTTATCTCTTGGTAGAAAATCCTCAAGCTTTCTCCCACTTCCAAGAGTGGGTGACTTTGGTCGAGACTGTTACCACACAAAAGGTTTGAAAAGTCCGCTCCGACAATGGAGGAGAACTCATCTCCAAAGCCTTCCATAATCTTTGCTCAAAGAGAAAGGTATAAGTCATAAATTTTCCACACCTCACACTCCTCACTAAAATGGTGTGGTTGAACGCAAAAACATGATTGTTTAGGATATGGCACGTACCATGCTCTGTGCTTCTGATCTTCCTCCCTCTTTCTGGCGAGAAGCTGTGAGCATTTCTGTTTATATTATCAATGGTTCTCCTACAAAGGCAGTTTCTCATATGACTCCGGAGGAGGTTTTTACTGGATAGAAACCTTACATCTCTCATTTTAAGGTTTTTGGTTGTGATGCCTATGTTCATATCCCTGATTCTGACAGATCCAAATTTAGTTCCAAGTCTAGGAAGTGAAATTCCTTGGATATACCTCTCATTCCAAAGCTTGTAGATTATAGGATCTAGAGTGGCGATCCTTGGAGATTTCTCACAATGTTCACTTTGTTGAACCCTCATCACATGATTCTCGCTCTCATCCTGAGCCTACCATATCGAGGTTCCTCCTCCTTCCTTAGCCACCCCAGCTCTATTGCCAGCTTCTCCACCATGAACTTCTTTACCCCCTGCCTCCCCACCCCCACTTGCTCCTTCCCCATCTTCTCCTCTTCCTCTTTCTCTTATTCACTTTCTCTTATTCAATGGAGGATTTCTCCCAAGATTCCATGATGGATATGGAAATCATTGTTCATCATTCTCATCTCTGCGATATGGAACTTCATCAACTCGTTGATTTTTCAACACAATCTTTGACACAAGCACGAAGATTACAACACCTTTGTCATTCTTGTAACCTCACCCTGATGAGTGCAGTGACACAGTCATATGAGCCTACTACATCTAAAGAGGCTCTTGCTCTTCCTTAGTGGCGGGCAGCCATGGAGGCCGAGATTGATTCCATTGAAAGGAATCATACATGGGAGCTTGTGAAGGGCCTCTGCATCGACAAGTTATTGGGGTCAAGTGGGCTATAATACCAAGTTTCATGCTGATGGATCTGTAGACAAACACAAAACCAGATTGTTTGCAAAGGGGTACTTTGAGATTGAGGGTGTAGATTATGAGGAAACTTTTGCTTCTACAGCCAGATACACCACCATTCGGACAATTCTTGCTCTTTCTACTCATGAACACTAGCCGATTTACCAAATGGATGTCAAGTCTACCTTTCTTAATGCTGACTTACATAAGGAGGTGTATGTTGAACAACCTCAAGGTCTTTCAGATTCCTCGACATGAGGGTAAGCTGTACACATTGCACAAAGCCCTTTATGGTTTGAAACAAGCACCCAAGGTGTGGTATGGTAAGATTGATGCATTCTTCATCTTACATACAATGTCTTTTGTCTTTTATTTACAATGAGAGAGAGAAAGAGAGAGATACCTACATGTTGAAGTTTTCATCATGAAGCTCACCTTTTAAGAGGGAGGACCCTATTTTTTCTTTCAAGAAAATCCTTAGCTAAGAAGGGATAGCTCTCCTTTCAAAAATTAAAATGACATGAGGTAAGATAAGAAAATTTGAGAAAGGGGAAGGGAGATGGCTAGAGATCATGACATGTGGTAGGGGGAGAAATAAAATAAAAAGAGCATTGAAGCTAAGCATGAACTAAGGTTTCATTGAAAGATGTGAGATTCACCTTTCTAGCTACCCCCTTTTCTCTCATTCTCCTCTCCTTTCTTCTTTTCTCAAGATCTCCCTCTCCTTTGGCCAAGTATGTGAGTGAGTGTGCATGCGTGTGTGTTTTTATGTGTGGTGTGTGTTTGTATATGCTTGTGTGCACGTGTGCATATGTCTATGTGCAACTCTCTTATATAGACACATATATGTGTGTCTCTCTCTTATATAGACACATATATGTGCAACTCTCTTATATAGACACATATATGTGTGTCTCTCGCTCACATGCATTCTATTTATTTTTCTATCATGTATACACAACCCTCTCTCACACACATGCACATATACGTACACATGCACTCTCTCTCTTCTCACAAACATTTCACATACATAATCTCTCACACACATAGAAACTCTCTCTCTCTCTCTCTCTCTCTCTCTCTCTCTCTCTCTCACACACACACACACACACACACACACACACCCTCCACACATACATGTGTGGCTGTGTGTACATGTACATATGTTTATTAATGTGCTTATATATAATAGTATTAATATAATACTATTATATATTTCCTATATGTATATTGATTTATATATCATTATTATAATATATTATGATATATTTACTACGTATAGATATGTCTTGAATTTTCTTATTTAAATTTATGTATTATACGTATATATAACATTATATTATAATATAATAATATAGATTTAATATATATATATATATATATAATATCCTTACGCATTATATGTTTGTATATCAATTGTTATTCTATATATTTGTATTTTATATATTTTATACTTATATATTATATATCTTAAATTATAGTTTTGTATTATATTATTTATTTTAATTTCTTCTCTCAACTTACCCCTACACTCCTCTCTCTCTCTCTCTCTCTCTCCCCTTCCCCAATATGTGGCCTCCCCTCCCTCCCTCCCTCTCTCTCTCTCTCTCTTCTTTCTGCCCCAACACGTGGGTCCTCTCCTCTCCCATCACACCCTCTCTTTCCCCTATCCTAACACTTGACCCTCTTCCAAACGCCATGTGTCCCCTCCCCTCCCAAAAGCTTGTGCATAATAGATAGTATAGATAATACAGATCGATATATTATACACACACACACACACACACACTCCTCTTTGTGTGTGTGTGTGTGTGTGTGTGTGTATACGTATAGATACAGATAGATATATTATACACACACACACACACACTCCTCTTTGTGTGTGTGTGTGTGTGTGTGTGTGTGTGTATACGTATATATATATATATATGTATGTATGTATGTATGTATGTATAAATGTAAATAAAAACACACACACGTGTATACACACATACATATATATATTTTATTTATATAATCACACACACATGTATACACATATACATATATACACATATATACATATATACATATACATACATACATACATATATATATATGTATGTATGTATGTATAAATGTAAATAAAAAAACACACACACACATGTATATACACACATACATATATATTTTTTATTTATATAAACACACACACATGTATATACATATACATATATAGTTTTTAATTTAATTTGTCTCTTTTCACCCTCTCCATCTTTACATCTCTCTCTCTCTCTCTCTCTCTCTCTCTCTCTCTCTCTCTCTCTCTCTCACACACACACACACACACAGTGCAATTATTTTGCGAGTTTTGTGTTTTAAGCTTTTATGCAATTTCCAACAAAATGTCAAGATTTTTTTGAAATGTGCTTAGTATAGAAAGGTTAAGTTTATACTCATTGTTGGGCGCATAATTGTTACTCATCATTTTTCATTATAACCATAAATTTTATACCATGATGTAGTTGGATACATAAAATCATCATCACCTTCGCAATACATAGTAAATGAAGTCTCAAGACTACTTTATAATATTAACTACTTATAGGTATCTAGATACATTGATAGGACTTTTTGTTGTCTGCATAAACCATTTTGTTGTCCGCATAAACCATACATACATATGAAGAAGAAAACACATATATCAGAGCATTGCAATTATAATTAGACATACATTGATAGGATTTTTTTTTCCACATAAACCATACATTCAAATGAAGAAGAAAAGGCATATATCAAAGCATTGCAATTATAATTAGACGTACTACCACAAAGAACCTCACCTACACAATAGTGGAGAGCTACACGGCATATAAATGTGTCACTAAGTCAATATGTTCCTTAATTTATAGCAATAGAACACAGCCAAGATGCCCAAAAAAAGAGCTATAGAGCTTTGCTGCAAACGTAGTCACAAAAAAAAACATAACAACATCAAAATCCATCACCTACATAATCCATTGGAAATAAAGACTCATAAAGGTCAATCAAATCTCTCTAGAGTACTAATCCAAGTACTAATCCAAGGGAACATATAATGAGACACCTTCTCTCCCTCGTCTCTATCATAGCAAGGGATAGGCACATTGGCATGTTAGAACAAGCCTACGGTAAGGTCAATTATCCATGTACCACCAAAACGATCATAGTTCAAGATGATGCTCTTCAATGAAGACACCATAAAACATACAAAAATAACTAAACATAAACAAACCTCCTTATTCTCCAGTGTGGGGATGCATCTATCCTCCGTCGCACATGAGAGTCCATGTACAATTTCAATCCACCTCTGTTTGCATACCTCAAAACCTTCCCAAAATTTTGGGCAAGGCATAAAGTAACTAGAAAACCTTGGTCTGCAAGAAACTCTTGTGCCAAGTCTACAACTCCCTTCACAAGCCGTGTAGAGAAAACATTCCACTCTAGAATCTCTCTATCAATGCCCTCTATAATATTTTGCATGGTGCAAAAGACAACAAAGTAAATATTTTATCCACAAACAAAGAGAAATCACATAAGAGCACACGATTTCTTGTGTAGTCACATGACTTACCCTCTATCATTGGCCCAAGATATCTGGAAACTAGTAGTGAGGTGGGAAAATCGGTAAAGACAAGTAGACCAACCCCTATAGATCATGCACCATGATAGGTATACATGTTATTCTTGTGAGATTCCATGAATTCTCAAATACTACATATAGTAATTTACTATAAATCATCACAAACAATTACCATTTAAGATAGAACACAATGCTCAAATACATGTATATGCAAACCTTTTGTGAGTAAAGTCAACAATGGCATCTACATCCATGAGCAATGTATTGACCATAATGATATATTGAAAACCTAAATTGGGTCATAAGTATAATATTGACTACATGCAAGTCCTTATGTGTCAAAAATATATTCAAATGAAGATATTGAAAGTATACATCTTTACCATGTAGACGGTCGCCTCTCAGATGGCGTTATATCCATGGATGACTCTCCTACAAAGGAAGATAACCTACTCCTCCCTAGGTTTTTTGCACTCATTGATGGCATTGGGCCACTGTCATGTGCCTCTCCTTTGAACTACATCCCTCATCTCTTGTTCTTTGTTATTGTCTCCTCTTTAGTAGCACCTATCTCCTGAGAGGAGAGAGCTCTAAATGTGGGATTTTCATCTCATGTATGAATTTTCTTCTCATTTCCCTTCCTTGCACTCCCATCGAGTGATTCCCCTCTCTTGTATAGTGGGAGATAACATTGTGTTCTCGTCCCCAAGTTCCATCCACTCTCTCATGAAAAGGAGGCATGACCAAAATTTGTTTATTAGCCATACATTCACAAAGCCATCTACAAAAGTTTAGATATGCCATATTTGTTTACTAGTCATACATTGACAAAGAAATCTACCAATATTCACTTTCAAAGAAATTAAAAGAATGGCATGTACCTATAAACTAGCCTCTTGCTTTTGAGGGCACTAGGTGGGGCATCTTCTCAACATCCGCAACGGTTTTAATTCCACCTAGAAGGTGACAATATGCCTGTAACACATGTGGTCTTCATTTCACTTTAAATAAGGCTTCAAAATATTTGGGTAGTTTGGGCCCATCTACATCTAGCACCCGAAAGATAAGACATGCCTCACCATACATGTGAGCAAAATGCCCCTCTCCTCATGTAGCTCCTAAACTTTTTGTAATAAAAAAAGTGTGCTGTGTTTTGGTCTTTTTCCTTGGAAAGCCTCATGGCAACAAGTAATATTTTCCTCTTCCTATCAAACACTCGTGACCCAAACAATAGTCAAGGATAAGCACACACAAACAAAATGTGGTCATGAACATAATCAAATGCATTTTAGAAGCTGCTTCAAGAGCATTGAAGAGACATACATGTTAAATGAATCCATCTAGGATTATTGCAATGCGATCCATGCCACTTATGGCTAAATGCTTACATAGGGCACAATGCGTGGGCCGCAAGGCTAAGCCATCACATGGATTATTGCATTTTACTCCGTGCCACTTCTGGTGGCTATCAACTTACATGTGGCACTATTATAACATACAATGTATAAGCCATTATCAAACCATACAATGTATGCAGCAAGAACCATACACACCATTCTACTTGGATTATACATTCAATGCACCCCGTGTTCCTTCTTAAGACCACAACACAATCTCAAAAACATAAAAAGAACCTAAAGATGCTAGTACCCTTAGGGGGTTCACTATAAGTAAACCCTCTATATCACATGCCTTCAAGGCCTAATTTAAAAATCCCTTGTCTATGAATTTTTCATGAATAAAACATACCCTTTTTCTATTCAGCCTGTGAATACCCCCTTTAAATGGTACCCTTCTGTATGTAAAAAATGTGCAAAAAAAGGGGATTTAAAAAATCCCTTTTGTTGAACCTAGGTGCTACGCTTACATATTTATGAGTGACCCCCTCGTGCTAGTACCTCTTGGTTTGGACCTTGGATATACAAATGCAATAGAGATTATCATGAGTCACGCAAATCATTGACTTGTCCTCCAACTTAAGTTTGTAGAGGGCCATCAAGAAATCCTCTCCATGTG
Source organism: Cibotium barometz (assembly GCF_041138505.1). Classification (NCBI taxonomy): domain Eukaryota; kingdom Viridiplantae; phylum Streptophyta; class Polypodiopsida; order Cyatheales; family Cibotiaceae; genus Cibotium; species Cibotium barometz. Next base: position 23,936,497 of record NC_141102.1, on the reverse strand, counting down.
TTGGATTCATGATACCCAAGTATTTGTACTCTCTATCCTTAATATGCTCCTCCTCCTTGGTGGATTCTTCTAATTTCATCTCCAATTCTCTTCCATCAAGTCCAAATGACTTAAGACCCTCTTCCTCTGTGAGAAGGAAGGCATTAAATTCATCCTGTGTATGCATACAAGCACACTAAACATTCCAAGCCACAATTTGCAAGAAATATGAAAACCAAGGTTGAGAAACGATTACCTTCCAAACCAATTGTGTTGTCAGGATGCATGGAGAGTTGTACCAAGGTCAGATGTCATGCTATTGGCATGTCTCCATCTCTATCTCAATCTTCGTCCACCTCCTGTATTCGGGAGTCAATCTATCAAGGATACTCTCCTTGTCCGCCACTCATACCATCCCCTAGTCAAACCCCACCCTTGGGCTATTCCTCCAACCGCAGTTGTGGTTTGCGTCGTATAGTGACTCTGGGTATGGTGCATCTCCCCTGATCATCATCACTCCTTTGTCAATGACAAATATTGTCTGCACCAATAGCACGATTACAAAATTTTGAGGTACACATTACTTGCTAGGTGACTCTGGGTATAGTGCATCTCCCCTGATCATCATCACTCCTTTTTCGACGGTGAATGGACCGCCATAAGGGGATTGGCAATTGCTCAATAGGCATATGCCCAGAGGATGAGTACGGATTGAACATGTGTTTGGGATGATGAAGAACAAGTGGCGCATATTACGTGACCTAAATGTGGAGCTACGTCGGGCTTTTTTTTACGAGCGCTTTTTGGGAATCATGCGAGCGGATTCCAAAAAGATACCCTCCCTCCCTCCATGAAAAGAGAGAGGGGCAAAGATAGTTGGAGAGAGTAACATGACATAATTATTTGAGAGGGAGAGGGCGATAGTAGTGAGCCAGAGGAAGTGAAAACAGAAAAACATGACAACATCACATCCTCTACATCGAGATTATTGCTTCAAATTGAAAACAAAACCAAGTGCATTTATGTACAACTTCCAAATATAGAAATGTGAAACCATCATCTTTACTACTATGGACCTTAGGCACAAAGTTAGTGAATGGTGTTCGTACCCTTCCACACTTCCTCTAGCAAGACACGCTCGGACGATTCATCAATAAAACCATGGGCTCGCCATATCGCAATTAAGCTCACCACTTTAGCCCTAACTTGAGAAATACCATCATCATTACTAGGAAGTGAAAGGGATGTGAGACCTTTCCATGCTTGTACACGGTTCTTTTGAAGTTGCAGTTGTGTAAAGATCCTTGAAGCCCCACCAACACATTTTGCATTCTTGCTCTCCACATTGTATTCACCTTCCCATAATGAATATACCTCCTCATCTGTGAGGTTATTTCCTATAGTAACTGGCCATATCTTGGGTGGTGGATTGGGCTTTGTCTCTATGTTGGTGTCCACAATATAGTAATGAAGCACGTGGTTAGGGCAGAATCGCATCCATTCTCTAATGAGACCATTAGGATGCTAGCCTTTAAAAGATGGTGCAGGCACACCCTTCAAATCCGGCTATGTGTTGCCTACACGTCTTATCCCCCCCATGAGGCATTCTGCTGCATGTGACATGCATCGCTGCCCAATGCATGTCCTTCGGATTTCCCACATTGCTTCATTCACCTTACACTCAATGACATTGCCCTCTGTGACTTCTGATGTTCTTTTTGGAGTACTGTTTGTATCATGCTTCTTAAAAATGATCTTCTGTGGCCTCCCAGCATACTTGCGGTCTCTTACATGTGTGTTTTACTCTAGTCGATGTGTGGCCTCATCATCAATATCAATGACCATAGCGGGCAGTCTCTTGTGGTGTGCACTTTCTTTGTCACATCGCTGAGAGGGCTAGGCGCCTTATACATCCATGGGTGTTCCTTCAGTTACCTGATTAACTGTTTGGACCACTTGGGCTAGGCTTGTAGAGCACTGTTCTTTTACTTTCTCCAAGATTGTTCCTCTCCCTATGCATTTGCCTTGAGAGTAAGAGACTGCCTTTCTGCTTTGCAAAATTACATTTGCCATATCGGTAGTACATGCATCGCCGAAGAGAAATCTTGTGTTTATATCCTTCCCCTTCCAGGCAACTTCCATGATGCTTGCTTTCTGCTAGGTTTGTTCTTGGGGTATTTGGACCATCAATACTTCTCTCTATTATTGTCATGTGATGACTGAACCCCAATGTCCTATGTGCACCTCCCACTAGCTCAACCAAGAGCCCATTGCTGACATATTCTTATTTGAGTTAATTTGCTGACATATTCTTATCCATCTCACATGACCATTGTGCCACCATTGACGTATCAATCAAGCCTCCACTGATGTAGCTTCATCGATAGGAACCATGCACCACTTCTCGCACATTGCTTTGTGCTCTCCTTGAGACGTAACACACACATATTTTTTTGTGTGGGCAACTATGCTCTACTCCCAATCAAATAGGCAAGACCTCTCCCTATCTTTCAGGACATTATTTTTTCCACCATTGAACACATATTGAACTGCATTCCAATTAGCCTAAGCCTTGTTTGCCATGAAACCAAAGAAATCTGCCCTTTCACAACCATGGTTGGCCATCGCTTCATTAATGCATTCCCAAAACAAACATTAGGCCTCTATATCCTCCTCTTTCATTTCACATGTTGCAATCGCTAGAAGATCTGGCATGTTGCGTGAAAACTCTAGTCATTTATGAGGTAACACAATCGACTGGCTCTAACTACCTCAATACTCTACATTGGTAATATGCTACCTTCGATCGTACATACGACAAGCCATGGTCGCCCAATATGGTGTTTATCAAGTGTGGTTGAACTGTATCCACACATGTCCATAGGTCGCTAGAGCCGATCCATCGCATTCAATTCACCAAATCCAAGCCTGAAGCGGGTCCAATGGTGGACATCTTGAAAACATAGCACTTCTCACCTGAGGACCCTTGACCCACGAACCTGCTTCCATGGAAGAAGTCATAAGTGCCCTCTCACTTCAACTTTAGAAGTGCATACAAGCTAAAGATCTCCTTTGAATTCCCTTTGCATCGGGCTATAGTGACTGACCTCGAAACTTGAAAAATTAAATTGTTCAAATTTCACACTTATCTAGATTTTAATAACTCTTTTACAAAAACATAATTGCCCAACCAGATTAGCCTACCTGCTGTCTTCCATCAGTGGTCCCATCTCTTCTGCAATGTTGATGAACTCTTGTTCCCCAATGAAATGTGAGAAACCACCTTTTTGCACTAGTGTTGGCATTACGATTTCTTTGGCCACACACATTTGTACCTTCCTTGCCCCAGCATTGCCATCTACCCCTAGCACCCTGGACACCGTTTTCCTTGTCCTATCAGTTAGTGCCTTTGATGTGTCTGCCTATACATTATGTTAATGGGAACCGATGTGTATCATTGATATACTCACCGTCTCATTAGAAGGCATCACATAATAGATGCAGCAATTACATGTAGCAATGCACATCGCCGACACTAATGGAAAGGCGCTTTCCAACCTCCTCTCCAACATGGAGGTTGGTGCCTTTAGCATGCTTCCAATAAAATGTAATGTATTTGACACCCTGTGGTCCTTCAAATATGGGCAAAGTTCATTCACACACTTCAAACTACCTAGGCAATGGCTTCTTCAATATACTCCAGGGAAGGCAATGTTAGAGGTTTGCGGCTTTGACCACCAGTGGGGATGCTCCATGGATTCCATTCCTGAATATGTTTCCATGGTTGGTGGGAATTCAATTACAATATCACCATTATATTGCCTAGGAATCTCCATGGCCTTGATAACCTCTTTGATATTAAACAAAATCTTTGTGAATGTGTTTCCCTTCTTCATGCTCCAAAGGTATTCCAAAATGCTCTTACCATCTCCTCTTGCAATAGTGGATGAGCCTGATGCATCGATTTTGTTGTTATCTTGAAAGGGGTTGCATAAATCTATCACATTAGTGTGAGTTGGGAGTCCTCTTGGGGAGGGCTATCTAAGATGGCTATTGGTTGTGGTTTTGAGTTCAATGAAGCATCAAATCTTGTGGAGTAATTAACTGAAAGAGAGTCCTCAAGTATATAAAACTCCTCCCCTCAATGATTAGAGGTTGCCTCAACAAGGATATGCAACTCTTGGGACCCAATATTTACTATGGCTTTGCATTCCATAGAGTGAGTGGGGGAGCTACTTGTTCTTATAGAAACTTTACACTCACGAGAACTCGTCCATTGTTGAAACTTAAATTTTTCTTAGAGAAGATGGGAACGTGATTGTATAGCTCATTGTAAAGAGGAACAAAAAATAAGTACATAAGAATGAGAAAGAATGACACAATAGGTACCAAGTGCACAAGTAATGAATGGTGATTAACACCCTTAAATCCGTTGGCCATTTTTAATTTGACCATTTTAAAACAATTCTTATTTTAAAAAAAATATTAATTTCTAAAAAAACAAGTCATGTGATATATATATATTTTTGAAAATTATCATCCCTACATTCTCTCCCCTCTTCTCTCTCCATCCCTCTCTCTCTCTCACTCTCTCTCTCTCTCTCTCTCTCTCTCTCTCTCTTCTCTGTCCCTTGTGATTGGAGTGGGTAGTCAAACTCAATGCTTAAGGAACTCAAGTAACATTGCCCGTATTCGCAATAAACAAATCATGGTTTGCAAGATGAACATCGAGAAACATAATCAACATTCAGCTCTATAAAAAAACTCGGCGGCAAGTACATTGAAGAAGTTGGCATTATGAAAAACATTATTACTAATTTGAAGAAGCTGGCATTATGAAGTAGTGCCAACATTACTAGTACACTCAATACTTAGGAAACACACTCATTAGACTATGTGACCCGCAACCATTGATTGGGATGAATTCCTAATTAGTTTCTCATTCTCTTCATTGCGTTGATGACTCTGTATGTCCTCCAGTAAGTAATTGTGCTTGATATTCTGAGCTCGAACATATCTATCGGGCTGCCAGGTCATTCTCATTTGCTTTGATAATTAACTTTAATTGCCATAATAAGCTCCTTGAAATCTTTCTAGCTTGGTACAAGTCTGGATCGTTTGAGTCCTTCTTGTGCATCTCGTCAAGTGTCATGTATCTTTGCAAGATGATGCGCTCCATGGTTAGATTCTCTAGCGATGGCATGGACATGGCAAAAACACACGTGAAAAACTATACATATTGAGATATCTAGAGAGAGGGGATGGTGTGAGGATGCGTTTAGGATTGAGGTAGGAGAGAGGGATGCGAGGGCGAGTTGAGGAAGGAGAGGGGGTCATGAGGGCAATTTGAGGGAGGCGAGGGGGGGCGCGAGTGTGGAGGACTCACAAAGGGCTTTGTGAGCCCTCTTGTAGCATGTGCATGCCACATGCCATGCCATGTGTAACGCCCATGAATTTAGGCATTATACGTGGCAGCCACATGGAGTGTGTAGTCCACATGACATGCCACGTGTAATGCTCGAGCTCGGGCATTACATGTGGCAACCGCCACATGTAATGCACGTGGCCGAGCAATACATGTGGCAACCGCCACATGTAATGCACGTGGCCGAGCAATACACGTGGTTGCCACCATGGACTGTGCAGTCCATGGTGGCATGCCACGTGTAATGCCCGAGGTCGAGCATTACACATGGCAATGCCGGGTGGCCTGTGATGACTGTCCAACGGCCATTGGACAACTGGCATAGGAGGGCTCACAAAGCCCTTTGTGAGCCCTCCATCCTCACACCCCCTTCTTCTCGCCCAACTCGCCCTCATGTCCCCCTCTCCTCTCTCAATACGCCCCTCCCTCCTCCCTCAACTCACGCTCTCTCATCCCTCAATGCGCCCTTGTGCCCCCCCCTTCCCCTCAACTCACCCTCATGGCCCCCTCTCCTCCCTCAACTTGCCCTTGTGCCTCCTCTCAATCCTCAACGTGCCCTCATGCCACCCCATCATTCTCCTTGCAAATTTTCTCACGTTGTCCCTTTCTTCAACACTCGACAAACGGCCAAAGGGCGCCCTTGGATTTTGTCAACACTCGACGCGACATCTTTCAAGTCGGCATCTTTCAAGTTGAAATTCCTCCTCGGACTCATTTGCAATCAAAGGGGTTCACCAAAAATCAAGATGAGATCGGAGTATCACAAGACGTGGGCATATCACAAGTGGCCACATTAAGTGAGGTAATGAACATTTCTCAATTGCAGTTGACTTTGGGGGCTAGTTCTTCAACGCCCATCAATAATTGTGTGGCCAGTAGTAGTGCCATGATTGTTGAAGAAGAGGAGTCTGTAAAAGAGAGCAACAAAATACTACGCTGTCAAAAGTAGAGCTAAGAGACACTGGTAAGGAACTATACCAAAAGAGTCTAAAAAGTGTTTTTTCCAACATGTGGCTGAAGCTATACAAAGGGAGCTTTACTAATTATGGCAAACGACCATCTTATGTTCAAGATTATGACAGACCCATGTTTCTGGGACATCTCATCTATTGCAACATGAAGACCTAGACTAGTTTAGTATGTGTTCAATTCCTCAAAGAAGACTCAGCTCAATCCTATGAGAGACTTGAAACACCGCTTCGCTGATTTGCAACTTGGGCCCCTGTAGCTCATACGAAGTAGAGATGCTTTCCCTACTCGAGCAAAAGGTGCACTCACAAGGACTCTAGGGAGGCATTGCACACAACTAATGGAAGGTTTGGTAGTAGGACCCGTCTATGCATCAACCCTTGTTGTAATTTTCCACAACTCATATGAATCAAGAATAGACCTAATGTACTTCTATAGGCAAGTGTGATTTGTCCCATACAACTTCCCATCACCAAAAGGAGGGTGGGCATGAGGGGCTGTGTTATTTGTAGGTTGGCCCATCTCTCTAATTCTACTTTCAAATAACAAACTACCAAAACAAGCTTTGGCTAGAGCTTATGCTATGATACTATGTAGGAATACACAATAAGAGAAGCACGATTAATAAAATACAAAGGATTGAGTTACATATTGAAGTGAAGAGTTATCAATATTATTGCTTGTAAACTTGATTACAAAAACTGATGGATGTACACCCACTCCTGTGCTCTAAGTAAGGAGCTTTAATGGTGACCTGAACAGATTATAGGTAGAGGATGTCGTGCTTACAAGATTGCTTGAACACAATGAACTCAAAGGTGAAATAAGGCTACCAAAATATTGTATATATAGTACTTAGAGTTGACTTGGATGTGGGTGAGTCACATCGGACTACCCATGTAACTTCCCCATGGTCATCTGAGACTGTCCTTGGTTTGTAAACTTACTAATGTAGTCACATAGCCCACAAAAGCATGCATCCCTTTAACAATTTCACCATAGTTGAAGTGAGTACTCTTCCCACTAGGAGTATTGCAGCCTCTAGTAGATCATATAAACCAAGTCAATTAAGACCATCACCAAGGATCATCAAGTCAATTAAGACCACCACCAAGGATCACCGAGTCAATTAAGAACACCACCAAGGATCACCAAGGGCACCACATTTGGTGCTGCCACAAAATAATGCTACATTGATGAAGCTATCACATAGAGGTTAATAATGAACATGTTGTCACCCATACTATCTCAAAGAAGACACCAACAAGAATGTAAAATAGAGGTTAAGAATGAACATGTCACCCATGCTATCTCAAAGAAGTTGTCACATAGAGGTTAAGAATTAACATGTTGTCACCCACCCATGCTATCTCAAAGAAGACACCACCAAGAATTAACATGTTGTCACCCACCCATGCTATCTCAAAGAAGACACCACCAAGAATGTAAAATAGAGGTTAAGAATGAACATGTTCTCACCCATGCTATCTCAAAGAAGATACCACCAAGAATGTAAAATATTAGTAAGAGTAATCATTACATGAAATGAAAATGTGTCATGTTGTCACCCATGTCAAAGAAGACAACACCAAAAGTAGACATCACTAAGAATGTAAAACATCAAGAAATCACTAAGTTTAATCATCACATGAAATGGTGAATGTGTCATAGCTCACACATGTCCATAAAATGTGTCATAGCTTAGAGTTTCCATAAAATGATGTTGTGTATAAAACCACTAAGTGAAAAATGTGTACACTCCCATTGAAGCCAAGGGTTGTTGAGATGTCAAGCTTAACTAGAGCTAACAATTATGGCATGCTAGATGACCGTTCCACATTTACATCATTGACGCATTTGGTATCCCCGACACGACATGATTCTATGTCTGGAAACTATACCCACATGGCATACTTATCTTGTTAGCTCACCTACTTAGCATGTTCACATTATGAACCGCTTATACATAGTACTCTAGTACTTACGTTGGTTTTCATTGACCTCTTTTGAGTAGAGAGAAGAAGATTTTAGCGTTCCATCTTTGTGTATGTGTTATCCTTAATGTGTGTGTGTGTATGTTTGCAACAACTCAAGATCTCTCTCCTCCCCCAATCTTTTCATGGTATTAGATCTTGATTCAAGCTAAGGAGCTAAGCGATAAGAAAAGGAAGCTACGAAGGAAAAGGAAGCAGTACATGAGGTAATTCCTCATCACGTGGCTCATCATTCGGGGCCCTACCCTGCCTTTGTTGAATTAAGAGTTCCATGCTTTGTAAGAATGTGGGATTATTGATCATTTCATTTATCTCCTCTCTTGTGTAGAGCCGATCCTCTCCTCTCAATCACAGATGCCCTAGGTAGATTGTCCACACTTCTTCTCGTATTTCAAGGTCTTCCTTAGCCTTGGGTTCCTCATTTATGGGTTCTAGGGTTGGTATCCCTCCTTTTATCATTCCCATCCCCATGTTATTTGTGGCTTCTCTAGATGTTTCTATTTAACATATTCAAATTACCAATTTCCCTCTGTTCTGCCATCATTCTTTGCGTATTGAGCTCTTGCCTTTGTAAGCTCAGAAGTTGCAATTGACGCTCTGCTTCTACTATCTTTATGTTAACCTCTAATTCCTCAAATGTGGGGAAGAAGATTTGCCCATCTTGGCAGCATTTTCCTTGTCCCGCCCAACCTTAGGATACATTCCACTCTAAGTCTCAAAGGGTTAGTGTTTCTGGGTCCAGATGCTAGGGTCGTATGTGTTGGTAAGTCTGGTTTTGGATCGTGTTCCGTGCTCATTGATGGACCCTTGCTTGTAGATTGAGCCTCATTCTCTATACCGGTTTGGAGACCAAAGAATCCCCTAGCCATATCAAAGATTCTGTTGGATTTTGTAGGAGAAGCGGGATTCCCTTCCTCTCCAATTTTAGAGAACCTTAGCCCTTCTTCCATGGATTCTTCACCATGCATTAAGGTTAATCTTTTTTATTTTGTATGTATGTAATAGGTTCTTAGGGCTTTTGTATGTATGCATTACTAATCCTTTCCTCACCCTTTTGTTGGTTTTGTAGGTCTTCTAATCTTCTCTTTCAACATCACCAAAAAGAGGTAAGTGCTTTCCTATCTTTCCTATCTTTTTATCCTCTCTTTTTTCTATTTTATCTACCAAAAAGAGGGGTTTTGTTTTGTAGGTCCTCTATGCATAGAGCTTAATCTATGAATAGAGCTCTAATCATAGAGCTTAATCTATGTATTAAGCTCTATTCCTAGAGCTTAATACATAGATTAAGCTCTATGCATGCATTTATAATGCATAGAGATCTATGCATAGATTAAGCTCTATGCATAGACCTCTATGCATGCATTAAGCTCTATGAATAGAGCTTAATCTATGCATGCATTAAGCTCTATGCATGCATGCTTAATGCATAGTGCCGAGGTACGGTTTAGTTTAAGCTAGCGTGGCTTGCATAATGCTTTATGCATAAGCCTCATGCATAGCTTTATGCATAAGGCCACATGCATAGCTTTATGCTGCATAGGCTTTATGCTCATAGGCTTTATGCATAAGGCCTCATGCATGCTTTATGCATAATGCTTTATGCTGCATAAAGCCTATGCATAGCTTTATGCATAGGCTTTATGCATAAGGCCTCATGCATGCTTTATGCATAATGCTTTTTATGCTGCATAAGCCCTCATGCATGCTTTATGCATAAGGCCTCATGCATGCTTTATGCTTAAAGCTTTATGTATATAAGGCCTCATGCATGCTTTATGCATAAGCTTTAGCATAGCTTGCATAAGGCTTGCATAGCGGCATAGTTTGCATAAGGCTTACATAGCAGCATAGCTTGCATAAGCTTTTGTATGTATGTATTACTAATCCTTTCCTCACCCTTTTGTTGGTTTTTTAAGTCTTCTAATCCTCTCTTTCAACATCACAAAAAAGAGGTAAGTGCTTTTCCATCTTTCCTCTCTTTCCTCTATTATTATTGCACCCTTGGGTGCTGGGGATTTGTTTTATAGGTTTGCGCATAAGCTTTATGCATAATCTTTATAAATAATGCTTTATGCATAATGATCATGCATGCTTTATTTATAATCTTTATGAATAATTCTTTATGCATAATGATCATGCATGCTTTATTTATAATGTTTATGCATAAGCCTCATGCATAGCTGTATGCATAAGGCCTCATGCATAGTTTTATGCATAGACTTTATGCATAAGACCTCATGCATGCTTTATGCATAAGGCCTCATGTATAGTTTTATACTTAAGGCCTTATGCATAGTGCTTTATGCATAATGCTCATGCATGCTTTATGCATAACCTTTATGCATAATGCTTTATGCATAAGCCTCATGCATAGCTTTATGCGTAAGCCTCATGCATAGCTTTATGCGTAAGGCCTCATGCATAGCTTTATGTATAGGCTTTATGTATAAGGCCTGATGCATGCTTTATGCATAAGGCCTCATGCATAGCTTTATGCTTAAGGCCTTATGCATAGTTTTGTTTTATAGGTCTTATTATAATCCTCTCTTTCAACTTCACCAAAAAGAGGTAAATGCTTTTCTCTCTTTTCAATTTTGTATGTATGCATTAGGTTCTTAGCGTTTTTGTATGTATGCATTAGGTTCTTAGCGTTTTTGTATGTATGCATTACTAATTCTTTCCTCACCCTTTTGTTGGTTTTGTAGGTCTTCTAATCTTCTCTTTCAACATCACCAAAAAGAGGTAACTGCTTTCCTATCTTTCCTATCTTTTTATCCTCTCTTTCCTCTATTTTTATCTACCAAAAAGAGGGATTTTGTTTTGTAGGTCCTCTATGCATAGAGCTTAATCTATGAATAGAGCTTAATCTATGCATTAAGCTCTATGAATAGAGCTTAATGCATAGATTAAGCTCTATGCATGCATTCATAATGCATAGAGATCTATGCATGCATTCATAATGCATAGAGATCCTCTCTTTCCTCTATTTTTATTTACCAAAAAGAGGGATTTTGTTTTGTAGGTCCTTTATGCATAGAGCTTAATCTATGAGCTTTAATCATAGAGCTTAATCTATGCATTAAGCTCTATTCATAGAGCTTAATGCATAGATTAAGCTCTATGCATGCATTCATAATGCATCGAGATCTATGCATACATTAAGCTCTATGCATAGACCTCTATGCATGCATTAAGCTTAATCTTTTTGATTTTGTATGTATGCATTAGGTTCTTAGGGCTTTTGTATGTATGCATTACTAATCATTTCCTCACCCTTTTGTTGGTTTTGTAGGTCTTCTAATCTTCTCTTTCAACATCACCAAAAAGAGGTAAGTGCTTTCCTATTTTTCCTCTCTTTCCTATCTTTTTATCCTCTCTTTTCTCTATTTTTATCTACCAAAAAGAGGGATTTTGTATGAATAGAGCTCTAATCATAGAGCTTAATCTATGCATGTATTCATAATTCATAGAGATCTATGCATAGACCTCTATGCATGCATTGAGCTCTGTGCATGCATGCTTAATTCATAGTGCCGGGGTACGGTTTAGTCTAAGCTAGCGTGGCTTGCATAGTGCTTTATGCTGCATAAGCCTCATGCATAGCTTTAGGCATAAGTCCTCATGCATAGCTTTATGCATATAATGCATGCTTTATGCATAAGCTTTAGCATAGCTTGCAGAAGGCTTGTATAGCAACATAGTTTGCATAAGGCTTGCATAGTGGCATAGCTTGCATAAGCTTTTGTATGTATGTATTACTAATCCTTTCCTCACCCTTTTGTTGGTTTTGTAGGTCCTCTAATACTCTCTTTCAACATCACAAAAAAGAGGTAAGTGCTTTTCCATCTTTCCTCTCTTTGCTCTATTATTATTGCACCCTTGGGTGCCGGGGATTTGTTTTGTAGGTTTGTGCATAAGCTTTATGCATAATGATCATGCATGCTTTATGTATAAGATTTTTGCATAATGCTTTATGCATAAGCCTCATACATAGCTTTATGCACATAAGGCCTCATGCATAGTTTTATGCATAGACTTTATGCATAAGGCCTCATGCATGCTTTATGCATAAGGCCTCATGCATAGTTTTATACTTAAGGCCTTATGCATAGTTTTATACTTAAGGCCTTATGCATAGTGCTTTATACATAATGCTCATGCATGCTTTATGCATAAGCCTCATGCATAGCTTTATGCATAAGGCCTCATGCATAGCTTTATGTATAGGCTTTATGTATAAGGCTTGATGCATACTTTATGCATAAGGCCTCATGCATAGTTTTATGCTTAAGGCCTCATGCTTAAGGCCTTATGCATAGTGATTTATGTATAAGCCTTATGCATAATGCTTTATGCATAAGCTTTATGTATAGGGACTCATGCATAAAGTATTATGCTTAAAGCTTTATTATACATAAGGACTCATGATGAATAAAGCATTATGCTTAAAGCTTTCTGCATAAGGCCTCATGCATGCTTTATGCATAAGCTTTAGCATAAGGCTTGCATAGCGACATAGATTGCATAAGGCTTGCATAGCGGCATAGCTTGCATAAGCTTTTGTATGTATGCATTACTAATCCTTTCCTCACCCTTTTGTTGGTTTTGTAGGTCCTCTAATCCTCTCTTTTAACATCACGAAAAAGAGGTAAGTGCTTTTCTATCTTTCCTCTATTATTGTTGCACCCTTGGGTGCTGGGGATTTGTTTTGTAGGTTTGCGCATAAGCTTTATGCATAATCTTTATGTATAATGCTTTATGCATAAGCTTTATGCATAATGCTTTATGTATAAGCCTCATACATAGCTTTACGCATAATGCCTCATGCATAGCTTTATGCATAGGTTATGCATAGGCTTTATGCATAAGGCCTCATGCATGCTTTATGGATAAGCTTTATGCATAAGGTCTCATGCATAGTTTTATGCTTAAGGCCTTATGCATAGTGCTTTAAGCATAAGCCTTATGCATAATGCTTTATGCATAAGCTTTATGCATAAAGCATTATGCTTAAATCTTTATTATGCATAAGGCCTCATGCATAAAGCTTTAAGCATTAATGCTTAAATCTTTATTATGCATAAGGCCTCATGCATAAAGCTTTAAGCATTAATGCATAAAGCTTTAAGAATTAATGCTTAAAGCTTTATGCATAAGGCCTCATGTAGAACGGTTCTCTCTACCGTGCAATATAGTGCTCATAGAGTACTACCGATCAACAAATGTGTTAAGAAACACAATGTCAATCCGAGGACTCGACCCGATTAGTGCATGAAGGCTTATCCCATGAGGGAGAGCTCACATACACAAACCACCACTTGACGATTCAACCATTCAACACCTCAATCAATCTCTCAATCCCTTAAATCCACTACACTAATCAAGAGAATAGGCAATGCATAGCAATCTCTTAATCCCTTCTAAACATTGATTAAATCTTAACTTTCTCTAATGCCTGCAAACCCATAAACGTGCATCTACAAACCCACAAGCTTAAGCAAGCTCATAGAGAGAGTCTATCCATGAATAGCTCATTGCCACAATGAAGTGGGCAAGAGCTTGCATCAATGGAGACTACACACACACACTACAAGCATGCAACATACACAAGAGAAAGAAAGAAGCATTCAACTAATCATACATTAATCTACTTCAATGATGCTAAAACAGATTAAGAGAATGAAATGGAGCTATACTCATTGGAGCTTGATGCTCATTAGAGTACAATAGAGAGAGAGTTAGAGAGTTGCCATAGCTTGAGAGCTCAAGAGCTTCACTCAATAGCTTTGAGAATGGCCAAAAACGTCCACTTTCTTTAGCTAACATCTCTTTTGTAGAGATGTCACTAACCCTAACCCTAGGCCTCTTTCACACATGGGCCGACAACCCCATAAGTGAGCCTTGCTTAATACACTTAGAACTCTCATTTAGACCCCACATTGGCCTAAAATGATTTACATTGCACTTTGACACAAAAATATGGAAAAATTATGTGCGTCTTTATGTTCCCATGGCTACAATCCCGCTCTCTCGCATTAATTGCTTCCAGCCTCCTTCCATAATCTGTGTTCCCGTGAGTGTTCCTGTGGAATATTCCTCCCTTTCTAAATCGCACACGTCCTCGGGCGCGGTAGAAGCAAAAGTTGCAAAAAACAATGGAAGACAAGTAAAGCCTTTTATTGAAAATAAACTAGCAATGACAATCTCACACGTGAGCATGCAAGTGAAAAGCCGATTTGAGTTTTAAAGAGTGCTAAAAGAAGTGAGTAAAGACTAGTCAAAGTGAGACTAAGTGGGAGATAGTGCTATGCAAAGGCAAGTGTGCTTGTATACCAGAGGTTATGACCGCAGTCTCAATGTCCTACAAGTGTTTAAGTTATTCCTAAGTGGCAACCCTACTCCTAAATATGAGCAATGGTGATTGGACCTTTCTTTCGTTCTCTTTTTTTTTTGTATGAGTGTGTGTATAAAAGATGATAAAGAGGAAGGTTCCATCCCAATGAGACCCAAGCAATGGCCAAGAGACCTCCGCCAAGAGAATCTAAAGGCCGCTAAGTATCTCAAGGGCGACAGACCCTTTTCTTTCTTTTTGACATAAGGAGTATCCCATGAAGATGAGGGCATCGGTCTCGAGGGCCCATAATGTACCCCAGAGTCCTACCAGCATCTATCAAGGTGATAGAGTCCTTGAATGTAAGATCCCTGTTCCCACCGAGCAATGGATTCGGGGTACTGACAGCGGAAGTAGCGCTTCTCGCGCGGGACAGGGGTCCCACACTCGGGGCCTCGCCCACGGATATCCGGATAAGAGACTAATCCGTCGGTTGTTCCAAAACCGAACCCGAAAAAACTTCCTTAACCGGAAAGCACGGGCGATTCCACCAGGATAACTTTTTACTCTAACGTAATCAAGATCATTTCTGATCGAGATGATCCAATTACATCTATAAGATACTTAGTCAGTTCAAGGAAGAAACTTGCACTTGGATCATTGGAATCAACGCTTTTTTCCCCATTCAAGAGGCACAGCCGTTGATTCCTATCCATAGAACAGTTACTGTCCGGGATTTATTTTTTTTTCTATCGTAAAAACAAAAGTTTGAGTCTCGATTTACGGATCCATCAGTCCAGCCTAACCCCATCCGATCCCATGGGTTAGCCAACCGCCCAACCACTGTAGTGATGGGATCCAATTAAAAATTTGGTTAGGTTTTGTCCCGGGTACCAAGGAAAAGAGTTCCAAGGCCCCCTAGCCGGATGTTCATGCAAAATAAAACTAGTCACACCACTCACACACCCAATATGAAATTGCCTTTTTTCAACCAGATTCAACCAGTTTAAAACAATCCTTTAATAAAACCATAGTATCATTGATCACCATCTTCCAATTTATCCAATTGATTCTTAATTTCCCATCATTCCTTCATCAGAGTATCTATGGCATCATTGGCAACTAGAACGCTCAGGAGCCGTTTCGATAGTTCCTAGCCCATAATACTTGGCAATATAATCACTTAACAAGATGGACTCTCGTTGAAGATCAGCAAGATCAACCAACAGATCCATATAAGGAGCCATGGACTCATCCATTGAAGACCAGCAAGGTCAATCAACCAGATCCATGCTCGATTTCAGAAAACAACTCCAACTCTGTTCCAATATCTTCCTCGACGCACGCGTGGGTATCCTAGGCAACCCAGAGCCCGAGCACCGTATGGTCAGCACCCTCTAGGATCCTTCGCAGGTAACCTAGCGCTTCACGCATAGGCCGCTTCCTTGGCCCCTCATCCACCGTACCGGAAGCTCACCATTTTAATCGCACCGAGGCTGGTCAAGACCTCGGCCGACCTTGCTACGCGAGACGTCCTTCATTGACTCCCCGTCAGCAGTTGCAACTTTACCATCACGACTTTAATCACAAGACGGTCAAAATGCTCCCCCCAGCATTCTTGACATAAAACAATCATTTACAAACAGCATTTACAAACAGTATTTACAAACAGTTTACAACACAATTTCTATTTTAACTTTCATTTTTCCACATTATCCCTCATCAATCTACATTACTTATTCCATATTCCATTTATATGTATACTCATCCCATCACATCATTTCTATCTCATCACTTCAGATTCCCTCACATCGCATATCATATATTCACATCCATACATCCACATCTATATGCGTACATTCACATCTACATGCATACATCTACATCTCTATGCATACATCCACATCCACATTCACATTCACCTCCATACATCTACATCTACATGCATACATCCACATCCACATCTCCATTCACATCTACATCTATACATCTACATCTACATGCATCCATCCACCTCCACATCCACATCTACATCTATACATCTACATCTACATGCATACATCCATATCTCCATTCCCATCTACATCTATACATCTACATCTACATGCATCCATCTACCTCCACATCCACATCTACATCTATACATCTACATCTACATGTATACATCCACCTCCACATCCACATCCGTATCTATACATCTACATCTACATGTATACATCCACATCCACATCTATACATCTACATCTACATGCATACATCCACATCTCCATCCACATCTACATCTATACATCTACATCTACATGCATCCATCCACCTCCACATCCACATCTACATCTATACATCTACATCTACATGCAAACATCCACACCTCCATGCATAATAAAATTCTTTTAATTAATCTAGGATGATAGTTCCTAGAATATGGTAGGAAGTCCTCTTTTTATACTTTGAATGAATTTATTTTATGCGTAATTTCTATAAAAATTTTGCCATAGCTCCGCTACTATGACTGATAAATCTCAATTTTTTTTTTCTAAGGAATAAAGCTTATCATTAAGGATATAATTAGAATGGTCTCTAATTGGATCATCAATCCATAATGGTCTCTAATTGGATCATTAAGAAAACAATTAGAATGGTCTCTAATTGGGTCATTAAGAAAACAATTAGAATGGTCTCTAATTGGGTCATCAATCCATAATGGATTGAATCATCAATGTGCATAAACTAAAAGCATAGCAAAAGCCATTAATTTGGCCTCAAGCATAGCTTAATCTTGGATTAAGGAAAAGCTTTATGAAAAGCTTCATTTGGATTGAGAATGGGTCATGAGTATGACCATTTCTTGAGTGAGAGAGAGAAATTATAAAAAACCATTAGAATTTAAATATAAGTGGAAATTAACTTCTATAGCATTTATTAAATTATGTAACTCTTCACTACTATTCACCAATTTACTTCAATAGCATTTAAAAAAACCATACCAATTAAGCTTCTCAAGCTTGAGAGGGGTTGAGAAGAGAGAATCATTGAGAAATTATAGAAAAGATCAAAATTCAATATACTTACCTTATGATTTGCTTGATTCTTTATTCACGGTAGAGGCCCCCAACCAATCAATTGGTTTAGTGTGTTGATGGAGCCACCAATGGGGATTGAAGAAAGAGAGAAGTATCAAAAACTAGTGAATTATTAAAGAATTCACAGTTCTTGGCTTAGGTAGAGTAGAGTAACAATGCCTAAGACACTCTATATTTTGGCTTAGGTGGAGTAGAGTAATAAAGCATAAGACTCTATCTAATTTGGCTTAGGTGGAGTAGAGTAACAAGCATAAGAGACTATATATTTTGGCTTAGGTGGAGTAGAGTAACAAAGCATAAGAGACTATATGTTTTGGCTTAGGTAGAGTAGAGTAACAAGGCATAAGAGACTATATGTTTTGGCTTAGGTAGAGTAGAGTAACAAGGCATAAGAGACTATATATTTTGGCTTAGGTAGAGTAGAGTAACAAGGCATAAGAGACTATATGTTTTGGCTTAGGTAGAGTAGAGTAACAAGGCATAAGAGACTATGTTTTGGCTTAGGTAGAGTAGAGTAACAAGGCATAAGAGACTATGTTTTTTTTCAACAAGGGGAGGCTTCTATTTATAGGAAAATTTGAGCTCCTAACCAAACAAACTGATTCTAGAATTTTCCAAGTCAGTTTGGTCACTTTTTGACCATTTTTAGGTCAGTTAAGCTAACTTTTTGGAACTAGACTTGAATGAGGAGAGAGGAGAGATGAAATATCTCAATTTTTATGAGTTTAAAACTCATTCAAGCATGTGAAATATGCACCTCCTTTAAAGAATTCCCCTTCCTTACATATGTGTCAAAATTGTATTGCTCATAGTTTTTTTTACTAATAAACCTTGTACATTTTCAACTCTTCATCTTATGTGAAATATGCACCTCCTTTAAAGAACTCCTCTTCCTTACACATGTGTCATAGTTTTTTTACTAATAAGCCTTGTACATTTTCAACTCTTCATCTTATGTGAAATATGCACCTCCTTTAAAGAACTCCCCTTCCTTACATATGTGTTTATTTACTAATAAACCTTGTACATTTTCAACTCTTCATCTTATGTGAAATATGCACCTCCTTTAAAGAACTCCCCTTCCTTACATATGTGTTTATTTACTAATAAACCTTGTACATTTTCAACTCTTCATCTTATGTGAAATATGCACCTCCTTTAAAGAACTCCCCTTCCTTACATATGTGTTTATTTACTAATAAACCTTGTACATTTTCAACTCTTCATCTTATGTGAGCATTTACTCATTTTTGGGTATCTTCTTTTACAATTTGGATTTATCTCCTCCCTACACATGGATTGATGCTATTGGCCCATAGGAACCTTAATTGGACCATAGTCTAAAGATTTATGAAAATCTAGACCCTTAGGCTAAGGTTCTTTATACCTATTTCCAATTAATTCCAATTGCACATTGGAAATTTTTTTTTAAATTTCTGTTTCAGGGGAACTCATCTGAATTATAAGAGATATTTTTCTATCCAAAAATATTCAAAATCTGAATATTCTCTCTCTAGAATATTTTCTCTCTCTAGGTTAAAACAACCACAAACAAGATCTCTTATATTTCAGAAAAGGGAATTGATTACAGGGGAATATACTAGACATCAAAAAGGGGGTTGGGGGAGGAATCTTACATTCTACCCCACTTAAAAAATGCGAGATGTCCTCATCTCGCAACTTGGAATAATTTCGTAAGATGCACGAATATGAGACTTAGAGAAAAATTTTAATCACGATTAACCACCAAGAAAAGTCTTAAAGAGAGCAAGATTCAAAATAATAACAAGATTTAAACTTTATTCATTCTCGGAACTTATACAGTAAAGATAGAGAAACTCTTTACACTTCCATAAGCCCGTCCATCATATGGTCACAAAAGCAGTCCTCACAAGCTGCACAAGTATAGGGTAACTCATCTATGGGAATGATTCTGCTGGTTATTGCCGCACCTATCTCAGTGGTATGAGGTGATCTAACAAAAGGACCTCTGAGAGGCAAGCCAAAAACGGGATAAAGGCATATCTTCTCATGAGGAAGAAAACACGCCAGTAAGAAGACCCGCTCAGAAAACCCAAGATGCCTTGATCTCATGACGCAGTAGTATCGGGGACCCAAACCCAAAGCTTCAATAACCATGGCCAAGCGGACATTGTTACGAAAGTGTTGCTGATCCCAGGGTGTTACCCTAGTTATGTTTTGATAGGTCCGCCATTTGGTCTGCGCTACAGAAGTTCCTAGGTGAGGAAAAAGTGAGCGCTCATACTGTTCTATAAAGTCTTTCTTCACAGACTCTCTTGCGTCTTGAAGGTGAGAAATCATCAGGGATAAAACTAATTCCTGTTGCCAGGCCGCCATGAAAGAGATTAAGAAAGAAAGGAGATTGATGGGAGTAAGATTACTGTGAGCGGCAAGTAAAAGTTACGACTTATATAAAGGAAGGAGCTAGCGTAACCTAGAAGCCAACGGTAACTTGCCACTGAAGTTTTACCGTCTTTCCATGATTTGGGTTTGGCACATTTTTCTATAAAAGGCATTAAGAATTTTGAGATGAGGAGATAAAAGAACTTGTAGGCTAAGTCACCTACTTTCTTTGAATTCAGATATAAGGATCATAATATCTGGGGGATAACTTCTTATACTCCCCAAGAGATAAAGAACTTCTTTTGGGCCGTACTTGAATGAAAACCAAAACCTTGGTATCCAAAACACCGATTCTCACTTCTAAACTCATTGTTCTAAATCCTTAAAACAGGTGGGACTCCTGAGAGTATTCTAGGGAAAGGGTCTTCCTTTTTTTTTAAACAGAAACTTTCTTTTATTTTAGAGAGGGAATAATTATAAGATCAGAAAGGGAGATTCTTACTCCTGTATACCTCGAAGGCTGGGGAGGAATCTTACATCCTACCCCACTTAAAAAGTGCGAGATGTCCTCATCTCGCAAGGTAGAGGACAGCTCTTATTCTTAAGATCCAATTTTATTCTGGGTTCCTTATATTCTGGTCAACCCAACAGAACACTGGGATAAATATCCCTTATATAGAACTCATCATTAAATAACAATTCATTCAGATCATGTCATTCATATCTTTAATATGATAATGGTCCATTAGACCGAAAAGTTTCCTTCGGAACATTCCTCCACGGAAATTACAGTCAAGCAAGTTCTCAATTTGACATCCCTTAACTTGATCTACCGGTCAAGTATTAACAGTAGTAATCTAACAGCACAACCCACTAACCTCATAGTGATTTGCTGAATTCATTATCATTATTCTAGTTATGAATATCATCACAGGGACTCGTCCCATTCCCCCTCATTGTGGTTTTATTATATTTCAACTAATTTTTAAAAATCAACATTTTTCAATCAGCATTTTCAATCAGAATCCAAATCAATTCATCAATTCTCAAACAGAATTAAAAATCATATCAATCACATTCAAAATCATCATCTAGATAGCATTAACGCTTATAATTTCAAGTCTTAGATTTACTCGTATATACTGTCAGTAAAGAGCTGCAGTATACTCTCGGTATATACGGGTAGTCACGGCCCTTGGAATTATAAGGTAAATACTATCATGTCTAGGCCTCAAGCAAGTCAGGGATTCTATATAATTGCGGTACTTCCATCTGAAGACCCAATTACCAATTTACGAGTTTCAGTTTGAATATCAAATTGTATGAATTATCGTACACAATTATAACCTTTTTGTGTTTTTTGATAAATTTTTGACATATTTGTCTTCTCAGTTGATCTTTATTAACCAATTGCTCTGATACCAACTGTAAGATCCCTGTTCCCACCGAGCAATGGATTCGGGGTACTGACAGCGGAAGTAGCGCTTCTCGCGCGGGACAGGGGTCCCACACTCGGGGCCTCGCCCACGGATATCCGGATAAGAGACTAATCCGTCGGTTGTTCCAAAACCGAACCCGAAAAAACTTCCTTAACCGGAAAGCACGGGCGATTCCACCAGGATAACTTTTTACTCTAACGTAATCAAGATCATTTCTGATCGAGATGATCCAATTACATCTATAAGATACTTAGTCAGTTCAAGGAAGAAACTTGCACTTGGATCATTGGAATCAACGCTTTTTTCCCCATTCAAGAGGCACAGCCGTTGATTCCTATCCATAGAACAGTTACTGTCCGGGATTTATTTTTTTTTCTATCGTAAAAACAAAAGTTTGAGTCTCGATTTACGGATCCATCAGTCCAGCCTAACCCCATCCGATCCCATGGGTTAGCCAACCGCCCAACCACTGTAGTGATGGGATCCAATTAAAAATTTGGTTAGGTTTTGTCCCGGGTACCAAGGAAAAGAGTTCCAAGGCCCCCTAGCCGGATGTTCATGCAAAATAAAACTAGTCACACCACTCACACACCCAATATGAAATTGCCTTTTTTCAACCAGATTCAACCAGTTTAAAACAATCCTTTAATAAAACCATAGTATCATTGATCACCATCTTCCAATTTATCCAATTGATTCTTAATTTCCCATCATTCCTTCATCAGAGTATCTATGGCATCATTGGCAACTAGAACGCTCAGGAGCCGTTTCGATAGTTCCTAGCCCATAATACTTGGCAATATAATCACTTAACAAGATGGACTCTCGTTGAAGATCAGCAAGATCAACCAACAGATCCATATAAGGAGCCATGGACTCATCCATTGAAGACCAGCAAGGTCAATCAACCAGATCCATGCTCGATTTCAGAAAACAACTCCAACTCTGTTCCAATATCTTCCTCGACGCACGCGTGGGTATCCTAGGCAACCCAGAGCCCGAGCACCGTATGGTCAGCACCCTCTAGGATCCTTCGCAGGTAACCTAGCGCTTCACGCATAGGCCGCTTCCTTGGCCCCTCATCCACCGTACCGGAAGCTCACCATTTTAATCGCACCGAGGCTGGTCAAGACCTCGGCCGACCTTGCTACGCGAGACGTCCTTCATTGACTCCCCGTCAGCAGTTGCAACTTTACCATCACGACTTTAATCACAAGACGGTCAAAATGCTCCCCCCAGCATTCTTGACATAAAACAATCATTTACAAACAGCATTTACAAACAGTATTTACAAACAGTTTACAACACAATTTCTATTTTAACTTTCATTTTTCCACATTATCCCTCATCAATCTACATTACTTATTCCATATTCCATTTATATGTATACTCATCCCATCACATCATTTCTATCTCATCACTTCAGATTCCCTCACATCGCATATCATATATTCACATCCATACATCCACATCTATATGCGTACATTCACATCTACATGCATACATCTACATCTCTATGCATACATCCACATCCACATTCACATTCACCTCCATACATCTACATCTACATGCATACATCCACATCCACATCTCCATTCACATCTACATCTATACATCTACATCTACATGCATCCATCCACCTCCACATCCACATCTACATCTATACATCTACATCTACATGCATACATCCATATCTCCATTCCCATCTACATCTATACATCTACATCTACATGCATCCATCTACCTCCACATCCACATCTACATCTATACATCTACATCTACATGTATACATCCACCTCCACATCCACATCCGTATCTATACATCTACATCTACATGTATACATCCACATCCACATCTATACATCTACATCTACATGCATACATCCACATCTCCATCCACATCTACATCTATACATCTACATCTACATGCATCCATCCACCTCCACATCCACATCTACATCTATACATCTACATCTACATGCAAACATCCACACCTCCATGCATAATAAAATTCTTTTAATTAATCTAGGATGATAGTTCCTAGAATATGGTAGGAAGTCCTCTTTTTATACTTTGAATGAATTTATTTTATGCGTAATTTCTATAAAAATTTTGCCATAGCTCCGCTACTATGACTGATAAATCTCAATTTTTTTTTTCTAAGGAATAAAGCTTATCATTAAGGATATAATTAGAATGGTCTCTAATTGGATCATCAATCCATAATGGTCTCTAATTGGATCATTAAGAAAACAATTAGAATGGTCTCTAATTGGGTCATTAAGAAAATAATTAGAATGGTCTCTAATTGGGTCATCAATCCATAATGGATTGAATCATCAATGTGCATAAACTAAAAGCATAGCAAAAGCCATTAATTTGGCCTCAAGCATAGCTTAATCTTGGATTAAGGAAAAGCTTTATGAAAAGCTTCATTTGGATTGAGAATGGGTCATGAGTATGACCATTTCTTGAGTGAGAGAGAGAAATTATAAAAAACCATTAGAATTTAAATATAAGTGGAAATTAACTTCTATAGCATTTATTAAATTATGTAACTCTTCACTACTATTCACCAATTTACTTCAATAGCATTTAAAAAAACCATACCAATTAAGCTTCTCAAGCTTGAGAGGGGTTGAGAAGAGAGAATCATTGAGAAATTATAGAAAAGATCAAAATTCAATATACTTACCTTATGATTTGCTTGATTCTTTATTCACGGTAGAGGCCCCCAACCAATCAATTGGTTTAGTGTGTTGATGGAGCCACCAATGGGGATTGAAGAAAGAGAGAAGTATCAAAAACTAGTGAATTATTAAAGAATTCACAGTTCTTGGCTTAGGTAGAGTAGAGTAACAATGCCTAAGACACTCTATATTTTGGCTTAGGTGGAGTAGAGTAATAAAGCATAAGACTCTATCTAATTTGGCTTAGGTGGAGTAGAGTAACAAGCATAAGAGACTATATATTTTGGCTTAGGTGGAGTAGAGTAACAAAGCATAAGAGACTATATGTTTTGGCTTAGGTAGAGTAGAGTAACAAGGCATAAGAGACTATATGTTTTGGCTTAGGTAGAGTAGAGTAACAAGGCATAAGAGACTATATATTTTGGCTTAGGTAGAGTAGAGTAACAAGGCATAAGAGACTATATGTTTTGGCTTAGGTAGAGTAGAGTAACAAGGCATAAGAGACTATGTTTTGGCTTAGGTAGAGTAGAGTAACAAGGCATAAGAGACTATGTTTTTTTTCAACAAGGGGAGGCTTCTATTTATAGGAAAATTTGAGCTCCTAACCAAACAAACTGATTCTAGAATTTTCCAAGTCAGTTTGGTCACTTTTTGACCATTTTTAGGTCAGTTAAGCTAACTTTTTGGAACTAGACTTGAATGAGGAGAGAGGAGAGATGAAATATCTCAATTTTTATGAGTTTAAAACTCATTCAAGCATGTGAAATATGCACCTCCTTTAAAGAATTCCCCTTCCTTACATATGTGTCAAAATTGTATTGCTCATAGTTTTTTTTACTAATAAACCTTGTACATTTTCAACTCTTCATCTTATGTGAAATATGCACCTCCTTTAAAGAACTCCTCTTCCTTACACATGTGTCATAGTTTTTTTACTAATAAGCCTTGTACATTTTCAACTCTTCATCTTATGTGAAATATGCACCTCCTTTAAAGAACTCCCCTTCCTTACATATGTGTTTATTTACTAATAAACCTTGTACATTTTCAACTCTTCATCTTATGTGAAATATGCACCTCCTTTAAAGAACTCCCCTTCCTTACATATGTGTTTATTTACTAATAAACCTTGTACATTTTCAACTCTTCATCTTATGTGAAATATGCACCTCCTTTAAAGAACTCCCCTTCCTTACATATGTGTTTATTTACTAATAAACCTTGTACATTTTCAACTCTTCATCTTATGTGAGCATTTACTCATTTTTGGGTATCTTCTTTTACAATTTGGATTTATCTCCTCCCTACACATGGATTGATGCTATTGGCCCATAGGAACCTTAATTGGACCATAGTCTAAAGATTTATGAAAATCTAGACCCTTAGGCTAAGGTTCTTTATACCTATTTCCAATTAATTCCAATTGCACATTGGAAATTTTTTTTTAAATTTCTGTTTCAGGGGAACTCATCTGAATTATAAGAGATATTTTTCTATCCAAAAATATTCAAAATCTGAATATTCTCTCTCTAGAATATTTTCTCTCTCTAGGTTAAAACAACCACAAACAAGATCTCTTATATTTCAGAAAAGGGAATTGATTACAGGGGAATATACTAGACATCAAAAAGGGGGTTGGGGGAGGAATCTTACATTGAAGGTCTTCTTCTTAATCTTTTAGACGTCAATGTTTACCCCATGGAAACCAAGGCATCGGCTCCAAGGTGCTAAGACAACCCAAGGTCCTACCAAGCATTCCACATGGCTGTAGACACGTCATGTCTTGATTCACTTGTATATATTTTTTAGGGCATGATTTTCATAAATTTTTTATTCATCGTAGCACCTATCCCATACCTAAGAGGTAGCTACCACTAGGGATAACTAATATACTTCGAGAGCATAAGAACTTGGCATACTCCGTTGGCATATATCCTACACTGTCTTTAAATAGAAATACCTTCTACTAAGTCCTCTATGAATCTAGAAATCACTCACCACATGGTAACAACTACTTTAAAACTTAAACCAGCCAACTGTGTGTGAACATGCAAACAATATATGCAAAAGTGAAAAGTACATAAAGAACAAAAGATTATGATTTGAATACACCTGTTGTAGTGCTCCTTGATGTTGTGTGTTTGCATTGATGCATTGCTGATGTCGTGCAGATTGCTTCTCTTTGCTCTTTCTAGGCATTGCATGTCTCCCCCCTTCCTAATTTGTGTGCACGGTAGGTGGACTATTAGGGCGTGTTTGTATGCTCATGTTTAGCTGAGATCTCTACAAAATGTCTTATTAACAAACAAGAAAAGAAAAGAAAAGAATAAAATTTGTTAGTGGTGCCAATCACCGAATATAGCTGAGGGGAAAAACCCAGTGGAAGAAAAGTGCCCTGGCTTGTAAATCTTATTGTGGAGTTGATGAGCTTACCCTTGCACTGGTGGTGGATCCGTGTCCACTTCTGCTAGAAAGATGGTATCAATCACTTTAGGATATGCAAGGACAACCCTGTACAAAAGCCGGCCTCTGGAGAAGGTGGTAGAGGAAGGAGTGCTTCCGCGCTAAAATATGGCATTGGTTCTATGGGAAGGTTAAGCAAACAATTCCAAATTTGGAATTGCTCAATATAGATACTCATATAGTGATCCAAAATTGACATGTTGAGGCTGGGGGAAGGAGGGCTTGCAAGATAGGTGGTTGCAAGTCATTTATGCATGTATCCCTCCATTGTTGTGCTTGAACCTCCTCAGGTAATCTACGTTGATTTGGTCCTCGGTCTGGTACTCTCACATCAAGAAGGTTATGGCATTGGGGTGTAATACCCACAATTTATTTCATTAATCCCGTGCCATATCGTCAAAAGTAAGAGCAGCATAGCCAACAAATGTGTGAAGCTTCTCCTAATATGAGTCGTGCACAGTCTTGATGACAATGTGGAAATGGATGATGCTGTTGATAGAATAAAGTGACAAAGTGATGCCCACAACAATTTTCACCTAAGGGAGCATAAAAGTACCTAGAATGAGTTTGAAAAGGAGGAGCACTATAACCCCCACAATGTTCAGGTTGAGTACTATTAGGGTCAATGCATGGTGGACATGTATCTCGCCAAGTATCCCATCAGGAGAGGTATCAAGAGGTATCTGGGCGTAGAACAACGAAATTTAGAAACTTTAAACTTTATACACTCATATCCATCATTACAATCCCTATCAAAAACAATGTAGATAAGATCATCTCAAAAAGAACACAATCCTGTAAAGGCAAAAGGAACCAAAAAAGTGAGACTATTCAAACACTGATCTACCAAAGAGCTTCAATTGTAGTGTTAATGCCTTACCTTTGGTTTTTGGTATGTCCTTCTTAAGAGGTGGGAAGGATAGCAATTGTCGAGGAATTTGAGCAAGATAAGAGGATTTATGAAGTGAAGTGCTAGAATCTATGCTCAAAGGAGACTCATGTAAAGTTGGATTTGTCTTAGGTACACAAGTTGATGGTGGAAGTGTGTAACAAGGAGAAGTTGGGACAACTTGTGATTCAATACATGTTTGGGAAAGGTCAACACAAGTAGATTTGTAGGTGATATTTCTACCACCTATCCTATCTTGAAGAGGTTGTGTTGATTTCCTTTGCTCCCACTGATATGAAAAACCAAGTGGCTTTTGGAATCTTATTGATACACTCTTTTGGCTCTAGCAAACCATGGCATTTGGGAAGCCAAAGTGCTGTTGCACCCTCATAATAGCCTTGTGCTTTAAGAACATGCTTTGGGACCCAATGAGTAACAATCTGAGGCTTAGGCTTGGAAAAGATATGCTTTTTAGGAGGTTTAGCAACTAGGCTAGATGGTACAAGTTTGTACGCATCTTTGGGTAGCCAAATTGACAATTTCTTCTTGCCTGGCCTTCTTTGAGCAGTGACTAGAGTAGTTGGAACATGCCATCCATGGCCCTCATTTGAGGACGCATCGACTATCCACATCGTTTGTCTTGGAGCTTCCAGAGAAGATTTTGAAAGTGGGTTGTGTAAGGTAGAAATATTACCCTTTTGACATGATACAACTCGTGGAGCAGCAAATCCCAAGATGCAATCAAAATCAATTTGTAATTTGTATTGTCTAGTCTTCCAATCTAATGAACAATTGGTAGCACGTAACCACGATCGACCAAGAACTGCCTCTATCACTGCCTTCTTGGACTTATTAGCCACATAAAAGGGAACTAACATCTGGTTATCCTGAATGAACATCATAATGACACATTTTTCCTCGGGGCCTCTACCTTATAGACCTGTAGGTGTAGCACGTGCGTTCAAAAGGATGGGTTTTAATATAAATCTCACTTACAGTTTTAAAAAGAAAGGAGGGGTATTACAATTGTGCCTAGAAAAAATAAAATAAGGAGTGTTTTTATTCACGAAACTTCAGAAGTAGGGTACTATTCTAGTGGTATGACATAATTTTGTTGGGGTCTAGGTAGAGGGTTCAAATCTAGTAGTGTTTTTTGGCCCCACACTTTAAAGTTCTTTTTTTGCTCCACACTCTATTTAACGTTTTTTAAATTTGAAGTGAAGTGTTTTAAATTAGTTGCTGTAAAAGAGAGAAGCAATAAAGAAACATCTCACGTAATGATGCTCTCTCTTTACTACTCCCTCCTTCCTTTTGGACGCCTCTTCCCCCTTTCTCTATCTTTGTGCTCTTATTTTTTTCAAATCCCCTTGTATAATCTATTCTACACTCTTCACTCTAATGGCTTGTGGGTTAGCTCAAAGAGGGTTTTGATTCTTGCAAGAGGACAATGGGCATATTGCTACTAATGGGCTGCTTGTGGGTTATCTCAAAGAGTTTCTATGGGTTGAGATTTTCATTCTTGCTGGATAATAGGAAGATTGCTTTCTTCTTCTACTAATGGGCTGATTTCTTTCCTCTTATTCTTCCTTTCAAAGGTGAAAGAAGTTTCCAAATCTCTTCTTCAATCAATAAACCTTTACAATGAAGTGATTGAATGAATCACTATGCACTTCTTCTATAAATTTTACTCCCTCACTTGATTTTCCTAAACATAAAGTGTATTAATGTTTTCTTTTAAAACTAATTTTTATATGCAGTGAAAAGTTTCTTCCTAAATAGCTAGTTCTCTTGTTGTGCAGGACAAATATTCTCTAATTATTGCTTCTTATTTTTGCAATATTTACGGCTACAAGCAAAGAAGAAGTTTATTATCTACAAATTTTACAACTCAAAGAGAAGGTGAGTGTGCTTTAGAGTTCATGATTTTTTCTTTCATATAAACTAATAGAGAAGGATTATATAAATTTATAGAGAAGGATTTCTATAGTGTTTTAGAATACTAAGAATTCAATCTAGTAGTAATCCTCATGCATTTTTTTCCAATAGAATTTTATGTAGCTCTCAAGTAAAGTAGATTTGCCTTATTTTTTGCAAGCTTTCTCAAGCTTTATGGTTGAAATCAAAGAAAATGAGTGTGGTCCTATTGCAAGAGAGAAGAAATTTCTTTTAATTTTTATTTCATATTTTTTCAATAAATAGAGACCTTGTAGATATTTTATGCCCATTAAACTATTTATTGGCATCCCTCATAATGTTTGATATTTATTGACCTAGGTTTGGATTGGGTTTCATGGAATATTATATGCTGCAAAGGCACATTTGCTCTGTCGTCATTCTGAGAAGCTGGCCCTTGCATGTGCCCTCATCAATACAAGTCAAGGAGAAACTGTTTATATCACAAAGAACATGCAGATGTGTGGTGATTGCCATGTTGCTACGTCATTGATATCAAAGATAGAGATGCAGACAATTGTTGTCACAGATGCCAACTTCCTCCCACATTATGCAGATATAATACATCAACATATAAGTTGCATCATGTTCAGTGCCCAATCTAACTGTATGATCAAACATATGCTTTCTACGTTTTATGTTCTCCCATCTTTGACAAGCGCACCACAATGCATAAATGTACATTGATCTGCATGACAAAGTACATCAACTATGCATGAATAGTGTTTAATGGTTCATGATATGCTTAAATCTTTGATCATCATATAAAAATCCTCCCTGCCTTTGTATACTAACCATGCATGACTACATACAAAAGGCAGGCTGAGAAACGTAATCTCATCTGGCAGTACACCTTCCTTCTTAGTTCTCTCAAGCAAGGTAAAAAAACCTTCATATTGTCCATTGTGAGCATAGGCAGTCATCAAAGCATTCTAGTTCAAAAGGTTCTTAGAGGGCATTGCATTACAGACCCAATGAACATCTGCTATGCTTTCACAATTGTTTTACATATCATTGAGTGCATGGACAAGATTGATATAGCATGTCTAGCTTCTAATGCTACCATGTTTATGTAGTCTTTCAAAGTCTTAATAAACATTGTCATGCTAGGTAGAAGGGCCTACTCTAGGATTTGAGCACAAATTTGCAATATCAGCATGGACTTTCATGCTTAGCATACCCAAAAATTACAGCAATCCACAAAGCATGGGTTTTCCATGCAAGTCCTTAATAGTGTTGAGCAAGGTTTTTTGGCAAGGATTCTTGATTGTCAAAGCCCTTGTTTAATTAGAAATTGCAAATCCCTAACAGTGTTGAGCTTGCAAGTGGGCTTGCATACACGATTGCCCCCTAGCTTCACAGATAAATTTTTGGTATTTCATGTATGCCATCTTCTTAAATTATTATTCTTACAAAAATCATTTTATTAAAAGCCCTTTTTACAAGTCATTTCAATACCATGTGGCATGCATGTCTGTGTGTGTCTTTTTCTCAATTCTTACACAAGACAATGATTTTGATCTAGAACAAAGCCCCTGGCCGCAAAACTAGTTAGTGTTGTATTTGTAGACATGTCCTTTGATGCTTATAGTTAGTGTTGTATTTGTAGACATGCCCTTTGATGCTTGTACTTTTTGTTATGTTAGGCTTATGATTCATCATTCAACTTAAGTTGAAAGAATGAAGGACACACCATTGGATTATATAGTTTCTATTAGATATGCTTGTAATGTCTATAGACATTTGATACACATTGTGGGAAAAGGGGACTTTCCCTTTTTGTTTCCCTAATAGTGTTCAACATCATGAGCTTATGTAGAGAGGGAACCAGTTGAGGGCATTGGATTGAAGGTAGGTATATGGTGCCTCCCGCTCTTGATGTTTTTAAGTCTTGGAAGTGGGAATTGGTTGGTGTGGCGATTGTCGACGAACCTTGTTTAGCTGCCTAGTTCAGATAATGTTGAGAGCACCATAATAAAGATTGTAAGCTTCTACAAACACAGTAAGGAGTGTCAACAAGGTCCCTTGTGTACGATGTAAGTTGGATCAAGCATCATCAGCATGTGCTTGTTGGCAATAGCCATCATCTATATAAAGGTCAGTTCTATGGATCCTCAGCTTAGTCAATGGCATCATCACAACATGCCCTGTATATAGTCCAAGGTTAACACCAAGCACCATTATAAGCTATTGTGGCATCATCACATCATGCCCTGCATATAGTTGAAGGCCAATGCTTATTATAAATTGATGCTTATGATATTGGTTTGGATACAAGCACAGTTTAGACAAGTTCCCACTATAATTCTCACTTTGCGCATTACGACAACATCACGAGCGTCCATAGGGAAGGCACCGCATAGAAGTTTTGGGCATTTTTCCATGTGGTAAAGAGGCATTCCCTTATGTTTCCCTATAGTGTGTAACATTATTAGCTTCTACAAATGAGGCTCTGCATGTGTTGTGGGGCAGGGGGTGTCAGCCCCCTCCTTCAGGGCCAGCAACCCCCTGCCCTCCACTGCATCTAGCTAGGTATGCTCCACCTCACCCTGAGGAAGCTCATGATGTTGTCGCAATCCTCAATGTGGGAATCATAGTGAAAATGCCTAAAACTTCTTGTGATAGATAGGGGCTCCTACACTCCCTTGCCCCCAACTACACCTAGCTAGGTATGCAGTGCCTTCCCTACGGAAGCTCGTGATGTTGAAAACTATAGGGAAAAACTAAGGGAAAGAGGCCTTTTTCCCAAAACGCCTAAAACTTCTTGTGAGGATGTATGAGGTTGCAAACCGTGCTCCAACTTCACATACGCAAGCCGTGTTTGACATTCTCATTTGTGGGAAAAGAGCTTCTCTCGCTTTGTTTTTCCTGATAGCATTCAACATCATGAGATTTTGCACAGAAGGAACCACATACCTAGATAGGTCTGGTTGGGGGTAGGGTATCCTGGGGGCCAACAATCCCTTATCCCCAACTGTACCATGTAGGTATGCATAAGCTCATCATGTTGTTGTAGTCTACGAAGCAGGAATCATAGTGGGATTTTGTCTAAAACTTCCTATGATACTAGAAGAGAATTGTTAGGTTTCCCATATGTAAATTGTAGGCAACAAGAATGCACTACTACATCTTAGAGTTGGTAAGAGGATCCTTTTGTTTGTTCTCCCATAACCACCTAGAAAGAGACAACCCTTATTAAAATGGCACTACAATGTGAATAACCATGGGGGCATCCATGGTATTCAATTCTTTGTTTCAATAAACTTGCATTCCTACTTTCTAGGAAGACCTTGATAATCTCACTAAGTCTGCATGCTGGCCTTCTTTCAAGGCATTTAGAAAGGACATGTTCTTAAGGATCTCCCTTGTTTTCTCTTGGAATGCACAAATTCCAAGATAAGGTCAAGGTGAGAATGTGTACAACATGACGGCATCCTTCTAGATGTAGTAGTATATGCAAGTTGACAAAGGCTTATCGATTATTCTTGTGATCACCTTTTTCAATAATTGTAAGGGGCGTGATATCTTTAAATTTAAATTTACTAGAGGGGGGAAAAATTCTATGAGCTGGAAATTTTAAAAGTACAGGAGGGTTATAATAATATATTGCAAAAGTAATAGGAGATATGCATAAAATAGGGGAAATCAAGCTACAGAGGGGTTTTAAAATATGCCTTTGAATGCACGTGATACAAACTTTTTTGGAAGGTGGAGGCCCCGGGCATTTTTCCTCTATAGGGTTATCTTCACCTGAGAAGCTCCGTAAGTCAATAGGAATGTGCACAAGTGTTGGTTGTCCCAAGGCTACCCATGTGTCAAATGAGAGAACATTATAATCTGCACCAGAGTCAATTAAGGCAAAGACAAAGTAGGTAGTCTTATGAAGATGAAGACACACGTGAATATTGAAAGGATTGACATATTGTTCATCAGTAGCCAACTATAAGGTGAACACGAAGCCTTGCAACGCTCCTTGGCTTTTGCAACTCTAGCTTTAGCTTCTTCTTGAGCCTGACGTTTAAGTAGGTCATGTGCTTCTTTCTATGTGTGGGTAGCATGCATTTGCTCACCTTCTAGTGTCTCTAAATGCACTGCACCACTAGGAGTAAGCTCATTAATCACAAACGTTTAAGTAGGTCATGTGCTTCTTTCTGTGTGTGGGCAGCATGCATTTGTTGAAGCATGGCTTCAGTTAGTGGTTCATTGTATTTCTTGAGACAACTTCCATTAATGAAGTTAGGCATTTGCTCACCTTCTAGTGTCTCTAAATGCACTGCACCACTAGGAGTAAGCTCATTAATCACAAACAGTCCTAGGCCATGTTTCTTGAGATTTCACTTATGCTTTTTAAGTGTGTACAAGAGCACAAGGTCCCCTTTTTTGAATCGGCTAGTTATTACATTTCGATCATACCATTGCTTTTGTCTCCTCTTCTTGGCATACATCCCCATTACCGCCAATAAGCGGGTCTCATCAAGATTTTTCAATTCATCAATGCGTTGAGAAAGCTCATGAGTGACCAGTCCAGTCCAATTGTTTAGCAACTCGTAGAGTAGGTACAAGAAATTCAATGGGAAGAATTGCATCTAGCCCAAAAGCAAGCTCAAATGGGGTTGTGCCCACAGATGTTTTATAGGCTGTTCTATATGCCCAAAGAACTGAGTGCAACTTTAAAAATGTCCACTTTCTTTAGCTAACATCTCTTTTTAGAGATGTCACTAACCCTAACCCTAGGCCTCTTTCACACATGGGCCAACAACCCCATAAGTAAGCCTTGTTTAATACACTTAGAACTCTCATTTAGACCCCACATTGGCCTAAAACGATTTACATTGCACTTCGGCACAAAAATATGGAAAAATTATGTGTGTCTTTATGTTCCCATGGCTACAATCCCACTCTCTCGCATTAATTGCTTCCAGCCTCCTTCCATAATCCGTGTTCCCATGAGGGTTCCCGTGGAACACCTCAAGCATGCTTTATGCATAAGCTTTAGCATAGCTTGCATAAGGCTTGCAAACGGGCTTAGGGCTTGCATAAGCTTTTGTATGTATGCATTACTAATCTTTTCCTCACCAAGTTTGTTGGTTTTGTAGGTCCTCTAATCCTCTCTTTCGAC
This sequence comes from Cibotium barometz, assembly GCF_041138505.1. Taxonomy (NCBI): domain Eukaryota; kingdom Viridiplantae; phylum Streptophyta; class Polypodiopsida; order Cyatheales; family Cibotiaceae; genus Cibotium; species Cibotium barometz. The sequence continues at coordinate 23,901,802 of NC_141102.1, read as the reverse complement.
ATCACGAAAAAGAGGTAAGTGCTTTCATATCTTTCCTCTCTTTCCTCTATTATTATTGCACCCTTGTGTGCTAGGGATTTGTTTTGTAGGTTTGCACATAAGCTTTATGTATAATGCTTTATGAATAATGCTCATGCATGCTTTATTCATAATGCTTTATGCATAAGGCCTCATGCATAAGATTTATACACCCATAAGGCCTCATGCATAGCTTTATGCATAAGGCCTCATGCATAAGCTTTATGCATAAGGGCTCATGCATAGTTTTATGCTTAAGGCTTCATGTTTAAGGCCTTATGCATAGTGCTTTATGCATAAGGCCTCATGCATAGCTTTATGCTTAAGGCCTCATGCTTAAGGCCTCATGCATAGTGCTTTATGCATAAGCCTTATGCTGCATAAGGTCTCATGCATAGTTTTATGCTTAAGGCCTTATGCATAGTGCTTTATGAATAAGCCTTATGCAGAAGCTTTATGCTTAACACTAATTCTGTAATTGGACACTTAAGTGTCCTGAAAAGTTCTTGAATTTTTGTGGGCAATCTATTAAGAGTTTTGAAATGCTTAACATCCACATATGTTCCTCAAGACCCAAAAAATCCTTGAGATTTTTTAAATTTCACTTTTCTTAGCTTTTGCAAGACAATATTTTAATTTTCTTAGACACATGCTGATAAAATGCATGATTTTTGCTATTTTCAGAATAGTAGTAATTTGGACATAACTTTTAGAAGGGACATAGTTTGATCATGAAACTTGGCTTGATGGAAAGCCCATGATGTAAACTAAATCCTGGAATCATCAAACGACAATTATTGGATAAATTTTTGACTCGCTAATATTGAAATGACGTTTTTTATACAGGTGGAGCATGAATTTTTCTCCTTCCATATGCAAGCTAATAATGTAAAACTTGAGATGCACCCATGTTATATAGGGTAAATACTACTTTGTTTTGAATTTTCCAAAACTTTAGAGCCACTTTTTGGGCCTCTTCTCATACATGGCCTTTTGCGCAACCTGTTTTTAATACATAAAATGTCTAATTATGAGCCTAATTTTGATTTTCATCAAAGGGGAAAGCTGTGTAAGTGCATTATTTGTTGTAACTATAGGTGTAGACTACTTGTGCAAGCATAGTTATGATTAGTTTTTGATAAAAGATGATCAAATTTTGCATTTTTATTTCTTACAATTTTTTTAGAACTAGGCGGCGATAAGAACCTACTTAAGTGGAGGCTAAGTTAGTGTCATACACATCAAATTATGGCTTATTTATCTCATCTCAAGCATGAAAACCAATAATCAACATTCTCATTGATAGGGCTACATTATTTTTTAGTGGCATGATTGAGTTTTGATAATACGAGTTACTTTGGTGATTTTATGCAACTTTTTTGGAAAAAAATCTAGGAAAGGAAAATGATTTTTTTGGTGAACTTCTACCTCCTTGGACTGATGTATGCTATCAAAATATCTTGGGAAAAATGCTATTGATATCATCGGATTTTTTTTTTAAGAGAATGATGCTTGCATATTTGGAAAAATCTTGAAAATGTTCATTTTCAAGACATATGCTACTTTGTTGCTTATGTACTTCCAAATAAAAAGGCATTTTATATGTTTAGCATTTTTTACATAAGCATAGGGTTATGTTCTACATGCCCAATGAAGCATTTTGGTTTTTAAAGCCTACATTAGGAGTTTGATTTTTTTTTGCAACCCCCAAAAAAGAACACTTAAGTGTCCTGTTTTGGTACCAAACTAGTGTTAAGGCCTCATACATAGCTTTATGCATAAGGCCTCATGCATGCTTTATGCATAAGGCCTTTTGCATAAAGCTTTATGCAAGGCTTGTGTAACGGCTTGCATAAAGCTTGCATAACGCATAGTGCTTTAAACATAATGCATAGTGTTTTGAGCTTATGCATAGTGTTTTAAGCTTATGCATAAAACTTTAAACATAATGCTTGCATAAGGCTTCTCTAGCTTATGCATAAAACTTTAAACATAATGCATAGTGTTTTAAGCTTATGCATAGTGCTTTAAACATAATGCATAGTGTTTTAAGCTTATGCATAAAACTTTAAACATAATGCTTGCATAAGGCTTCTCTAGCTTGCATAATATTTTTTTAATATGCATAATATTTTTTTAATATTCTCTTTGTTTGTATAGATGTGGCATGGGTCCTTGTCCTCTTGTCCCACACAGACCCACAGGTTGAGGCTCTCATCGAGTCTCAACGACGGTTTGCTAGAGAGGTAGAGGCTGAGTTTGTATGTATAGTGTAACTTCATGTCTTTTCTTTGTATTCTCTCTATTTGAGTTGTGTTATAATGTTTGTCTTGTGATGTAGCATGACATTGTGGGGGGTAGAGATCCTACCCCAGCAAAGACTGGCTACCATCATCACCATAGTAGAGGAGATACATGGGATTACCTTCATCACCACGATGAAGGGATCATCTTCGACGAACAATACAATCGAGCAAGGAGAACACCAATGTAGGTAATACCTTTTATTTTTATTTACAAAACATGTGTCCACCTTTATAATACTTTCTATTTTTATTTATATATATCTTCACTTTGTGTAGGTACAAGGTGAACAAGATGACTCCAAGTAGTCACCCCCTAGTTTTTCTTCATGTATAGTTTTGGTTTATGCAACTATGTTTCTTTTTCAAGCCTCATGTGGCTACCATTATGTATGGACATTTTCTTGGATATAAGATAAATTTTTTCATTTTTTTTATGTATCTATGTTTTTATTCTATGTGGCTACGATCATGTATGGATAAATTTTTGGATATAAAATGTAATTTCTCATCTTCTTTATGTATGGATTTTTTCATTTTCTGTATGTATCTATGTTTTTATTCAAGCCTTATGTGGCTACGATCATGTATTGACAAATTTTTGGATATAAAATGTAATTTCTTATCTTCTTTAATCAATATTCAAAGTGTGTTCACAAATCTTTTTGTGCATATCTATCTTTAATTTAAGTTTTTATGTTGATATCTTTGCTGATCTTGATTCGTCTATGTACAAGTAAGCAAAACCTTAAACTAGAGAGTTGCTTATGCAAAAAATGCAGCTGCATGTGCAAAAAATACAGCTGTACATCTGCACAGGCAACTCTGGAAATTTTTTTAAATTCCAGAGCGTGTCTATAATGGAGGCTATAAGCGCTTCTATACTGATAGACACACGTATAGATGCCTGTCTCGGTACACGTGATTTTAGACGCGCTTATAAATGCATCCATAACATTTTAAACCACGTTATCAAAACGCATTTATAAACGCGCCTACGGTCGCTTTTCCTTGTAGTGATGGTTTAGAATGTGTGGTATAATGTGTGAAAGACCTTAGTTTCGTCTGCCCAAAAGGCCTTAGTTTCGTATAATGTGTGAAAGGCCTTAGTTTCGTATAATGATGGTTTAGAATGTGTAGTATAATGTGTGAAAGACCTTAGTTTCGTCTGCCCAAAAGGCCTTGCACTAGTGGTTAGAGACCACACATCTTATGTTGAAGGCTATGAGTTGGGGCCCTTTGAACACCAAGTTTAATATAAAGGGAGGAGTCATATGGTTTAAAATGTGTTTTATGGATGTGGATGTGCATTCTTCATGACATATTTTGATGGCATCTAATTGGCACTTGCTCAAAATCATATCTCCATTGATGTGCTTGCTGTCATCAGATCTAAATATCTTCTCACAAGAGATTGGTGGCATAGAAGCATTTGTAAAACTAGTTATTAATAAACTTGGGTCTAATCATCATCCCCATCTCTTCCCCGTCTCCCTCATCTTCTAAGGGTGGGCTAACAGGGCGTGTGGGTGTGAAAACTAAAAAATAATCTAGTCCTAGGTGTGTTGAGCCTTAGAGGGTGGTTAATTGAGAGATTAATTGCAATCAAAAATCACGAGGATCCATGTACTATCTTGAGAAACTGTCATAGTATTAATCAAAAGTTGAGAGACCCAATACAGCATTTGAAAAAATGTGATAGGATTGCATACCTGTGTGAGCTACGGTGTTGCAAGACATGGAGACTCCATTCTCCAAATCAGCCTTTGCGTTTAGCTGGCGCCATTGCATGCCACACTTGAAATGCTGCTTTGAGGAGAGCTTCCCCGAATGTTCACCTTGAACTCAAAATTTACACAAATATGTTAGCTTATGCAATGCTTCTGGGAGCTTTTGCAGCTTTCTCAAAGCTTTACAAGACAAGACTTATCAGACAGAAGCCACTGAAAAGGTTTGCTTGAGGAGTGGTGTTGTTTTTTGTTTTTACTTTTTGAACCGGGGTCAGAAGCGAGCATGCTCATTTCTAAGACTCGAATTCAGAAACACTTTTATCATTAGCTTCATCGTAGGAGTGATGTTGCATTTACTGAGACGATCTATGATGCTGTGCAATTATTGTTGTATACAGAAGGGTCCTTGAGTGGTGTTGCATTTACTGAGATGATCTATGATGCTGTGCAATTATTGTTGTATACAGAAGGGTCCTTGCTATAGTAAATGTAGAAAGGTGGCAAATAGAGCAACTCACACGAAGTAGACTGATTGTTCGGTTGCGTGCCCCTTCTTCTTCCACGGAACATTTTGTCTGATAACCAATACATCCGGAGCAGCTAGCTCAGACTTTGCTCATAAGGACTCCACTTACCATATTGCAAATACGTTTGGTGTTGGTGAGTCTACTGTTCATAAGTATTGCCATATCATTGTATCCATACGTGCTACAACTTTGGGTAGCAAATATATCTCCATGCCAGGCCCTTCTCAATACCATCCAGGATTTTGAAAGCATCACCTTGTTTCCAAATGTTTGTGGTGCAGTTGATGGAACACAAATCAAATTGGCTAGAAAGCCCAATTTGGAAGATATTCCAACACAATATTGGTGTTGTCACCATTTCCATTCTGTACTTTTTCAAGGCATTTGTGATGCCAAAAAAAACTTTGGGATGCGTGGTTGCTTCTGGAAGCACAAATGATGGTGCACATTAGAAAGCCTCCTCAATTTACAAGCACCTTTGTCAACAACAAATATTGTCTGCACCAACAGCATGATTACAGAATTTGGAGTAAAACCTTACTTGCTAGGTGACTCTTGGTATGGTGCATCTCCACTGATCATCATCACTCCTTTGTCAATGACAAATATTGTCTGCACCAACAGCTCGATTACAGAATTTAGAGGTACACCTTACGTGCTAGGTGACTCTAGGTATGGTGCATCTCCCTTGATCATCATCACTCCTTTTTCGACGGTGAATGGACCACCATAAGGGGACTGGCAATTGCTCAATAGGCATATGTCCAGAGGACGAGTACGGATTTGGGATGATGAAGAACAAGTGGCGCATATTACATGACCTAAATGTGGAGCTACATCGGTTTTTTTTTTGCGAGCGCTTTTTGGGAATCGTGCGAGCGGATTCCAAAAAGATTCCCTCCCTCCCTCCATGAAAAGAGAGGGGCAAAGATAGTTGGAGAGAGTAACATGACATAACTATTTGAGAGGGATTGCTTCAAATGGAAAACAAAACCAAGTGCATTTATGTACAACTTCGAAATATAGAAATGTGAAACCATCATCTTTACTACTATGGACCTTGCTTGTCCTATGAGGTGTAGGCACAAAGTTAGTGAATGGTGTTCGTACCTTCCACACTTCCTTTAGCAGGACACACTCAGACGATTCATCAATAAAACCATGGGCTCGTACACGGTTCTTTTGAAGTTGCAGTTGTAAAGATCCTTGAAGTCCCACCACTATGTGGTGGGGTGGGCATAACACATTTTACATTCTTGCTCTCCACATGGTATTCACCTTCCCATAATAAATATACCTCCTCATCTGTGAGGTTATTTCCTATAGTAATTGGCCATATCTTGGGTGGTGGATTGGGCTTTGTCTCTATGATGTTGGTGTCCACAATATAGTAATGAAGCACATGGTTAGGGCAAAACTGCATCCATTCTCTAATGAGACCATTAGGATGCTAGCCTTTAAAAGATGGTGCAGGCACACCCTTCAGATCCGGCTATGTGTTGGCTACATGTCTTATCCCCACGAGGCATTCCGCTGCATGTGACATGCATTTCTGCCCAATGCATGTCCTTTGGATTGCCCACATTGCTTCATTCACCTTACGCTCAATGACATTGCCCTCTGTGACTTCTCATGTTCTCTTGGAGTACTGTTTGTATCATGCTTCTTAAAAATGATCTTCTATGGCCTCCTAGCATACTTGCGGTCTCTTACATGTGTGTTGTACTCTAGTCGATGTGTGGCCTCATCATCAATATCAATGACCACAGCGGGCAGTCTCTTGTGGCGTGCACTTTCTTTGTCACACCAGTGAGAGGGGTAGGCGCCTTATACATCCATGGGTGTTCCTTCAGTTGCCTAATTAACTGTTTGGACCACTTAGGTGGCTAGGCTTGTAGAGCACTGTTCTTTTAGTTTCTCCAAGATTGTTCCTCTCCCTATGTGTTTGCCTTGAGAGTAAGAGACTCCCTTTCTGCTTTGCAAATTGCATTTGTCATATCGGTCGTACATGCATTGTAAAGAGAAATCTTGTGTTTATATCCTTCCCCTGCGAGCCAACTTCCATGCTTGCTTTCTGCTAGGTTTGTTCTTGGGGTATTTGGACCATCAATACTTCTCTCTATTATTGTCATGATACTGAACCCCAATGTCCTATGTGCACCTCCCACTAGCTCAACCAAGAGCCCATTGCTAACATATTCTTATTCGAGTTAATTTGCTGACATATTCTTATCCATCTCACATGACTATTGTGCCACCATTGACTAATGCAGCTTTATCAGTAGGAGCCATGCACCACTTCTCGCACATTGCTTTGTGCTCTCCTTGAGATGTAACACACACATATTTTTTTGTGTGGGCAACTATGCTCTACTCTGCTTTGTCATCTCCGGTCTCCCATGCTAGAATAGTAGCCTAGTCCCTTGTATTCCTCTCCTTTCCTCTTTTGATTCTCCATAGGCCTCTCTTCATGAGGATGAGCTTGATGTGGGTTTGCAAAGTGGGGAAATTAGGCCCCTTGAAGCAAAAGGTAGTGTCATGTGAGGCCATTAGGGTTGAGACAGTTGAGAAACACACTTGATAGCAAGTATTGAAAGAGGGTTTGAGTCAAACTTGAGTCACCTTGAAATTGAAGCTCTTAGTGAATGAGAGATTTGACCTAGAAGATTGAAGCTCTTAGGGAATGAGAGATTTTAACTAGAAGCTTGTGAAAGTCTTGGAAGAGGCTTGGGTTTGATGTCAAGAAACTTGTTAGGCCTTGCAAGAGAGGCCAAGACCAACATTGAGGTAGAATTAAGTGATAATGCTTAGATAGAACACTTGATTATCCAAAAAAAGATAGGATTAGTGACATTTAATCACTAAGTAGAGTTAGAAGAGCTTGTGCTTATGGTTGAGACAAAACCCAGTCCTAATGGTGGCAAGCTTTGTTCTCCTAGCTAAGGTGAGTATTGACCAACCCCTCTTAGGGCAAGCAAGGACACATGTGGGCGTATTTGCAACTAAGAGCAATTAGGCAATGACAGATTGTAGAGGCAGCACAGACTGTACTACTATGTGGGAGTAGAAACTGACCCGGTTTGCAGAAAATGATAATGGCACAATATATACAACCAAATCCACTCTCTAACACCTATTTCAACACTGGGAAAAATTACAAAGCCGAAACATGGACTTTGTTTTTCTCATTTTTCAAGCTTTAGTTTAGGGGTTTTAGTAAGTTCATCTCCCACCCCACACCCCACATGACCTATTGCATATCTCTCTCTCTCTCTCTCTCTCTCTCTCTCTCTCTCTCTCTCTCTCTCTCTCTCTCTCTCTCTCTCTCCTATGTCCCTACACTCTCCTACACTATCATCTTGGTTGCTTTCATGATTTCTTACAGATTCATAGTATTCTAATCTATTTTTTTGGACTTTTTTGTAGGTTGCATATCTTCATCCCCCACATGACCTATTGGTTGTCCTCTCTCTCTCTCTCTCTCTCTCTCTCTCTCTCTCTCTCTCTCTCTCTCTCTCTCTATGTCCAACATCTTTGCACTCTCCTACACCACCATCTTTCTTGCTTTCATGTTTTCTTACACCTGCATGTACTGTTCTAATCATTTTTTGGGGTTTTTTTTTGCAAGTTGCATATCTCTACTACTATCCCTAATCTCTCAGCAGAGGTAAGCCCCTTTTTTCTCTCCCCAATCTCTCCATATTTATTTGATTTTATACTTTTAAAATGTAGCTGATTAGTGTGCTGATTAGTGTGGGTTTTATGCTTTTTTGCAATGCAGGAACTTTGATGACAACCAATCTCAGAGATAATCCCTTGTCTTATGCTTTTAAAAAATATATATTTGTCACATGTTCATATGCTCCTACATAACCTGCATATGCACCTGCATAACTATATCCATGCACATATGCAGATGGAGGACCACATATATAGCCCATAAATCACCCCCGACATTATCCCCCAACCAATTGTCCCACCTACTCCACATGTCATGAGCCCTGACCAATTTTTTTCCTTCATTGTATAAGCCACCTCCAAGCAAGAAGCCATGGCTAGAGCCTATTTTACCTATGGTGAGTCAGGTGCAGCAGGCCCATCGGCAATAACTGCGACCACAGTCGTCACACCCACACTCATACCATCCCCTAGTCAAACCCCACCCTTGGGCTATTCCTCCAACCGCAATTGCATCGTATAGGGGCAGTGGTGGTGGTTATGGCAGTAGTGCCACAGATGCATCTACCCCTCCACAAGAGCGTCCACCAATATTGTGTGGCCGAAACCCCCATCTCATCGTGTCGATCTAGTCAGCATTTTGGTAGTATGAGAGATTGTATGAAACACAAGAGGTCTATGTCATCCAAACGGTGAAAATAGGGGGAGAAAAGCCTTGGTTCATTGACCAAGAGAGATGGGATAAGGAGCTAAGGAAGCACGCTAAAAACCCACGATACACGCAACAAAAGGAAGCAATGGCAAAGCAACTAGAGAGCGTGGGGAGCTCGCACATCGGGAGAGGTGGATGGGACTCATTTTACGAGTATTTTGTAAGTATCCATGCTCGATGCTACGCTATTGAGTTGGAGGAGCGTTATGCATTCAAGTATGGCACTTATGTCTTGCTTGAGTGTATTGAGCAAGATGGCAAAAATGTAGATTGGACAACTGTGGTTTCAGTAAGTGCTTCGTACCATATGCCAATTTGAGGTTTTGGTGAGTTTGTATATGCTAATTCGTGGGTATTGCATTGTTTTTGCAGAGAGCAGTACACCTAAGCCACCCCATTGAGGCTAGCTTGTAGATTGGACACCACTTTAGCTTGCATAGTTTTGGAATTGTATAGATCTTGTTTGCAACCCTTTTGGGCATGTATACTTTGCTCGCAAATGCAGCAACTTTTTTGTATACAACATTCATTGTATAAGTATTGATATCATGCAATTTGTATCAATGTATCACTGTGGTTTCATATCAAGTAATGAAACTTAATTTTGTACATCAATTTATCTTTGTTTGTTTAAAATTTTAGTTGAATGTAATAAAATCTTTAGATATTTGGCATAATGGTGCATCTAGGTACAAAACTATACGTAGATGCACCATTATGCCTTTAAAAAATACCTGCATCCATTGAAAAAGCGTCAATATGAGCGTCATATATTGTCTACATCCGTCAGAATCTTCATCAGTAAATAGCTGCTTGCATCGGTATATATGTCAGAATAGCCGTCGAAATAGACATCGAAAGAGTCATGTCGAAAATTATTATTTTCGACATTAACACCAACATTTTTTGCAACAGTGTCTGTGACATAAGTTTCGACGTTAATTTAGATGATTATTCCGATGTTTTTATACCAACACTTTTTTTGACGTGCATAGAGACGATTGTGGATTTTACAAGCAATTGTTTTACGTCAGAAATATTGAAATGTAGAGAGAAAGAGACGAGACAAGAGACACGTCATGTACGCTCCCAAAGACTGATTCATATTGAGGACAAGATACATATATATAGGTGAGACCAAGTTAGGTAGAGTGAGCCATATATAGAGCTCCAACACCCCCACTCAAACAAGGGTCTCTAGCTATGGATGAAAAAACCGGTGGGGAGTACAAGGGAAAAACCCAAGCCCCTATACAAATGTGAAAATATGAACCAGAAGTAATGATGTGAAAGTGCATTGTGCATCTATGTACAAATATACAAAAAGACCAAGAGGTCATAGTGTGCAATTGTGAAATGTGCAAAGTGCATGGTGTCTAGAAGATTACAACGATATATGTACAAAGCTACCATAAGAGTAAAGAGCCTAATCTAGAAAGAGTGAGCCCGAGGCAACTCCAAGCTCTGAGAGCAAGAGAATGAAGCGTGACTCATTGAGACCTTTGGTAAGAATATCTGCAATCATCTGGTCACTTGGACAATGTTCAATCATGATAGTGCCTTTGCGTACTTCGTATCAAACATAATGGTAATGCACAGTAATTTTTTTTGGCTTGTTATGTTGGACATAGTCTTTTGCAAGACTAATAGCACTCTGATTATCACACCGCAAGGGTGTACTAGAAAGAGGAGAATGGCCAATATCTATCAACACTTGTCGAAGCCAAATGAGTTCACGTGCTGCAAGTGATGCCGCAACATATTCAGATTCCGTTGTAGAAACTGCAACACAACGTTGTTTCTTGCTGGTCCAAGAAATAAGACACCCATTAATGAAGAAACAATTGCCACTAGTAGATCGCATAGATAAATGTGAGTTGGCCCAATCTGCATCTGTGTAACCCAAAAGAGAAAGAGATGGAATGGAGTCGGATGTGAATTGTCGTTGATAAACCAAACCATAATCTGCAGTGCCTTTCAAGTATTTCAACACGTGCTTTGCTGAAGACCAATGCTTAAGAGAAGGACATGCAAGGTGTGGCCCGAGATAGTTAGCAATAAACAAAATGTCAGGACGAGTGTTCAAACCAACAACTTGAAGACATCCAACCAAATTAGCATATGGTTGATTTGTAACAAGCTAGCCACCACCATCAGAAGTGTTTTTCATGGAACTCGCAAGACAAGGAGTAGTTGCTGAATGTGCAGATTCCAAACCAAACTTCTTAATAGTATCTTCAATAAACTTTGACTCTCGAAGTAACAGAAAAAAAACTACCATTTTGGTGTTTGGTAAATAAGTTGGGATCAAAAGAGCAAGAGAGAAAGCCCCGGGAGGTAAGAAAAAGATCAAACTTGATGTACCAGGCCCGTGAAGCTTGTTTAAGACCATATAAAGCCCTATGAAGACGAGCAACAAGATCTTCCTTACCTGCAATAACAAATCCTTCTGGCTGTTCCATGTAAATTTCTTCATTCAAATCTCCATTCAAGAAAGCTGTGCGCACGTCCATCTGATGAATTTCTAAGTCAAATTGAACAACAAATGCCAATAAAACCCAAATACTAGTAATGTGAACAACTGGTGAAAAGGTTTCATGATAATCAACGCCAGCAACTTGAGAATAACCTTTGGCAACTAAACGTGCCTTGAATTTGTCAAAGGATCCATCTGCTTTAAATTTTGTCTTATATACCCACTTACACTTAATGACAGTACGGCCAGGAGGCAGCTCAGTGAGTATCCATGTACCTTTAGAGATAAGAGAATCGTACTCTGCTTCCATAGCCTCTTGCCATTGATCCTTTTGTGGAGAACATATAGCATCACTGTACGTGGCAGGATTGTTGCTTGCAAATGAAGATCAATACCAGGATGCAACAAAAACGATACTTAGGGCTCTTGAAAAGAGTTCCACTTTGTAGATGAATGTGGGAGAGGGTTTGATAATAATCCCACATGGGGACTTATGGGAGTCCTAGAATTTTTGTATAAAAGGTGGCTCATTTGAGAGCTTAGACACACTTTGGGCTTAGTTCATGTAAGAGCTCCTTTGAGAGACCTACTCTCCCTCTTCTCCATAGAGGTGAAGACTCTTCTCTCACCCCATCTACATCATTGTATGAGGTAAATCTCTTCATTGAATCATTAGCAATGTCATGAGTCTTTCTCATCCTCTTCTCTAATCATTTTACTCTTATGCATGCTTTTAGTATTTCATTTTTGAGTACATGGATTGATTTGAAGCTTTCATGGAAGCTTGATGCTTGAATGTGTGCATGCTTGTAGGAAGATAGGAGTGGAGTGAGGTCTTTCTCTTTGCTTGAGTGCATAGTGATTGTATTCCTCTTGCTTGTATTTGTGAATGAAGGGGTGTGTAGGAATGAGGACAAGTTGAGCTTGTGTGTATGCTTAGTCTAGTGTCAAGTGTTGGTAGCCATGAGCATTCTCTCCATTTGTGGATAAGCTCTTGTGCACCGGTACGGGTCGAATCCCTAGCTCCGACAGGGATGCAAATCCCATTGGATTGAGCTTAGTGTGGATCGTACTCCTCTTGCTACAAGAGAGAGGGTTTTCCGTCTCTCCATTGGCGCCGCTGCCGGGGAGAAGACTCAAATCCGGTTGAGAGTGTGTGGAAACCACCACTATTTCCTCTTTTGGTTGCAAAACCATTGAGTGATTAGGTTAAGTTTGGGTGTGTGATCCCGGTGTGAGTGGATAAGGTTAACCATTGAGCGGTTGAGGTTTCTCCCGCATTGTTTTTTATGTTTCATTGCTTTTATGCTTTTTCAAGTACCGTTCATTATGCTTACCTTCATTGTTTTTTGTCATTTCATTCTTTCATGCTCTTCGTTAACACGTGATTAGTAAAAAAAAGAAAAAGAAAAGAGGTGCGTTGCTAAGCTCTTCCATAGCTTATGCAAGCCCCATAGACTCCCAAGCAAGAAGTCCGCTTAAGGATGAGAGGGGAGAGGGAAAGAGAAGGGAGATAGGAAGTGTTGGAGGCGACCTTTCTTTTGATGTTTTGTCGTGTTGTTATCGTGGGGGGAGGCATCTCCATAATTACAGCAAAGAAAAAATAAATAGATATATATATATATATCTATTTATACACATATATATACATTGGGGAGGCTTCTGCAGCAAAGAAAATATATATATATATATATATATATATATATATTTTTTTTTTACATTGGAAAGGAGTGGAGGTTCGAAGGACTGTTAGAAGGCGGCCTTTTTTTTAAAAAAAAAATAACTTAATCTATATATATATATATATAGATTGCAGCGAAAGAAGACGGGGAGAGGCGGTTGTGGCTGGCGAGAGTCGGCCAGCACTCTGGAGTAGGCGGCTGCGACTCAGAGGAAGGTGGCAGTCTGCAGCACGCGGGGGCAGCAGCAGAGCAGCAGTCGGCAAAGAGCTGAGGAAGCGGGCAGTTGCTAAGGTTGTGGAGGTGACCGGCAAGAGAGGCGGCTGTTGGCTGACTGGTCAGAAGCCGCCGACTGCAGCTAAAGGCCGTCGAAGACCGCCTGAACAGTGTGTGGAGAGCAAGGCAGGGGTGGCTGGCGAGAGGCAGGCCGCTGAATGCAGCAGCTGTAGGAGAAGAAGCGAAGGCTGCGGCTTTGGCAGCCGGCTGAAAGAAGACGAGGAGGTGGCGAAGGACCTGCATCGAGCGAAGGCGTAGGCGGCCAGTTTTGCAGAGCGGCCGAGTGGAGGTTGAAGGCGCAGAAGAACCAGAAGGCGACAGCAGCAGCTGGCGTGGCAGAAAAGGAATTGAAGGCGAGTGTGTGCGCCAGCAAAGAATCCAGCGAGCCTGCGATCAGTGCGGCGAGCGGCGAGGCGAAAGGATAAGGTAGGTGGAAATATTTTTTTTTAATTATTTATTTTTTAAGTTTTTTTTGTATTTTTAAATATAAAAACAAAAAAAAAATATAATATTTTTTTAAAAAAAAAGAAAAAGAAAAAGGCATTAAAAAAGGACAAAAAAAAGAAAAGAGATTAAAAAACAAAACAAAACAAAACAAAACAAAACAAAAAAAAAAAGAAAAAGAAAAAGGCATTAAAAAAAGGACAAAAAAAGAAAAGAGATTAAAAAAGAAAAGAAAAGAGAAAGAAAAAAGAAAAAAAAATTTAAAAAAAAAAGAGAATAGTGGAAAATCTTAAAAAAAATATATAGAGAGAAGAAAGAAAGAAAAAAATTAAAAAAAAATAAAAAAAATAAAATAAAAAAAATTCTTTTTATTTTTTAGGAGTCCATATTGTGTGCATATTTTTTATTTTTTCATTTCTGTATTTTTTAGCATAATTGGGTAATTTGCATTGTTTTAAATTTTTGTAATATATATTAAAAAAAAACAAACAAAACAAAACAAAACAAAACAAAACAAAAGGAAAAGAAAAAAAGAAAAAGAAGAAAAAATAATTTTTATTTTTTGAATCCACTGTTCATTATTTAAATTTTTGTACAAAATTTTGCATAATTTAAGGTAGCCTGCATTTTTTATTTTTATTGCATGCATAATTAGTAGATTTATAATTTTATATTTGGCACGAAATTTATTCATTTTATCAAAAAAAAAAAACACAAACAAACAAACAAACAAACAAACAAACAAACAATAAAAAAACCAACAAAAGGGGGAAAAAAAAAAAACAAACAAACAAACCAAAGAAAATTTTTTGATTTTTTAGGAGTCTATTATTTTTTTGCATATTCTGTAGTTCTTCATTTTTTTTAATTTTTTTGCATAATTAGTGTAACCTGCATTTTTTCATTTTTGTAACTTTGTGCATAGTTAGTATTTTTTTTTAGGGTGATTCATAATTTTGTGTAAATTAAAAAAAAAAGAGTAAAAATCAAAAAAAAAATCATAAAATCATTATAAAAAAAAACAATAAAAATAAAAAAAAAATAGGTTAGATAAGTACACCATACATTTTCTTTTTTAATTGCCTTTAGTGATTAGGTAGGTTAAATAATATATATATATATATATATATATATATATACATTTTACACAAAAAAAAAAAACCAAAACCACAACACAAAAAAAACACATACCAAAACAAAAAAAAATTTTTGACCTTATGCACTTGCGGTCGGGACGTCTTGTAGATTCTGCCATAGGGCCTAGGGCACCTTCTAGAGTACCTACGCAAGAAAGTGGGACCCAATTAGTAGGCAATTTGGCAGATATTGCTGAAACCCTTTCGGAATCCCAATCCGATACCCTTTCCTCCAGAACAACTAGTTCATTGTCCATGGACAATCTAGGGCCGACAAATAGTCATCCCTTAGCCCCAAATAGAACACCCACAAGATCCTTTAATCCATTTGAAGCCGACACTATGGGGTTAACACTCAATGTGAGACTCCAATATGTCTACACAAATGCTCAAGGAGCTGAGATCTTTAGGGACCCACAACAACGGTATCTTGTTAAGATCGCCGACATATTCTCAGAACTTGATAGAGCACCTCTAGTCAATGACCAGGGTAACATGTATATGGGTGGAGATGGTGTTCGCTACGAAGTCACCTACCATCCAGAAAAGGTAGACAAATTAGGGGAGCTCTCTAAAACCGAGTTCTTAGATTTATCAGAACTTTCCAGAGCAAGGGAGTCTAGAGATGACTGGCTCATCGAGCCGGACATGCCTGGACCATCCAATGCCCAATCCTCAAAGCCATCCAACATAGATGATTTACTTCTTGTAGATCTAAATTTGGACAAGGATAGGAAAGGCAAGTGTAAAATGGATCAGGGGGATGAAAGTCAATGGGAGTTTGTACGACAAATTCCTGTGACAAAGGTTTTACAGGATGACCAACTTCAAGAGGTCTATAAGGATTCGTTAGAGGGATACTATGCCACAACAAAATCGCCAGAGCTGGATCTTCCTCTAGCTTATGTAGTGGTAGTTGAGAAGTGTGCAGGACACATGAACAGAATAGTTGATAAATGGGCCAATGAATATCGAACGTTAGATTGGAAAGAGATTAGGGAACTCACGTGGAAAGGACAACCATTATTCATGGAAGTGTTCTCAACACATACAGCCAAACCAGGAGAGACAGCCTTTCTTGGAGAAACTGTTGCTCCTCCCCTACGAGAGTTCACTAGAGAGGGACCTTCAACATCTAAGTGGACCACTGCTAGTAGCCCAACTCTAGCACCAAGATATTGTCCTACAACAAATGTGCGACCACCGGTCACACCACAACAACATCTTTCCCACTATGACAATCGGATGAGAAGGGAGCCAACTCGGCCTCCTATAAGTGCACCTCCTGAAATGAGGGTGACAAGATCTTTAGAGGGGTTTGGTGAGGCTGGTAATAGGGTACCCACACCAATTTTGGAAACATGTGGACCATCTTTCCAAAGAGAGGAACAATTCCCACTAAGAGCGAGGGGCCGTAGGCCCTATGATGAGTATTCACGACAAGTAAGACCATCAACTCTTCAGAAACTGGTAAAGAAATATGAAGGGTCGGGAGACCCATACGACCATGTAGCAGCTTTTAGGCAAGCAGTTCGAGCTGAGCAAGTTGCTGATAAGCATACTCAAATAGAAGGATTTGGACTCACTCTTGAAGGAAAAGCCCTTGCTTGGTTTCAGGCATTAGAGGCTTCAGACAAAACTTCTTTACGAGTTTTGGAAGAGAGATTCATTGCTGCTTTTTCTTTGATGGGAATTCAACATGACACGGTAGCACACATCTACTCTTTCAAGCAAGGAGAGAATGAGAGTGTTAGAGACTGTGTAAATAGAATGAAGCAGTACATTAATCGTTGCCCAGAAGATGAGAAGCCCGCCCAAAGTCGATTAATTTCTCTCTTCTTAAAAGGCCTTAAAAATTCAACACTGCATACACATCTCTATGCAAAGAAGCATACAAGTTTCAATGAGTGTTGCCATGATGCTATGGATTTCACCGATAACTTCAAGTTCCAAGATGGTTCTGGCCCGGAGGTGAAACCTAGAAATCAATGGGGTGATGACCAAAGTTCAGGGTCTAGCGCGCTAGTAAATCCAGACCAGATAGCTAACCTAGTACTAAGGAGATTGGGACAGACCTATCGTCCACCCATGCAGCCACAACAACAGCAGCAGAGAATGAGGAGTATACTTCCTACAGGTCCTCATCTTTGTGGAGCATGTGGCGGTGACCATAAAACAGAGGACTGTAATACCTTTTCTCCTCTAGTCACAAACCAACCCACAAAGAAGTGGTGCCAAGCCTGTGCTTGGAACTTTACTCATACCACCCAGGATTGTAATCGCATTGCGAGAATGAGACAGGAACGTGAGCAGCCGAGGGGTGGAGTGGCTCCACAAATGTATCAACAGTATACTAGTTTTGAACGTAAGCCACCGATGACACAAGAACAAGCACGACCTGTTCTTGGTGCTCAACCTCCTGCTCCAGGGACTACTCCTGTGAGGGTTGTCGACTATGACAATTCAAATATGTGTAGAGACTTGGTAAACCCAGGCTATGTGGAAGAAGAATACGCATCATATTCATCCAAAGAAAATATCTTTGAAAGTCCCATATACCCAAACCAAGCACTGGAGATTCAACCAGGGGAACAAAACTCTTTAATGTTGCTAGGCGGCTACCAACCTAGGACTCCAGGCCCCTCAGGTCAATGGCAGCCAAGGAAAGTAGAGGCCAAACCAATGGGCCCCTGTTATGAGTGCGGAGAACCCCATTGGGCTCGTGATTGTCCACATCGCTCAAGGCAAGCATCTAGATCCAATACAACAGCACAACAGTTTCCACCAATAGAGAGATATTGTCTAGGGTGTTGTGTAGAACACTTCCCAAAAGATTGTCTGTTGAAACCACATGAGGAAGGCACCTCTCAACCAAAGGTTTCACTTAACCTTGTAGGGGCAATTCCATCACCACCTTCATCTGAGAATGAGGATGTCGTGCCACTTAGAGTCATGACTCGATCACAGACACGAAACGCTGAAATACAGACTGATGAGACACCTCGAACTAGGGACGCAAAGACAAATCTAGTGGACAAGACCCTACAGTCCAGTAGAAAAAAAACCACTAGGAGAAGGAAGAACCGAAACAAACAAACTAAAAGTGCATCCACTTCTAGTTCTCAGGAAACCTCTAAACAAGACATGAGGGATAAAACTTTTACATCCCAGGAAGTGCGTGAGGAACATCAACCTCAACCTGAGCCTAGTGTTAAACAAGATAAGGCTAGTACGACTGAGGATAGTTCTGGGGGTTCTGTTTTTGTGGATAAAGTAAATGAGACTCTAGAGGCCATCATTGATGCTCATAGAAGTCGCATTGCAGCTTTATCTGAGCTACCCAAAAAGCTTCAAGAATACCCAAACCCTCGTGAGGAGAAGATCAATCTAGCTGTACATCAGCAACTCATTAGGGAAGCTCAGTCAATACTTGAGGGACCACCACCACCTATTCCTCGTGGCCCAGCCTCTCTTAAGCCAACATTAGAAACTATACCAGAAGTGTCATCAAGTAGAGAAATGAAAAGTGAGCTCATTTCACAAGCTCAGAGCGAAAGGTCTGCACCTATTGACACTCCATTAAAAGATGACATTCTGCCATCACCTAGCCTTGTCTTCCCATGCAATGATGAAATTATTGATGCTAATGAGGACATGGCAAATGACATGTGGGCCGCTGTAAATGAGAAAATAAATGAAAACATGTCTTCTGTTAATTCGCCTCCATTCTCTGAGGTGGATTTTACCAGAGACAGGGAAAACAACTTTGGACGCCCAAGCATCCAGGAGGAAGGTCAAACAATTGTTTCTCCTAGAAGTAAGCATACAATGAAAACCTTACCATCCTATCTGGGAGAATATGAGAACTGTTCTCAAACCTTGAGGATACCCTCAATGCATAAAAGGTTGACAAAGGAGAAGGATATGAGTATGGTGCAGGCTATTTTGTCAGCACCAGTGGCTTGTACCTTACCTTTGCTTGAGTTGATAAAGCTTAAACCTGAGTTGTGGAATGATATTGCCACATGTTTGTCAGAGCAGGTATTGCTACAAAAGGGTCACCATGAGTGTACTATACACTCTGAAACAAAGCATGTAATGCCAGTTCCTATCAACAAAGTAGGAAAATTTTGTGAAGACGATCAGGGAAATGCTACCCTCCCATTAGAAGTGCGAAAAGTATCTTCAACTGCAATACTTGATAGTGGCGCAGGAGTGGGCATTGTGACAAGGTCCATTTGGGAAAAATGGAGCAAACCAGCTATTAGGAGTACCAGGATGCGCTTGCAGCTAGCAGATGGAAGCTTAGAACATCCCCTTGGGCTGCTTGAGAACATATTGGTCACCACATGTGGGATTGAATATGAGCATACCTTTGCAGTAGTGGATTTTGGAAAACATCCAAACTACGAAGTGATATTGGGTAGACCATTCATGCGACAATTTCAAATGATTCAAGATTGGGGATACAACTACTTGTACCTCAGACATGATTCTGTCATCACAAGGGTCAACCTAAGGAATCACTCATATCGTGATGTAACAAGGTCTCCAATAGATGAGTTTGATTCTGCTTCATCTGAGGGCTCAAGAGTTACATTATCAGAAGGGCGAGAAGATCTATGGATGTGCGGAGCCTCATGTAGGGATTTCAACACTGAGAGACTTAAGGGTAATCGAAGTGTATCAGACGAGGCATACATTCCACAACCCTTCCCTGAGCATTTAATTGATCCATTAGAATGGAGTCATGTCCTTGCAACATTATCGACATGTGCTTTACCGAAGCCAATTCAATTCTGTGACTCAGATGGATATGACATTATACCTATACGAATGGTACAACCACGTACCCTTCTAGATGATTTGTACGATAGGGATACATCCACAACAGCACTGCATGTAGAGGAAGTCTCTGCTACTCCACGAGCTTTGTCATGTCAAAAGGGTAATGTTTCTACCTTACCCAACCCACAATCAAAATCTGCTCTTGAAGCTCCAAAACAAATGATGTGGATAATTGATGAGTACTCAAGTGAGGGCCATGGCTGGCATGTTCCAACTACTCTAGTTGCTGCTCAAAGAAGGCCGGGCAAGAAGGATTCATCAATGTGGCTACCCAAAGATGCGTACAAACTTGTACCATCTATTCCAGTTGCTAAGCCTCTTAAGAAGCACATCATTTCCAAGCCTAAACCTCGGGTTGTTACTCGATGGGTCCCCAAACATGTTCTTAAAGCACAAGGTTATTATGAGGGTGCAACATCAATTTGGCTTCCAAAATGCCATGGATTGCTAAAGGTAAAAGAGTGTTTCAAAAAGATTCCAAGAGTCACCCCTGATTGCCCATATCAGTGGGTGCATAAGAAATCAACACAAATTCCCCAAGAAAGGAAAGGTGGCTGTGATAGCACTTACAAATCCACTTGTGTTGATCTTCCTAAAACATGTATTGAAACACCGGCTGTCCCGATTTCTCCTTATTACCCAATTCCATCATCAACTGATGTAGCTAAGACTCATCCAACTTCAAATGAGTCTCATTTGAGCATAGATTCTAGCAATTCAATGCCTAAATCCTCTTATCTTGCTCAAATTCCAAGACAATTGATAAAAATCCCACCCAAGAAGGACATACCTAAAACCAAAGATAAGGCATTAACACTACAAATGAAGCTCTTTGGTAGATCAATGTTTGAATAGTGTGGTGCCGTACGCCTTTAAAGGATTATGTTCTTTTTGAGATAATCTCCACCACCAGCGCAAGGGTAAGTTCAACGACTCCACAATAAGAACGACAAGCCAGGGCACTTTTCTCCCATTGGGTTTTTTCCCCTCGGCTATATTCGGTGTTTGGCACCACTAACAAATTTTATTCTTTTGTTTTTTCTTTGTTTGTTAATAAAACTTTGTGCAGAGATCTCCGCTTAAGAAGAGCATCAGATACGCCCCTACAGTCCACCTATCGTGCACACAAATTAGGAAGGGGGGAGACATGCTACGCCTACAAAGATCAAGGAGGAACAATCTGCACCAAAATCAGCAATGCCTCAATGCAAACGAACAACATCAACAGAGCACTACAACAGGTGTATTCAAATCTTAATCTCTACTTCTTTTTGTGCTCTTATCTTTCGAATATATGGTTTGCATGTACACAATATTGGCTGGTTTGAGTTTTTGATTTGTAGTTAAAATATGGTGAGTGAATTCTAGAGTCTTAGAAGACTTAGTAAAAGATATGTCTATCCAAGGACAGTGTAGGATATATACCAAGGGAGTATGCCAAGTACTTATGTCTTCAAGGTATATTAGTTATCCCTAGTGGTAGTTATCTCTTAGATATGAGCTAGGTGCTACGAGTAATAAAAATTTATGAAAATATACCCTACAAAAATATATATACAAGGTGAATTGCGACATGAAGTGTCTACCGCCATGCGAAGTGCTTGGTAGGACCTGGGGATGTCTCAGCACCTTGGGGCCGATGCCTTGGTTTCCATGGGGTGAACACTGATGTCTAAACACTTCAGAAGAAGAACTTTGAGGAATCTATCGCCTTGATAGATGTTGGTAGGACTCGGGGGTACACTATGGGCCCTCAAGACCGATGCCCTCATCTTCAAGGGGTACTCCTTAGGTCATAAAAGAAAGAAAAAGGGTCTGTCGCCCTTGAGATACTTAGCGGTCTTTAGATTCTCTTGGCAGAGGTCTCTTGGCCATTGCTCGGGTCTCATGGGGATAGAACCTTAATCTTTATCACCTTCTACACACATATCTCAAAAAAAAAAAAAAAAAAAACAACAAGAGAGAGCTCCAATCACCTTTGCTCATACTTAGGAGTAGGGTTGCCACTTAGGAGTAACTTCCATACTGATAGGACATTGAGACTGCGGTCATAACCGGAGGTGTACAAAGACACTTGCCTTTGCATAGCATTATCTACTACCTAAGTCTCACTTTGACTAGTTTTTACTCACCTATTTTAGTACTCATTAAAACTATAATCAGCCCTGCACTTGTATGCTCACGTGTGTAATTATTATTGCTGATTTTTCTTTTCTTTTCTTTTTATCAATAAAGGACTTTACTCGTATCAATTGTTTTTTGTTGCAGCTCTTGCTACTACCGCGCTCGAGGACGTGCGCAAAATAGGAAGGGGGGAGTGTTGCTTGCAAATGAAGATCAATACCAGGATGCAACAAAAACGATACTTAGGGCTCTTGAAAAGAGTTCCACTTTGTAGATGAATGTGGGAGAGGGTTTGATAATAATCCCACATGGGGACTTATGGGAGTCCTAGAATTTTTGTATAAAAGGTGGCTCATTTGAGAGCTTAGACACACTTTGGGCTTAGTTCATGTAAGAGCTCCTTTGAGAGACCTACTCTCCCTCTTCTCCATAGAGGTGAAGACTCTTCTCTCACCCCATCTACATCATTGTATGAGGTAAATCTCTTCATTGAATCATTAGCAATGTCATGAGTCTTTCTCATCCTCTTCTCTAATCATTTTACTCTTATGCATGCTTTTAGTATTTCATTTTTGAGTACATGGATTGATTTGAAGCTTTCATGGAAGCTTGATGCTTGAATGTGTGCATGCTTGTAGGAAGATAGGAGTGGAGTGAGGTCTTTCTCTTTGCTTGAGTGCATAGTGATTGTATTCCTCTTGCTTGTATTTGTGAATGAAGGGGTGTGTAGGAATGAGGACAAGTTGAGCTTGTGTGTATGCTTAGTCTAGTGTCAAGTGTTGGTAGCCATGAGCATTCTCTCCATTTGTGGATAAGCTCTTGTGCACCGGTACGGGTCGAATCCCTAGCTCCGACAGGGATGCAAATCCCATTGGATTGAGCTTAGTGTGGATCGTACTCCTCTTGCTACAAGAGAGAGGGTTTTCCGTCTCTCCAAGGATCTTCAGAAGTAGAGAAAACATTAGCCTCAAAATCTTCATCATAAACATGACAAGAACCATGCTCAAAATCAATAGGCAGATAATAAAAATGTCAACATCATCAATGACAGCATTCGGAATCAATGGTTATGAAGAGGAAAGTTGCTCTTTAGATGGTTGTGAAGAGGAAAGTTTCTCTATAGAAGAAGATTCATCATCACACAAGAATGAAAAAGCTTGAAGCAAAGATTTAGTATCATCAGAATCATCCATGGACCATGTACCGCCCATAAGCTGTTCATTGAAAATAGCATCACGATTCACAAGCACTTTCTTGGAGGACGGGTCATAGAATTTGTAGCATTTGGAAGTGTCAAAGGAACATGAATATAAACAATACATCCAAAGGCTCAAAAATGAGATACAGAAGGAATTTCTCCTGTCCATGCTGTGATGGGTATCTTACCAGAAGGAGCAGTAGTAGGAAGATGATTCTGAACAAAGACTACTGTCAAGAGAGCTTCACTCCAGAAAACATGAGATAATCTAGAATGAATCAGCATACATCGTATAGCATTGATAATAGTGCAATTCTTACGTTCAGCAACACCGTTCTGTTGAGGTGAATATGGAATAGTATGTTCATGATGAATACCATGGTCCGTACAATAACTCTCAAACTCACGAGACACATACTCTCCACCATTATCACTACGAAGTTTCTTAAGGCGACAACCAGTTTGAAGTTCGGCAGCCTTGTGAAATTGCTTAAAAACAGATAACGCCTCAGATTTTTGTCAAAGCAAGAAAACAACTGTATACCGTGAGTAATCATCAATAAACGTAATGAAATAATGATGTGTTCTCAATGGAGGCAAAGGTCCACAAATGTCAGTATGAACAAGATCCAACAAATCATGAGAATGAACTGAATTCGAGAGAGGAAAGGGTTTATGATTATGTTTGCCAAGAGCACAAAACTCACAGATTCCCATATGAGGATGAGCTTTAAGATCCATGCCACGTACAAGACCTTGACGATGAAGATCAAGAAGCCTTGAGAAATCAACATGAACAAAGCGATGATGCCATATCTTGCAATCATGATCACCTGGAGGAGTGACAACATTTGCTACAGCATTAAGAGAGAGCTCAAACAAATTGCCATTACTAGAAGCAGTTGCAATAATCTATCCATCTTTCTCAATGCGACATTTGGTGTGGTCGAATCCAACAAACAAACCAAGATCAACAAGTCTTGCAACTGAAAGAAGATTACGTTGAAGTTCTGGGACATGTAAAACCCCTCGTAAAACTCGAGTTGAAGAAGATAAGGTGCCAAGATATAAATCTCCAATGCCCTTGACTTGGCAAGTTGTATCATCAGCAAGATAAACAACACGCTTAAAAGGTAAAGAATGATAGTTATGTAGCCACTTAGATTCATATGTCATATTTCCTATAGCACCAGAATCAATAATGAAAAGTGAACCATCACGTACATGAAGTATTCTGTCTGGGGGAACTGAACATAAAACACAACTTGTTTCAGGCACAACATTATCATGATGCTTGGCTGCATATGCTCGATTTCGATCTACATCAAATCGACGCTTAAAGCACATGGAAGAGGGATGATCACATTTTCCACAATAATCACAAGAAGAATAATCTCTAGATAAACGTGGTTGTTTTGTGGTAATGTTGTGTTCTTCATCATATTGACATGCCAACAGTCATCTTCAGTATGATCATTCCTATTGCAGTAAGAACAATGCTTGTTAGGAAATTTGAGACGAGAGAAACTACCACCACGACGACCACCTCTGCGGTGGTTGCCTCGTTGAAAAGGACGCCTTCGCACATAAAAGGCCTGTTCCAACTATTGTGACTCAGGCTCCTCTTGTTGTGAAAACATAGCTGCATCATGACCAACGCTACATCATTGTGGACGTTGAGAATACTCAATCAAAGATATGCAAGTTTGGTCAAAATCAAGACCATCCTTGTTAGAAAGAATGGTAACAATGTTGTCATAAGACGGATCCTTTATCGTATCAAGAAGAATTGTAATAAGTTGCTTTCGTGGAACAGGATCAACCACAGCAGCAAGTTTAATAATAGATTTGAAAGAATCAATATGCCCCGTCATAGCAGTACCAACTTCATACTGTAACTTTGAAAGTAAACCTCTCAAATAAAGTGTTTCTATAATAGACTTTTTCTGAAAATTTGCTATAAGATATTCCCATACGTCATAGGAAGTAGAAAAATCATACACATCAAGCATGAGAGAATCACTAAGAGCAGAAAGAATGTACCGATGAGCTGCTTTATCACACCGGCTCTGCCAATCCATATAAGCAAGACGCCATGCATCGAAAACAGGGCCTTCCGTGATAATAAGAACGTTGTCAGAATCCAGAATAGTAGGCTGAGAAGACGGACATAGAGAATCGCCAATAACAACATCTGAGAGCTCATCGCCTTCAAGAATTAACATCTTTGCTTTCCAACCGAGAAACCCTTGGCCTTGAAAAGAAGGAATATAATGTTGGCCTGAAGGAAAACCATTGACGAGTACAGTCATAGCCATATCTATCTGCGAGAAGACATATAAGATAAAATCACAAAATCTGCACACCATACACAAGGATGACCACAAGAGATAAGAGACGTCAATAAGAAAAGAGTCCTCAAAATAGAGAGACGTGGGACGCACGATTCATTGATAGACGCTTGATGAAAAATCTAGATTGGTCGTTTTGCTAAAAATAGCAAAATAATAAGAGACGCTTGACGAAAAAGCTAGATTAAAATCACAAAATCTGCACACCATAGACAAGGATGACCGCAAGAGATAAGAGACATCAATAAGAAAAGAGTCCTCAAAATAGAGAGACGTGGGATGCAAGATTCATTGATAGACGCTTGATGAAAAAGCTAGATTGGTCGTTTTGCTAAAAATAGCAAAATAATAAGAGACGCTTGATGAAAAGAAGGAATAGAATGTTGGCATGAAGGAAAACCATTGACGAGAACAGTCATAGCCATATCTATCTGCGAGAAGACGTATAAGATAAAATCACAAAATCTGCACACCATAGACAAGGATGACCGCAAGAGATAAGAGACGTCAATAAGAAAAGAGTCCTCAAAATAGAGAGACGTGGGATGCAAGATTCATTGATAGACGCTTGATGAAAAAGCTAGATTGGTCGTTTTGCTAAAAATAGCAAAATAATAAGAGACGCTTGACAAAAAAGCTAGATTTGGCAGTTTGCTAAAGACGCTTGACGAAGACGAAACCTGTGTGCTCACAAAGATGCTTGACGAAGACGAAACCTGTGTGCTCACACAAAGAATCTGTTTGCTTATTCAAAGAACCTGTTTTGCTGTTTACAGATGCAGTTTGCCTGAACTGTCATAACTTTTGACTTACAAATCCGTTTGACAAACTTTTTTGATAGGATTCACCAGCACAATACAATCTACGCACCTGTTTTGGTTTTGAGAATGCGATTAAGAAACAACTCTAATTACAACAAGTTAAGCTATAAAATCATGTAGACAACACATAATCAAAGAACAATCTTGTAAGACATCAAATTATAATCATGAATTTAACAAGAAGACATAGATGCTTCCCTTATAGATGCTCTGATACCATGTTGAAATGTAGAGAGAAAGAGACAAGACAAGAGACACATCATGTATGCTCCCAAATACTAATTCATATTGAGGACAAGATACATATATATAGGTGAGACCAAGTTAGGTACAGTGAGCCATATATAGAGCTCCAACAAGAAAAAACGTCGGTATTTAATTATCTTATAGTAGTGTACAAATACTCTCTATAATTGATGGTGGCTAATTACAAAAAACTCTTGAGTTGGAAGAGAAATCCATGGAAAAGAATGCTTTGGTTTCTGATAGTGATTGTGTTATCTATATATCACATTGTATTCTCGAGGTGTAGTTTTCCATGCTACTTGAGGTGGATGTATCGGTGATGTTAGCTTTTCGTACTTAACATGTGAAAACTTCTTTTGTTCTTAAATCTTACTGACATCCTTATGCTTGGAGTGGCCTTGGTTTTTCCAAGGAGGATGACTTGCACACAATTTCTAATCCCGTTATTATAGATCCGCTCATTGGTGGTCAAGATTACCATGATGGTATGAAGTTTGGGCATGGACTTGCTAATGTGATTCTTGATGTTCTTGATGTTATGTTTTGTGATGATGCTATGTCACATGGATATGTGGATGAGCCTCATTAGGATGTGTATGGTCTATGGATATGCAGATTGCCAAGCCCATTGTCATGGTAGCACCCACATGGATTTTGTGGGAGATTGCTTTGCTAGCATTATTGCAAAAAGATGCAAGTCATGTGATTCATATGTGGTTGAGTCTACTTCATCCATTGATGGATTTTTAGATATGGTTGATGATTTCCGGGTTTCTTCTCATGTTTATGATGATGCTTTTACACATGATGCAGTGATGCATGGTGATGTGGTATGATGATTTCATCTAGATTCTTGATGAGGAGCTAGCTTTGGCTAGTATTGATGTAGCTATGCATGATCTCTTGGAGAATATTTTCCAGGTTCTTGATGTTCGTGATCCAGATTTGGAGGCTCTATCATTTGAGTCTAGTATGCATGATTGTGGTGAACACATTGATGAGATCTTTTTTGTGATGGTTCTCTAAGTTCTCATGATATTGATTTTCATGGGATCATGTTGATGGTTTTCTTATGGATCGTGCATTGTGCATGGATGACGCGCTTCTTTGTGATGATTTTCTTCGTGATGATGATGATGTGGTGATTATGGAGTTTTTGCTTTCTCTAGAGCAAAATGATGATGCTACTCCTATTGATGATGATGGGCATGATGATATGATTCTCATTCTTGGTGATCATATGCATGATGTACATGAGGGGGATGTTCCAGATATAAGTTCCCTGATGATAGTTCCTTTTGTATGCAGTTCTTTATATGCTCTTTCATGTGATGAATGCTCATGCATGTGCTTATGGTGGATTATATGTTATGGTGGGATAGAATGGATTTTCCTATGCTATTGGCATGCAAATATCATACATTTATGGTTCTGTGTGTTTATATTCTTTGATGTTAATATGGGGGATGTATTTCTTAAAGGCCCTCCTTGTGTGCAGTGCATAGGGAGGATGCAGTAGATTCCTCTTATTCTAGTGATGATATCACTTTGATTGGTGACACATTTCATGATATGGATCATAGTCATGATAATTATAATGCTTCTTAATTTGATTGGTGACACATTTCATGAGATGGATCATAGTCATGATAATTATAATGCTTCTTAATTTGATTATGATATCTATTATGATGATGATGTATCTAAGTTTGTGATGATTCTCTAGATGATGTTCTAGTTGGAGAAACATACTCTTGCTCTAGTACCTATGGTGAATCATTTCGATTTGATGATATTCACTTTCAAGGATGATCCAAACATTCATGCTTTCTTGATGCAGTTGTTGTGATCCTATTTGGCATGGTTTTATAATGATGATTTTTCACCATGTGCTTCATCGATATATTTTCTTGATGGTATGCCAGGGGCACATGTCCCAGCTGTGTTGAAGGATTGTTATCAACTTGTTCTTATGATTTGGCTACTGGTGATGGTTCTATATCGCCATACCTTGGCCTATGATGCAAATGATCATGCTTCATGTAGATTTTTATGGTCCACTCCATGCTCATAGAGTGTGGACATTGTTATTCATGCATGGTTCTTCATTTTCATATTGTATGATATATCATGGTATTGCATTTACCTCATAGGATTTCATTTCTAGCATACACCTATCATGTTTTGTGGGTTCAACTTTGGCATCCGATCCAGTGGGTGTGCCAAGTGTTAGGGATCTGACACCTCATGCCTTATTTTTACATTTATATGGTGCTTAGACCTTATGGGGGCGCACCTATTCATACATTCTCATACCTTTTCATATCCTATATGCATGGAGGAGTTTTAACTATATTATTTTGTATTCGACCCCCCGAGGGGGTCACTCATAAATATGTAAGCCTATCACGTGGGTTCAACAAAAAGGGTTTTTTAATCCCTTTCTTACAAAAGGGTACCATTTAAAGGGGGTATTTATAGATTGAATAGGAAAAGGTTGTGTTTTATTCATGAAAAATTTATCGATAAGGGATTTTTAAATTAGGCCTTGAACGCATGTGATATAGAGGGTTTACATATAGTGACCCCTTGAGTATTCAACACAGACCAAACAAGCAATGATTAAATGAAGTCCCAATGGTAATCGCTTTATCGCTCTATGTTTTACATGCATGCATTTATTTACAGCATTCACTCAGTATGCTAATAACATGCATAGATCTCTTCTCAACCACTTGGGGTAAACACTTTATGCATGCATAGATCTCTTCTCAACCACTTGGGGTAAACCACTTGGGGAAGGAGGGCTTGCAAGATAGGTGGTTGCAAGTCATTTATGCATGTATCCCTCCATTGTTGTGCTTGAACCTCCTCAGGTAATCTACATTGATTTGCTCCTCAGTCTGGTACTCTCACATCAAGAAGGTTGATGAAGTTATTGATGCTAACGAGGACATGGCAAATGAGATGTGGGCAGCAGTTCATGAGAAAGTGAATGAGAATATATCCTCTATTAGTTCACCTCCATTCTCTGAAGTGGATTTTACCGGGGGGCACAGAAAACAACTTAAGACGCCCAAGCTTCCAGGAGGTAGTTCAGACAATTGTTTCTCCTAGAAGTAAGCATACAATGAAAACCTTACCATCTTATTTGGGAGAATATGAGAATTGTTCTCAAACCTTGAGGATACCCTCCATGCATAGAAGGTTGACAAAGGAGATGGATATGGATATCGTGCAAGCTATTTTGTTAGCACCATTGGCTTGTACCATACCTTTGCTTGATTTGATAAAGCTTCGACCAGAGCTGTGGAATGATATTGCCACATGTTTGTCACAGCAGGTATTGCTACAAAAGGGTCACCATCAATGTACTATACACCCTGAGACAAAGCATGTTATGCCAGTTCCTATCAACAAAGTAGGAAAATTTTGTGAGGACGATCAGGGAAATGCTACCCTCCCATTAGAAGTACGAAAAGTAGCTTCAACTGCAATACTTGATAGTGGTGCAGGAGTGGGCATTGTGACAAGGTCCATTTGGGAAAAGTGGGGCAAACTAGCTATTAGGAGTACAAGGATGTGCTTACAGCTAGCAGATGTAAGCTTAGAACATCCCATTGAGCTGCTAGAGAACATATTGGTCACCACATGTGGGATTGAATATGAGCACACATTTGCAGTAGTGGATTTTGGAAAGCATCCAAACTATGAAGTGATATTGGGTAGACCATTCATGCGACAATTTCAAATGATTCAAGATTGGGGATACAATTATTTGTACCTCCGATATGATTCTATCATCACAAGGGTCAACCTAAAGAATCACTCATATCATGATGTAACGTGGTCTCCAATAGATGAATTTGATTCTGCTTCATCTGAGGGCTCAAGAGTTACATTGTCACAGATGGGCGAGAAGATCTGTGGATGTGTGGAGCCTCATGTAAGGATTTCAACACTAAGAGACTTAAGGATAATCGAAGTGTATCAGATGAGGCATACATTCCACAACCCTTCCCTGAGCACTTAATTGATCCCCTAGAATGGAGTCATGTCCTTGCAACATTATCGACATGTGCTTTACCTAAGCCAATTCAATTTTGTGACTCAGATGGATATGACATTATTCCTATACGAATGGTACACCACATGACCTTCTAGATGATTTGTACTATGGGGATGCATCCACAATAGCACTGCATGTAGAGGAAGTCTCAGTGGAGGATTTAACAAGCGAATCTGCTAATGATGCTGATAAGGAAGATGGATGGGACTCTGATTGTGATGATGATGTGATAATCCCTAAGGAAGAGTTAGGAAAGGCACGCCTACTCTTGAGAGGAAGGGAGCTTCAAGTAGAGATCCCTCAAAGCTAACCCAAATGTAAATGCTGTAAGAGCCATAAGAGAATCCGTAAACAAGATGAGGGGGAACGACGCGAGAGAATACAAAAAGAAAACAAGGAGTTTAAGAATGAACACTCTCGACCACCACCTCACTTCTCAGGAAAGAATGGATATCTATACTATGTCCAAGCACAAGATAGTATCAAAGACCAAGTAAAACAATCAGATGGATTCCAACCAGGAGAAAAGCTAAAAACTGTTAGCAAAAATCATAAAAAAATGAAAAAACCAAAACAAAAATTCAAGTCTCAAACCGATTCAAAAGAGAGTGTCGGAAGTGCAAAGATAACGGTTGAACAAAAAACTCTGATGCAAGATTGCAAAAGAGAGCTCAAAACCGCATGGTCTTCATTCGGACTCAAGTGGACAAGAACAAGGTCTCAATGTTCCCCCCAACTTCACACAGTACACTCTTCAAGATCGGAAGATTGTTCTTCTCATCAACAGCCCATGCGACAAAATCCAAGCATGCCTGGGGTTTCATATGATGGTCCAGAAGATGCAAAAAAAATTGATATCGCTGAGCCAAGAAAAGAGTCTCGCTATGTGTGGATTACCACAGACTTGTCCTTAGATGAGGAGAAGTTATTAATTCAAACAATAAAGGAGTATCACGATGTTTTTGCTTGAAGTTATAAAGATCTCAAAGGAGTTGATCCAAGCATTGTCAGCATACAATTCCATTGCGAAAGGATGCAAAGCCTTCCAAGCAACGTCCTTATACTTACAATGAGAATTTTGCACGAAAGATAAAAGAAGAAATAGACAAGCTCTTGGACGCAGAATTTATCTATGAGATTGAACACACTGAATGGGTCTCCCCTATTGTAGTGGTGCCCAAGAAAAATGGAAAACTTCGAGTGTGTGTAAACCTCAAGAAGGTAAATGCAGCTATTGTATGTGATCATTACCCACTTCCAATCTCACGGATCATGTTTTGGAACGAGTTGCATGGAAAAAGGCATATAGTTTCTTGGATGGATTCTCCGGTTACAAATCAAGTGTCAATTGATCCAAAGGATCAACACAAGATAGCCTTTGCTACTGAAGTTGGCATCTTTGCCTATCGTGTTATGCCATTTGGTCTAACAAATGCACCTGCAACCTTCCAGCGGTTAATGAGTCATGTATTCAAGGAGTACCTTAGGCTATTTCTTGAGATCTTCATGGATGATTTATGTGTTCACTCACAAGAGCATGATGATCATATAGAACACCTCAGACTTGTGTTTCAAAAGTGTCAAGTTTATCGTATATGCTTGAATCTGGACAAGTGCAAATTCATGGTAAGACAAGGGAAAATTTTGGGCCATATTGTTTCTCGCAATGGGATTTCAACAGATATGGATAAAATTGATGTCATTGTCTCATTACCTTGGCCTATCAACCCTAAAGGGGTACAAATATTCATGGGACATTGTGGCTATTATCGTCGATTCATCTACATGTATGCTGTCCTAGCCAGACCATTATATGCTCTTCTTGTAAAGTTTAATTGGACTGACGAGTGTGAGGAATCCTTTGAAAAGTTGAAGCAAGCATTAGTGTCTGCACCCATCTTACGGGGGCACCAGATTGGAACCAAATCTTTCATGTCCATATTGATACTTCAAACTTTGCAATTGGATGTATTTTGGCTCAATCGGGAGAACATAATAAGGATTTCCCAATCTCATATGCTAGTCGACAGTTGAACAATGCTAAGAAGAATTATACCACAATAGAAAAAGAAGGTTTGTCCATGATATATGCAGTGAAAAAGTTTCGCCATTACCTTTTGGTAAACAAATTTATATTTTTTGTGGACCATCAAGCACTACTATATTTGGTGAATAAGCCTTGTGCAACTGGAAGGGTTGTGAGGTGGTTTGTCATCCTTCTTGAGTTTGATTTTGAAGTGGCAGTCCGAAAAGGAACAACTCATCTAAGGGCAGATCATTTGTCTCGAATCACCTCTGGAGAAGCTCCTGTGGGTGTGGATGATGATATGTTAGATTCAGCACTTTTCCTTGTAGAGACAGCTCCTAAATGGTCTGAGCCCATCTTAGAAATTTTAACAAGTGGGCAGATACAACTAGCAGGTCCTAATGTGGACCTATGGTGACCATTCAAGTTAATCTCAGGGAGATTATATTGTCAGGGTAATGATGGAGTGTTGTGGGGCTTATACCTAACCTTGACCAATATGAGGAGATCTTGGAATGGGCACATGAGGGTATTGGTGGAATCCATGCATCAGCTACTACTTGTGTGCGATGTATGACTTAGGATGGGAAATGGTGGCCTACCATGCATGCGGATGCTGAAAAATTTATTCATAACTATGCTTCATGTCGAATTCAACAACCAATTCATAATGTCACATTATTCCAAATTTCAATAACACCACGTTGGAGTAAGTATATTGTGGACTATCTTCAGCATGGTCATACTGATCGAACAATTCCTAAACATCAAAAGCATGCTATTGAAGTTGAAGCGGCCAACTATATGCTAATAGAGGGCCAACTCTACAAGAGGGGCAAGGATGGCAACTTGTGCATGTGTGTATGTGAAACTGACTACTTGAAAATCTTGACATATGCACATGCAGGTGTTTGGGGTGGACACTTTTTGGGCAATACCACAGCTAAGTTGATTAGGTGGTCTGGGCTTTGGTGGCCAAACTTACAAATGGATGCCGAAGAATATGTAAAACATTGTGACGATTGTCAAAGGGCCAAACCTCCTATCACAAAGGACAATATGCCATTGCGGCCTATGTTAAGCACACGTGCTTTTGCCAAATGGGGTATTGATTTTGTCGGTCCCATTAAACCTCCACCTTGTCACACACATGCCGAATATATTATAGTCGCTGACTATTTGACCAAATGGGTGGAAGCAAAGGCTACAGTCAAAAATGATGCCAGAACCACTGCCAAGTTCTTGTATGAGTACGTGTTTACACGCTATGGCTTACCTATTGAAATAGTTAGTGATCAGGGTGTGCACTTTGTGAATGAGGTCATAGAGGTTTTACTTCAAGAATTTATGGTAATTCACAAGCGTTCTGCACCCTATCATCCACAGACCAATGGTCAAGCTGAGAGTACTAACAAGATTCTCTACACAGCACTTACAAAGATTGTTGAGGGACATAGGACTGATTGGGAGCAAAAGCACTCAGTTCTTTGAGCATATAGAATAGCCTATAAAACATCTGTGGTGGGCACAACCCCATTTGAGCTTGCTTTTGGGCTAGATGCAATTCTTCCCATTGAATTTGTTGTATCTACTCTACGAGTTGCTAAACAATTGGACTGGGCTGGTCATGAGCTTTCTCAACACATTGATGAATTGGAAAATCTTGATGAGACCCGCTTATTGGCGGTTAATGGGGATGTATGCCGAGAAGAGGAGACAAAAGCAATGGTATGATAGAAATGTAACAACCAGCCGATTCAAAAAAGGGGACCTTGTGCTCTTGTACACACTTAAGAAGCATAAGCGAAAGCTCAAGAAACATGGCCTAGGACCGTTTGTGATTAATGAGCTTACTCCTAGTGGTGCAGTGCATTTAGAGACACTAGAAGGTGAGCAAATAAACTCCATTAATGGAAGTCATATCAAGAAATACAATGAACCACTAATTGAAGCCATGCTTCAACAAATGCATGCTGCCCACACATAGAAAGAAGCACATGACCTACTTAAACGTCAGGCTCAAGAAGAAGCTAAAGCTAGAGTTGCAAAAGCCAAGGAGCGTCGCAAGGCTTCTGTGTTGACCTTATAGTTGGCTACTGAACAATATGTCGATCCTTTCAATATTCACGTGTGTCTTCATCTTCATAAGACTACCTACTTTGTCTCTGCCTTAATTGACTCTGGTGCAGATTATAATGTTCTCTCATTTGACACATGGGTAGCCTTGGGACAACCAACACTTGTGCACATTCCTATTGACTTACAGAGCTTCTCAGGTGAAGATAACCCTATAGAGGGAAAATGTGTCATTATGATGTCCATTCAGGATCACCAGATGTCAGTTCCCTTTTATGTGGCTAGTAAGTCCAAGGCAGTGGTAGAGGCAGTTCTTGGTCGATCGTGGTTACATGCTACCAATTGTTGTAATATTTCTACCTTACACAACCCACTTTCAAAATCTGCTCTTGAAGCTCCAAGACAAATGATGTGGATAGTCGATGCGTCCTCAAATGAGGGCCATGGTGGCTGGCATGTTCCAACTACTCTAGTCACTGCTCAAAGAAGGCCAGGCAAGAAGGAATTGTCAATTTGGCTACCCAAAGATGCGTACAAACTTGTACCATCTAGCCTAGTTGCTAAACCTCCTAAAAAGCATATCTTTTCCAAGCCTAAGCCTCAGATTGTTACTCATTGGGTCCCAAAGCATGTTCTTAAAGCACAAGGCTATTATGAGGGTGCAACAGCACTTTGGCTTCCCAAATGCCATGGTTTGCTAGAGCCAAAAGAGTGTATCAATAAGATTCCAAAAGCCACTCTTGGTTTTTCATATCAGTGGGAGCAAAGGAAATCAACATAACCTCTTCAAGATAGGATAGGTGGTAGAAATATCAACCTCTTCAAGATAGGATAGGTGGTAAATCTACTTGTGTTGACCTTCCCCAAACATGTATTGAATCACTAGTTGTCCCAACTTCTCCTTGTTACACACTTCCACCATCAACTTGTGTACCTAAGACAAATCCAACTTTACATGAGTCTCCTTTGAGCATAGATTCTAGCACTTCACTGCATAAATCCTCTTATCTTGCTCAAATTCCTCGACAATTGCTATCCTTCCCACCTCTTAAGAAGGACATACCAAAAACCAAAGGTAAGGCATTAACACTACAATTGAAGCTCTTTGGTAGATCAGTGTTTAAATAGTCTCACTTTTTTGGTTCCTTCTGCCTTTACAGGATTGTGTTCTTTTTGAGATGATCTTATCTACATTGTTTTTGATAGGGATTGTAATGATGGATATGAGTGTATAAAGTTTGAAGTTTCTATATTTCATTGTTCTATGCCCAGATACCTCCTGATACCTCCTAATGGCGAGATACATGTCCACCATGCATTGACCCTGATAGTACTCAACCTGAACATCGCGAGGGTTATAGTGCTCCTCCTTTTCGAACTCATTCTAGGTACTTTTATGCTCCCTTAGGTGAAAATTGTTATGGGCATCACTTTGTCACTTTATTCTATCAACAGCATCATCCATTTCCACATTGTCAAGACTGTGCACGACTCGTATTAGGAGAAGCTTCACTTTGCATGGGAAGGTAAGACTAGGTGGTGGCAGAATGCCTTCTTTCAATGGGGTGTCAATTGGTGCAAACTTTTCGCTATGAGCTTGTGAGATCAGCTCACTTTTCATTTCCCAACTTGATGACACTTCTGGTATGGTTTCTAATGTTGGCTTAAGAGAGGTTGGGCCTTGAGGGATAGGTGGAGGTGGGCCCTCAAGTATTGATTGAGCTTCCCTAATGAGTTGCTGATGTACGACTAGATTGATCTTCTCCTCTCATAAGGGTTTGGGTATTCTTGAAGTTTCTTGGGTAGCTCAGATAAAGCTGCAATGCGACTTTTATGAGCATCAATGATGGCATCTAGAGTCTCGTTCACCTTATCCCCCACAAAAACAGAACCCCCTGAACTATCCTCGGTTGTGGTAGCCTCATCTTGTTTAGCGCTAGGCCCAGGTTGAGGTTGATGCTCCTCATGCACTTCTTGGGATGTAAAAGCTTGATCCTTCATATTTTGTTTAGAGACCTCTTGAGAACTAGTGGATGCACTCTTAGTTTGCTTGTTGCGGTTCTTTTTCCTCCTAGTGGTCCCTTTTCTATCGGAATGTAGGGTCTTGTCCACTAGATTTGCCTTTGCATCCCTAGTTTGAGGTGTCTCATCAGTGTGCATTTTGGCACTTCGTGTCTGTGATCTAGTCATGACTCTAAGTGGCACGACATGCTCATTCTCTAATGAGCATGGCGATGGAACTGTCTCTACAAAGTTGAGTGAGACCTTTGGTTAAGAGGTGCCTTCCTCATGTGGTTTCAGTAAACAATCCTTTGGAAAGTGTTCTACACAACACCCTAGACAATATCTTTCAATTGGTGGAAACTGTGGTACTGTTGTATTGGATCGAGCTGCTTGCCTTGGGCGATGTGGATAATCACGAGCCCAATGGGGTTCTCCGCACTCATAACAGGGGCCCGTTAGTTTGGCTTCTACTTTCCTTCAAAGAGATTTTCCTTGGATGAATATGATGCATATTCCTCCTCCATATAGCTTGGGTTTACCAAGTCTCTACACATATTTGAATTGTCGTAGTCAACGAACCTCACAGGAGCAGTCCCAGGAGCAAGAGGTTGAGCTCCAAGTACAAGTCGTGCTTGCTCTTGTGCCATTGGTGGCTTACGTTCAAAATTAGTATATTGTTGATGCATTTGTGGAGCCACTGCACCCCTTTGCTGCTCACGCTCCTGTCTCATTCTTGCAATGCAAGTACATTCCTGTGTGGTGTGGGTATAATTCCAAGCACAATTCTGGCACCACTTCTTTGTGGGTTGGTTTGTGACTAGAGGAGAAAAGATATTACATTCTTCAGTTTTATGGTTACTGCCACATGCTTCACAAAGATGAGGACCTGTAGGTAGTACACTCCTCATTCACTGGTACTATTGTTGTGGCTGCATGGGTGGGCGATAGGTTTGTCCCAATCTCCTTAGTACTAGGTTAGCTATGTGGTCTGGATTTACTAGTGCGCTAGATTCTGAACTTTGGTCATCACCCCACGGATCTCTAGGTTGCACCTCAGGGCCAGTACCATCTTGGAATTTGAAGTTATCAGTGAAATCCATAGCATCATGGCAACACTCATTGAAATTTGTATGCTTCTTTGCATAAAGATGTGTGTGCAGTGTTGAATTTTTTGAGTCCTTTTAAGAAGAGAGAAATTAATCGACTTTGGGTGGGCTTCTCATCTTCTGGGCAACGATTAATGTACTGCTTCATCCTATTTACACAGTCTCTAACACTCTGAGTCTCGCCTTGCTTGAAAGAGTAGATGTTTGCTATTGTGTCATGCTGAATCCCCATCAAGGAAAAAGCAGCAATGAATCTTTCTTCCAAAACTCGTAAAGAAGATTTGTCTGAAGCCTCTAGTGCCTGAAACCAAGCAAGAGCCTTTCCCTCAAGAGTGAGCCCAAATCCTTCAATTTGCGTATGCGTGTCAGTCACTTGCTCACAGCTTGAACTCCTTGCCTAAATGCTGCTACATGGTCATATGGATCTCTCGACTCTTCATACTTCTTTACCAGTTTCTGAAGAGTTGACGGCCTTACTCGTCTTGAATACTCATCATCGTGCCTACGGCCTCTCACTCTCAGTGAGTGGGAACTGTTCCTCTCTTTGGTAAGGTGGTCCACATGCATCCCAAATTGGTGTGGGTCTCCTATTACCTGCCTCACCAACCCTTTCCATAGATCCTGTTACCCGCATTTCAGGAGGTGCATTTATGGGAGGCCGAGTTGGCTCCCCTACCCTCTGATTGTCATAGTGAGAGAAACGTTGTTGTGGTGTGATCTGTGGTTGCACTTTTTGTGTAGGATAATATCTTGGTGCTAGAATTGGGCTACTTGCAGTGGTCCACTTTGATGTCAAGGGTCCCTCTCTAGGGTCCCTCTCTAGTGAACTCTCGTAGGGGAGGAGCAACAGTTTCTCCAAGAAAGGCTGTCTCTCCTAGTTTAGTTGTATTTGTTGAGATCACCTCCATGAATAATGGTTGTCCTTTCCACGTGAGCTCACGAATTTCCTTCCAATCTAAGGTTCGGTATTCATTGGCCCATTTATCAACGATTTGGTTCTTGTACCGTGCAAGCTTCTCGACTACCACCACAAGTGCTAGAGGAAGATCTAGCTCTGGAAATGTAGTTGTGGCATAATATCCTTCTAAAGAGTCCTTATAGACCTCTTGAAGTGGGTCATCGTGGAAGACCTTTGTCACTGGAAATTGTCGTACAAACTCCCATTGGTTCTCAGCCCCCTGATCCATTTTGCTCTTGCCTTTCCTGTCCCTTTCTAAATTTAGACCTACAAAAAGCAAATCATCTATGGATGGCTTTAAGGACTGGGCAGCATTGGATGGTCCAGGCATGTCCGGCTCAATGAGCCAATCATCTCTAGACTCCCTTGCTCTGGAAGGCTTTGATAAGTCTAAGAACTCACTTTTAAAGAGCTCTCCTAATTTGTCTACATTCTCTGGATGATAGGTGACTTCGTAGCGAACACCATCTCCACCCATGTACATGTTACCCTGGTCATTGACTAGAGGTGCTCTATCAAGCTCTGAGAAAAAGTTTGCGATCTTAACGAGATACCGTTGTTGTGGATCCCTAAAAATCTCAGCTACTTGAGCATTCATGTAAATATACTGAAGTCTCACATTGAGTGGTAACCCCATGATGTCGGCTTCAAATGGATTAAAAGATCTTGTGGGTGTCCTATTTGGGGCTAAGGGATGACTATTTGAAGGCCCTAGATTGTCCATAGACAATGAGCTAATTGTCCTGGAAAGGGTATCAAATTGGGATTCAAAAAAGGTTTCAGCAATATCAGCCAAATTTCCTATCGATTGGGTCCCACTTTCTTACATAGGAACTCTAGAAGGTGCCCTAGACCCTATGGCAGTGTCTATATGACGTCCCGACGACTGCAAGTGCATAAGGTCAAATTTTTTGTTTTTTTTTCTCCCAAAAAAAATCCAAAAATTTTCAAGTTGGCTCAAACTTTGCCAAAACCCATTTTGAACCCCCTTGAACACATTAGGCAAAAAAAATAGCGTATTTTTTCGGATCAAAAATCGCCTAAAATTTACCAGTTTCCCATACTGACTCACTATGGGAAAATGGTTCCAAGACCGAAATTTCGACGATGGGTGTTTTCTAACTCCTCTCGAAAAGTTAGATAACATCCCAAATTTTTGCGATAGAAAATGAAAAATTTTCCAGACTCCCTTATCCGGTGCGATGGCGGTCTTTATGGTGCGGTGTGTGGGTCTCTCCGCGCGATGTGCTATCATGCACAACCGCCTTCTTTTATTATTATTATTTTTCTTTTTTGAAGTGCGTATGCAGTGAACTAAATGCGTGTGCAGCGAATTCAATGCATGTGCAGGGAACTCAATGCATGTGCAGCTAGTGAGATTTGCAGCAAATTCGAAATGTTCAGTCTTCATGTGTGTGTACAGATTTCAGTTTCTCTACAGGTGCAGGTTTAACAGAGAACTAAAATGCACAAAATTAAAGATGCAGAAAACTAAACTAAGCTAAGAACAGAAAATAATACGAACATGCAGAAAATTGAAATTGTAAAAATTATCCTCAAATAGAATGACAGAAATGCAAAAACAGGCCTATCTCTTTCATACACAAATTGAAATTGGTAGGTTTAGCTCCTACCTCCAATCCTTCCCGTGTGTTGAATCTTTGTTTTGACCTCAAGGGAGAAGCGTAGCTAGCCAATCGCACTCAAATTGCAAGACAATAAAGAGAATTTAACAACAGATTAGTCTTAAATAAGTACCAAAATTAATCCCAAATCCTACTCTCCTATCCGACAATTTTGCAACCGATTGGAGCTTAACAAGGAGTGATAGTGTGTGTATGGTGCTCAACTAATGTAGGCACTCGTTCCCCGGTAGTCGCGCCATTGTAGAACGGTTCTCTCTACCGTGCAATATAGTGCTCATAGAGTACTACCGATCAACAAATGTGTTAAGAAACACAATGTCAATCCGAGGACTCGACCCGATTAGTGCATGAAGGCTTATCCCATGAGGGAGAGCTCACATACACAAACCACCACTTGACGATTCAACCATTCAACACCTCAATCAATCTCTCAATCCCTTAAATCCACTACACTAATCAAGAGAACAAGCAATGCATAGCAATCTCTTAATCCCTTCCAAACATTGATTAAATCTTAACTTTCCCTAATGCCTGCAAACCCATAAACGAGCATCTACAAACCCACAAGCTTAAGTAAGCTCATAGAGAGACTCTATCCATGAATAGCTCATTGTTGCCAATGAAGTGGGCAAGAGCTTGCATCAATGGAGACTACACACACACACACACACTACAAGCATGCAGCATACACAAGAGAAAGAAAGAAGCATTCAACTAATCATACATTAATCTACTTCAATGATGCTAAAACAGATTAAGAGAATGAAGTGGAGCTATACTCATTGGAGCTTGATGCTCATTAGAGTACAATAGAGAGAGAGTTAGAGAGTTGCCATAGCTTGAGAGCTCAAGAGCTTCACTCAATAGCTTTGAGAGTGGCCAAAAATGTCCACTTTCTTTAGCTAACATCTCTTTTGTAGAGATGTCACTAACCCTAACCCTAGGCCTCTTTCACACATGGGCCGACAACCCCATAAGTGAGCCTTGCTTAATACACTTAGAACTCTCATTTAGACCCCACATTGGCCTAAAACAATTTACATTGCACTTCGACACA
Source organism: Cibotium barometz (assembly GCF_041138505.1). Taxonomy (NCBI): domain Eukaryota; kingdom Viridiplantae; phylum Streptophyta; class Polypodiopsida; order Cyatheales; family Cibotiaceae; genus Cibotium; species Cibotium barometz. The sequence continues at coordinate 23,860,293 of NC_141102.1, read as the reverse complement.
AAAATATGGAAAAATTATGTGCATCTTTATGTTCCCATGGCTACAATCCTGCTCTCTTGCATTAATTGCTTCCAGCCTCCTTCCATAATCCGTGTTCCCGTGAGTGTTCCCGTGGAACACCTCAAGCATGCTTTATGCATAAGCTTTAGCATAGCTTGCATAAGGATTAAGGCTTGCAATGGGCTCAGGACTTGCATAAGCTTTTGTATGTATGCATTACTAATCTTTTCCTCACCAAGTTTGTTGGTTTTGTAGGTCCTCTAATCCTCTCTTTCGACATCACGAAAAAGAGGTAAGTGCTTTCATATCTTTCCTCTATTATTATTGCACCCTTGGGTGCTAGGGATTTGTTTTGTAGGTTTGCGCATAAGCTTTATGTATAATACTTTATGTATAATGCTTTATGAATAATGCTCATGCATGCTTTATTCATAATGCTTTATGCATAAGGCCTCGTGCATAAGATTTATGCGCATATTTATGCATAAGGCCTCATGCATAAGCTTTATGCATAAGGGCTCATGCATAGTTTTATGCTTAAGGCTTCATGTTTAAGGCCTTATGCATAGTGCTTTATGCATAAGGCCTCATGCATAGCTTTATGCTTAAGGCCTCATGCTTAAGGCCTTATGCATAGTGCTTTATGCATAAGCCTTATGCTGCATAAGGTCATGCATAGTTTTATGCTTAAGGCCTTATGCATAGTGCTTTATGCATAAGCCTTATGCACAAGCTTTATGCTTAAGGCCTCATACATAGCTTTATGCATAAGGCCTCATGCATGCTTTATGCATAAGGCCTTATGCATAAAGCTTTATGCAAGGCTTGTGTAACGGCTTGCATAAAGCTTGAATAACGCATAGTGCTTTAAACATAATGCATAGTGTTTTAAGCTTATGCATAAAACTTTAAACATAATGCTTGCATAAAACTTTAAACATAATGCTTGCATAAGGCTTCTCTAGCTTGCATAATATTTTTTTAATATGCATAATATTTTTTTAATATTCTCTTTGTTTGTATAGATGTGGCATGGGTCCTTGTCCTCTTGTCCCACACAGACCCACAGGTTGAGGCTTTCATCAAGTCTCAACGACGGTTTGCTAGGGAGGTAGAGGCTGAGTTTGTATGTATAGTGTAACTTCATGTCTTTTCTTTGTATTCTCTCTATTTGAGTTGTATTATAATGTTTGTCTTGTGATGTAGCATGACATTGTGGGGGGTAGAGATCCTACCCCAGCAGAGACTGGCTACCATCGTCACCATAGTAGAGGAGATACATGGGATTACCTTCACCACCACGATGAAGGGATCATCTTCGACGAACAATACAATCGAGCAAGGAGAACACCAATGTAGGTAATACCTTTTATTTTTATTTACAAAACATGTTTCGACCTTTATAATACTTTCTATTTTTATTTATATATATCTTCACTTTGTGTAGGTACAAGGTGAACAAGATGACTCGAAGAGTAATGACTCCTCCAAGTAGTCGCCCGCTAGTTTTTCTTCATGTATAGTTTTGGTTTATGCAACTATGTTTCTTTTTCAAGCCTCATGTGGCTACCATTATGTATGGACATCTTCTTGGATATAAGATAAATTTTTTCATTTTCTTTATGTATCTATGTTTTTATTCAAGCGTTATGTGGCTACGATCATGTATGGACAAATTTTTGGATATAAAATATAATTTCTCATCTTCTTTATTTATGGATTTTTTCATTTTCTTTATGTATCTATGTTTTTATTCAAGCCTTATGTGGCTACGATCATGTATGGATAAATTTTTGGATATAAAATGTAATTTCTCATCTTCTTTAATCAATATTCAAAGTGTGTTCACAAATCTTTTTGTGCATATCTATCTTTAATTTAAGTTTTTATGTTGATATCTTGTTGCTGATCTTGATTCGTCTATGTACAAGTAAGCAAAAGCTTAAACTAGAGAGTTGCTTATGCAGAAAATGCAGCTGCATGTGCAAAAAATACAGCTGTACATCTGCACAGGCAACTCTCTGGAAATTTTTTTAAATTCCAGAGTGTGTCTATAATGGAGGCTATAAGCGCGTCTATACTGATAGACGCACGTATAGATGCCTGTCGCTCGCTACACGCGATTTTAGATGCGCTTATAAACGCATCCGAACATTTTAAACCACGTTGTCAAAACGCGTCTATAAACGTGCCTACGGTCGCTTTTCCTTGTAGTGATGGTTTAGAATGTGTAGTATAATGTGTGAAAGACCTTAGTTTCGTCTTCCCAAAAGACCTTAGTTTCGTATAATGATGGTTTAGAATGTGTAGTATAATGTGTGAAAGACCTTAGTTTCGTCTGCCCAAAAGGCCTTGCACTAGTGGTGGATCTTATGTTGAAGGCTATGAGTTGGGGCCCTTTGAACACCAAGTTTAATATAAAGGGAGGAGTCGTATGGTTTAAAATGTGTTTTATGGATGTGGATGTGCATTCTTCATGACATATTTTGATGGCATCTAATTGGCACTTGCTCAGAATCATATCTCCATTGATGTGCTTGGCTGTCATCAGATCTAAATATCTTCTCACAAGAGATTGGTGGCATAGAAGCATTTGTAAAACCAGTTAATAAACTTGGGTCTAATCATCATCCCCGTCTCCCTCATCTTCTAAGGGTGGGCTAACAAGGCGTGTGGGTGTGAAAACTAAAAAATAATCTAGTCCTAGGTGTGTTGAGCCTCAGAGGGTGGTTAATTGAGAGGCTAATTGCAATCAAAAATCACGAGGATCCATGTACTATCTTGAGGAACTGTCATAGTATTAATCAAAAGTTGAGAGACCCAATACAGCATTTGAAAAAATGTGATAGGATTGCATGCTTGTGTTAGCTGCGGCGTTGCAAGAGATGGAGAGTCCATTCTTCAAATCAACCTTTGCGTTTAGCTGGCGCCATTGCATGCCACACTTGAAATGCTGCTTTGAGGAGAGCTTCCCCGAATGTTCACCTTGAACTGAAAATTTACACAAATATGTTAGCGTATGCAACGCTTCTGGGAGCTTCTGCAGCTTTCTCAAAGCTTTACAAGACAAGACTTATCAGCACAGAAGCCACTGAAAAGGCTTGCTTGAGGAGTGGTGTTGTTTTTTGTTTTTATTTTTTGAACCGGGGTCAGAAACGAGCATGCTCGTTTCTAAGACTCGAATTGAGAAACACTTCTGTCATTAGCTTCATCGTAGAAGTGGTGTTGCATTTACTGAGACCGTCTATGATGCTGTGCAATTATTGTTGTATACAGAAGGGTCCTTGCTACAGTAAATGCAGAAAGGTGGAAAATAGAGCAACTCACACGAAGTAGACTGATTGTTCAGTTGCGTGCCCCTTCTTCTTCCACGAAACATTTTGTCCAATAACCAATACATCTGGAGCAGCTAGCTCAGACTTTGCTCATAAGGACTCCACTTACCATATTGCAGATACGTTTGGTGTTGGTGAGTCTACTATTCATAAGTATTGCCATATCATTGTATCCATACGTGCTACAACTTTGGGTAGCAAGTATATCTCCACGCCAGGCCCTTCTCAATACCATCCAGGATTTTGAAAGCATCACCTTGTTTCCAAATGTCTGTGGTGCAGTCGATGGAACACAAATCAAATTGGCTAGAAAGCCTAATTTGGAAGATATTCTAGCACAATATTGGTGTTGCCACCATTTCCATTGTGTACTTTTTCAAGGCATTTGTGATGCCAAAAAAAACTTTGGGATGCGTGGTTGCTTCTGGAGGCACAAATGATGGTGCACATTAGAAAGCCTCCTCAATTTACAAGCACCTTTGTCAACAACAAATATTGTCTGCACCAACAGCATGATTACAGAATTTGGAGTAAAACCTTACTTGCTAGGTGACTCTGGGTATGGTGCATCTCCACTGATCATCATCACTCCTTTGTCAATGACAAATATTGTCTGCACCAACAGCACGATTACAGAATTTGGAGGTACACCTTACTTGCTAGGTGACTCTGGGTATGGTGCATCTCCCCTGATCATCATCACTCCTTTTTCCACGGTGAATGGACCGCCATAAGGGGATTGGCGATTGCTCAATAGGCATATGTCCAGAGGACGAGTACGGATTGAACATGTGTTTGGGATGATGAAGAACAAGTGGTGCATATTACGTGACCTAAATGTGGAGCTACATCGTGTTTTTTTTTGCGAGTGCTTTTTGGGAATCGTGCGAGCGGATTCCAAAAAGAATCCCTCCCTCCCTCCATGAAAAGAGAGAGGGGCGAAGATAGTTGGAGAGAGTAACATGACATAATTATTTGAGAGGGATTGCTTCAAATGGAAAACAAAATCAAGTGCATTTATGTACAACTTCCAAATATAGAAATGTGAAACCATCATCTTTACTACTATGGACCTTGCTTGTCCTACGAGGTGTAGGCACAAAGTTAGTGAATGGTGTTCGTACCCTTTTACACTTCCTCTAGCAAGACACACTCAGACGATTCATCAATAAAACCATGGGCTCGCCATATCGCAATTAAGCTCACCACTTTGGCCCTAACTTGAGAAATACCATCATCATTACCAGGAAGTGTGAGACCTTTCCATGCTTGTACACTTTTCTTTTGAAGTTGCAGTTGTAAAGATCCTTGAAGTCCCACCACTATGTGGTGGGGTGGGCATAACACATTTTACATTCTTGATCTCCACATGGTATTCACCTTCCCATAATGAATATACCTCCTCATCTGTGAGGTTATTTCCTATAGTAATTGGCCATATCTTGGGTGGTGGATTGGGCTTTGTCTCTATGATGTTGGTGTCCACAATATAGTAATGAAGTACATGGTTAGGGCAAAACTGCATCCATTCTCTAATGAGACCATTAGGATGCTAGCCTTTAAAAGATGGTGTAGGCACACCCTTCAGATTCGGCTATGTGTTGCCTACACGTCTTATCCCCATGAGGCATTCCGCTGCATTTGTTGGGCCTTGCAAGAGAGGCCAAGACCAACATTGAGGTAGAATTAAGTGATAATGCTTAGATAGAACACTTGATTAGCCAAAAAAAGATAGGATTAGTGACATTTAATCACTAAGTAGAGTTAGAAGAGCTTGTGCTTATGGTTGAAACAAAACCCAGTCCTAATGGTGGCAAGCTTTGTTCTCCTAGCTAAGGTGAGTATTGACCAACCCCTCTTAGGGCAAGCAAGGACACATGTGGGCGTATTTGAAACTAAGAGCAATTAGGCAATGACAGATTGTAGAGGCAGCACAGACTGTACTACTATGTGGGAGTAGAAACTGACCCGGTTTGCGGAAAATGATAATGGCACAATGTATACAACCAAATCCACTCTCTAACACCTATTTCAACACTGGGAAAAATTACAAAGCCAAAACATGGACTTTGTTTTTCTCATTTTTCAAGCTTTAGTTTAGGGGTTTCAGTAAGTTCATCTCCCACCCCACACCCCACATGACCTATTGCATATCCTCTCTCTCTCTCTCTCTCTCTCTCTCTCCTATGTCCCTACACTCTCCTACACCATCATCTTGGTTGCTTTCATGATTTCTTACAGATTCATAGTATTCTAATCTATTTTTTTGGACCTTTTTTTGTAGGTTGCATATCTTCATCCCCCACATGACCTATTGGTTGTCCTCTCTCTCTCTCTCTCTCTCTCTCTCTCTCTCTCTCTCTCTCTCTCTCTCTCTATGTCCAACATCTCTGCACTCTCCTACATCACCATCTTTCTTGCTTTCATGTTTTCTTACACCTGCATATACTGTTCTAATCATTTTTTGGGGTTTTTTTTTAACACCAACGTTTTTTGCGACAGTGTCTGTGACATAAGTTTCGATGTTAATTTAGATGATTATTCCGACGTTTTTATACCAACACTTTTTCTGACGCGCATAGAGACAATTGTGGATTTTACAAGCAATTGTTTTATGTTAGAAATGTTGAAATGTAGAGAGAAAGAGACGAGACAAGAGACACGTCATGTACGCTCCCAAAGACTGATTCATATTGAGGACAAGATACATATATATAGGTGAGACCAAGTTAGGTAGAGTGAGCCATATATAGAGCTCCAACACCCCCACTCAAACAAGGGTCTCTAGCTATGGATGAAAAAACCAGTGGGGAGTACAAGGGAAAAACCCAAGCCCCTATACAAATGTGAAAATATGAACCAGAAGTAATGATGTGAAAGTGCATTGTGCATCTATGTACAAATATACAAAAAGACCAAGAGGTCATAGTGTGCAATTGTGAAATGTGCAAAGTGCATGGTGTCTAGAAGATTACAACGATATATGTACAAAGCTACCATAAGAGTAAAGAGCCTAATCTAGAAAGAGTGAGCCCAAGGCAACTCCAAGCTTTGAGAGCAAGAGAATGAAGCGTGACTCATTGAGACCTTTGGTAAGAATATCTGCAATCATCTGGTCACTTGGACAATGTTCAATCATGATAGTGCCTTTGCGTACTTCGTATCAAACATAATGGTAATGCACAGTAATTTTTTTTGGCTTGTTATGTTGGACATAGTCTTTTGCAAGACTAATAGCACTCTGATTATCACACCGCAAGGGTGTACTAGAAAGAGGAGAATGGCCAATATCTGTCAACACTTGTCAAAGCCAAATGAGTTCACGAGCTGCAAGTGATGCCGCAACATATTCAAATTCAGTTGTAGAAACTGCAACACAACGTTGTTTCTTGTTGCTGGTCTAAGAAATAAGACAACCATTAATGAAGAAACAATTGCCACTAGTAGATCGCATAGATAAATGTGAGCTGGCCCAATCTGCATCTGTGTAACCCAAAAGAGAAAGAGATGGAATGGAGTCGGATGTGAATTGATAAACCAAACAATAATCTGCAGTGCCTTTCAAGTATTTCAACACGCGCTTTGCTTAAGACCAATGCTTAAGAGAAAGACATGCAAGTGAAAAGATGCAGGGTGGAAGAGAGCTTGAGCTCTTGCAAGCACACACACACACTCACAAAACCCTAATAGAGAACACACAAGGTGAGAGGCTGAAAATCTTCTTCTTCTCTACTCAACACTCAACACACCATATACAAGAATAAGAGTACACACAATATGAAAGGTACTCAACCAAATACATACACGGGTTCTCTATAGTGTGAACCCGACTAAATGAGCTGGCGCTATAACTATGCCAGTCTCTAGAGTGGCTGTCACACAGCCTGTCATCCCACTGGCCGCATATCACCCAAGATCTCACCAACCATGCCAGTGGTGTAAGTGTGGGGCCTATCCCCCAGGCGGGTCATCAGTGTCCACCGCCTCACTAGAGGTCGATATCTCAACACTCCCCCTCGAGCTCAACTCCATCTCATGTACACCAAGCGAAGCCCTGAATCTGCGGAGCTTCTCTGTACCCAATGCTTTGGTGAAGATGTCAGCTACCTGATCCTCTGTGCTGACATAAACAAGGTCAAGGTCTCCTGCCAAGACCCTCTCTCTGACGAAGTGGTAGTGGACCTCTATGTGCTTCGTACGAGCATGAAAGACTGGGTTCCTGGCCAACTGTATACTGCTAATGTTGTCACAGAAAATGACAACTTGTCTATCCACTGATAGACCCAAATCTGCAAGTAGCTTTCTCAACCAAGCTACCTCACATGCTGCCATAGCAGCTCCTCTGTACTCGGCCTCTGTACTCGATAGAGCAACCGTAGGCTGCTTCTTGCTGCTCCAAGTCACAGCAGCACTCCCCAAAGAAAACATGAATCCACTGGTAGATCTTCTGTCTGAGACACTACCAGCCCAATCAGCATCTGTGTACCCATGTACACATATCTCTGTCCCAGTCTCATAGAATAGTCCACAATGTAAAGTAGACTTCACATACCTCAGTATGCGTCTCACAGCATCCAAATGCGGTTTCCGTGGAACCTGCATAAACTGACTCACCAACCCAACAGCATAGCTCAAATCTGGTCTGGTGATCGTCATGTAGATCAAACTTCCTACTATGCTCGTGTACATAGTAGGATCCTCCAAGATGTCTCCTGAATCTGCACTCAACTTGCCATTCTGATCCAATGGCACAGAAATAGGCTTACAGCCTGTCATACCATACTTGAACAACATGTCCAAGCCATACTGTCTCTGCAGTAATCCAATACCATGTGGTGACCTAATCACCTCAATGCCCAAGAAATATCTGAGCTCCCCCAGATCCTTCATCTCGAACTTCTGTCTAAGCAGGACCTTTACATCAAAGATCTCTGCATCATGGTCCCCCGTAATGATCAAGTCATCTACATAGATGACAACAAGCACAACCCCTCTATCACCATGTCTCACATACAATGAGAAATCTGCATTGGCTACATGAAAGCCAATAGTGACAAGATATTTAGAAATCTTGTCAGACCATGCTCTTGGTGCTTGCTTTAAGCCATACAAGGCTTTCTTCAACCTGCAAACATGCTCGGGGTGACCCACATCCTCATATCCAGGTGGCTGCAACATATACACCTCTTCTTGCAAATCCCCATGCAAGAATGCATTCTTTACATCCATCTGATGTAAAGACCATTTCTTTGACGCAGCCACTGCTATCACAACTCTCACCGTCGCCATCTTGGCAACTGGGCTGAAAGTTTCCTCATAATCAATCCCATATGTCTGCGCATATCCTTTGGCTACCAATCTAGCCTTGTACCTGTTTATGCTTCCATCACTGTTATGTTTAACTTTGTACACCCACTTGCATCCAATGGCTTTCTTGCCTTCTGGCAATTGCACTAAATCCCAAGTTTCATTTCCATATAGTGCATCCATCTCCTCATCCATAGCTTTCTCCCAACACACATTTCCAACAGCCTCATCAATGCATGTGGGCTCTACAACCTGCACAACTTTTGCCATATATGCATAGTGATGTGCCACATAACCATCATATGTAAATCTCTGCACAGGGTTCTTTACTCTCCCTGATCTTCGCAGCTTTTCATTCATGGCTTCCATAGCCTTCTTTACACCAGGTGTTCTCATAGCTGGGATCCCAGGCTCTTCATCAAGGCTCATATCTGAGCCACTAGACTCTCCATCAACATGAGAATGCCCTGCAGAAATGTCAGGCATACCAAGGGGCTCAACCACTTTCTCTTTTCCTTTACATGATGTAGTAATCACATTTGCAGGGCTGGTATTATGACGCAGCCTGCCACTCCATGGTCTATCAACAGACCCACTAGATGAGGACTCTCCTGGTCCACTCAAAGACTGTGATTGCTGTCCTGCATTCTGTGCAACCACACTTCCACTCACATCAGCCCCAACAGCTTCTTTTTCAGCAGCATACCAGCTGCTCATCTCATCAAAGACAACATCCCTGCTTACCCTCAACTCACGTGTAGCAGGGTTATAACACCTGTATCCCTTTTGCTCAAGGGAATATCCAATAAACACACATTTTTCAGCTTTCGGATCCAGCTTAGTTCTCAGCTCATCTGGCACATGCACATATGCAATGCATCCAAAGACTTTCAGATGAGACAAATCTGGTTTTCTGCCAGTAAACCTCTCCTCTGGAGTTACATCATGTATGGCTGCAGTTGGAGTCCTGTTCATGATGTATACTGCTGTAGAAACAGCCTCAGCCCAATAGCAATGCGGTATATTCTTCTCTTCCATCAATGCTCGTGCAATCTCAGCAATGTGCCTATTTTTCCGCTCAGCAACTCCATTTTGCTGCGGAGTGTATCTGCATGTGAACTGTCTCCGAATACCATTCTTCTTCAAAAATTCAGAGAACTCATTGGAGAAGTATTCTCCCCCTCCATCTGACCTTAGGCACTTAACATATTTCCCTGTTTGCTTTTCAACCAAAACTCTGAAATTCTGAAAGTGAGTGAACACCTCACTCTTCTCCTTCATGAAATATACCCACACTTTCCTTGTGTGGTCATCAATGAAAGTGACATAGTACCTGCAGCCTCCCATAGACACGGTCTTCGTAGGACCCCATACATCTGAATGCACAAGATCTAGTGCATTTCTGCTCACATATCTGTTACGTGGAAACACATGCTTTGTTTGCTTCCCAAATTGGCATGCTTCACATATTTTCTGCATACCTTCCACCTTAAATTTTGGCAGCCCTGTCACGATTCCTTTTGTCTGCATAGACTTCAATCTCTGAACATTTACATGTCCAATTCTTTTATGCCATATGTCTGTGTCTGCAACAACTCCTGAACCATTTGCAAACATTGCAGCACTCATTTCAGGCATGTCTACATTCAACGTAAACATTCTGCCCACTCTGTTGCCTTTTGCAACCAACCTGCACTTGTCTTTAAAATCTTCAACATAACACCCATCAGGGTTAAACCGAACCTGCAAACCCTGCTCAATCATCTGGCCAACTGAAACCAGATTCTTTGTTATGTTCGGTACATGAAGTACATCTGCAAGGTACTTCACTTTGCTATCCTGCATAGACAATGGCACATCTCCAACGTGGGCAATTTGATGAGCAGTGTCATCCCCTGTTTCCACAAAACCTGGTCTATCCGGGTTCTTCATCTCCTTGAACCACTCCCCATGACTCGTCATGTGGTTCGAAGCGCCTGAATCCACATACCATACATTATCTTTTTGTGCTGCATCAACATTTTCAGACATGGCATTCACAACATGCTGCATAACAAACAACCTTTCATTATCCTCATTATTTCTGCTTGAGGATGCATAGTTGTTTTGCTGCACTTTCCCATTTTGCATGTCAGCCTGCTTCTTATAACATTCTGACTGCACATGTCCAGGCTTACCACAATAATAGCATTCACGTGTATCATTATATTGCCTTTGCCAATTTCCACGGCCTCTTTGACTCCCCCTGCCTCTGAATTTGCCTCTTCCACCTGCGTGTTGTTGTTGTTGTTGATTCTGGGACTGTTGTTGTTGCTGCTGCTGTTGGCCATAATTCTGATTACCTGTTCGGCCACCTCCTTGACCGCGTCCACGGCCTTCTCTACCTCGTCCTCTTCCTTAACTCGTGTAGAAAGCCTGTTGCTCTGAACTGTTTTTGCTTTGTGAAGACTGTTGGTCTTCACCCAAGTTCTTCTCTTCGATAATCAGCATAGACACCAAATCTGTAAAGTTGGGAATGTTTTCCCGAGTCTGAATAGATGTCTTGAACGCCTTGTATTGTGGCCCGAGACCACGTAGACAGACTTCCACCTTGTCATCATCATCTACTGACACACCAATAGATGCAAGGGATTCCACAATACCCTTTATCTTCAGCGCATAATCATTCACAGACATGCTCTTTTTCTCCACAGTGTGAAGTTCATTCTTCAACTGTATCTTACGTGCCTTGGTGTTTGTTTCATAAAGCTTTACCAAGGTGTCCCACGCCTCCTTGGGGGACTTGGCATCCTGAATGTGCCCAATCATGGTGTCCTGTAGACTAATGGAAAGCCAATACATAACCTTCCTGGCTCCTTGGTTCCAGTCTTTAAACTCTTTCACATCTACAGCAGTCGGATTTATATCCGGTATCTCCGGTGCCTCTTCATGCTCACCTTCTATGTAGTCCCAGTAGCCTTTCCCCATCAAGAAATTTGTCAACCTGAACCTCCAAGCATGGAAGTTATTCTTGTCAAGCTTCTCAGCCACAATCTGTGTTATGCCATCATTAGACATCTTGCCAAACACACAATTTTACCAGAAACTGCACTCTGGTTTTTCCTGCACAAACTGTATTTTCTGCACAGCGGTACTGCTATCCACTCAAATGTCACAACCAGTGACCTCAATGCACATACATACACCCAATGGCAACTGTAGACCTCTTTGCAGCACCCACAGTGTCTGCACAGTCAATCTGTCTTCCTGCAGTACTTGAAATAGAGTTCTGCAGAGAATCGATGACTTACCCGCAGTGCTCGAAATCGCCTGCTTTCTGAAAAACGGAGGTCCAGACGCTCCCGAAATGCGTTTTTGGCCCGAAAATTTCAGTCCGTAGGGTCCGTAGGACTGAATAGTTGCCCTATAGCTTCACTCCCGCGAAGAAAGCTCCTCAATCGGAGATCGTTTGCCGGTGCCTCCCGTAGAGCTCCCGACAAGGGTGTAGTCACCAACACAATAGGGAAGAGTAGTTGCAGCTCTTACCCTCGTACCGCTTCCTGTGGTTCTCTTGCTTGCAGCTCAGCCCTTAGCACGAACCAGGCTCTGATACCATGAAAAGATGCAGGGGGGAAGAGAGCTTGAGCTCTTGCAAGCACACACACACACTCACAAAACCCTAATAGAGAACACACAAGGTGAGAGGCTGAAAATCTTCTTCTTCTCTACTCAACACTCAACACACCATATACAAGAATAAGAGTACACACAATATGAAAGGTACTCAACCAAATACATACACGGGTTCTCTATAGTGTGAACCCGACTAAATGAGCTGGCGCTATAACTATGCCAGTCTCTAGAGTGGCTGTCACACAGCCTGTCATCCCACTGGCCGCATATCACCCAAGATCTCACCAACCATGCCAGTGGTGTAAGTGTGGGGCCTATCCCCCAGGCGGGTCATCAGTGTCCACCGCCTCACTAGAGCTCGATATCTCAACAGCAAGGTGTTGCCCGAGATAGTTAGCAATAAACAAAATGTCAGGACGAGTGTTCAAACCAACAACTTGAAGACATTCAACCAAATTAGCATATGGTTGATTTGTAACAAGCTGGCCACCACCATCAGAAGTGTTTTTCATGGAACTCGCAAGACAAGGAGTAGTTGCTGAATGTGCAGATTCCAAACCAAACTTCTTAAGAGTATCTTCAATAAACTTTGACTGTCGAAGTAATAAAATACCTTTTCTGCGATCCCTTTGAATCTGAATGCCAAGACACGAGTGAAGCTCTCCAAGATCCACCATATCAAATGCCGAAGATAACAACTACTTACTTTGGTGTAGAAATCCCAAATCATTGGAAACAAGGATTGTATCATCCACATAAAGGGCAAGGATTACAAAACTACCATTTTGGTGTTTGGTAAATAAGTTGGGATTAGAAGAGCAAGAGAGAAAGCCATGGGAGGTAAGAAAAAGATCAAACTTGATGTACCAGGCCCGTGAAGCTTGTTTAAGACCATATAAAGCCCTATGAAGATGAGCAACAAGATCTTCCGTACCTGCAATAACAAATCCTTCTGGCTATTCCATGTAAATTTCTTCATTCAAATCTCCATTCAAGAAAGTTGTGCGCACGTCCATCTGATGAATTTCTAAGTCAAATTGAATAGCAAATGCCAATAAAACCCAAATACTAGTAATGCGAACAACTGGTCAAAAGGTTTCATGATAATCAATGCCAGCAACTTGAGAATAACCTTTGGCAACTAAACGTGCCTTGAATTTGTCAAAGGATCCATCTGCTTTAAATTTTGTCTTATATACCCACTTACACTTAATGGCAGTACGGCCAGGAGGCAGCTCAGTGAGTATCCATGTACCTTTAGAGATAAGAGAATCATACTCTGCTTCCATATAGCCTCTTGCCATTGATCCTTTTGTGGAGAACATATAGCATCACTGTATGTGGTAGGATCTTCAGAAGTAGAGAAAACATTAGCCTCAAAATCTTCATCATAAACATGACAAGAACCATGCTCAAAATCAATAGGCAGATCAATAAAAATGTCAACATCATCAATGACAGCATTCAGAATCAATGGTTGTGAAGAGGAAAGTTGCTCTTTAGATGTTGTGAAGAGGAAAGTTTCTCTATAGAAGAAGATTCATCATCACACAAGAATAGAAAAGCTTGAAGCAAAGATTTAGTATCATCAGAATCATCCATGGACCATGTACCGCCCATAAGCTGTTCATTGAAAATAGCATCACGATTCACAAGCACTTTCTTGGAGGATGGGTCATAGAATTTGTAGCCTTTGGAAGTGTCAGAATACCCAATAAAAATAACTTTAAGCCTAGGAGCATCAAGCTTTGCTCGTGTTTCTTTAGGAACATGAATATAAGCAATACATCCAAAGGTTCGAAAATGAGATACAGAAGGAATTTCACCTGTCCATGCTGTGATGGGTATCTTACCAGAAGGAGCAGTAGTAGGAAGATGATTCTGAACAAAGACTACTGTCAAGAGAGCTTCACTCCAGAAAACACGAGATAACCCAGAATGAATCAACATACATCGTATAGCATTGATAATAGTGCGATTCTTACGTTCAGCAACACCGTTCTGTTGAGGTGAATATGGAATAGTATGTTCATGAAGAATACCATGGTCCGTACAATAACTCTCAAACTCACGAGACACATATTCTCCACCATTATTGCTGCGAAGTTTCTTGAGGGGTGACGACCAGTTTGAAGTTCGGCAGCCTTGTGAAATTGCTTAAAAATAGATAACGCCTCAGATTTTTGTCGAAGCAAGAAAACAACTGTATACCGTGAGTAATCATCAATAAACGTAATGAAATAATGATGTTGTGTTCTCGATGGAGGCAAACACAATAATCACAAGAAGAAGAATCTCTAGATAAACGTGGTTGTTTTGTGGTAATGTTGTGTTCTTCATCATATTGACGTGCCCAACAGTCATCTTCAGTATGACCATTCCTATTGCAGTAAGAACAATGCTTGTTAGGAAATTTGAGACGAGAGAAACTACCACCACGATGACCACCTCTGCGGTTGCCTCATTGAAAAGGACACCTTCGCACATAAAAGGCCCGTTCCAACTGTTGTGACTCAGGCTCCTCTTGTTGTGAAAACATAGCTGCATCATGACCAACGCTACGTCGTTGTGGACGTTGAGAATACTCAATCAAAGATATGCAAGTTTGGTCATGCATAGAGCTTAATGCATGCATAGAGGTCTATGCATAGAGCTTAATCTATGCATAGATCTCTATGCATTATAAATGCATGCATAGAGCTTAATCTATGCATTAAGCTCTACGAATAGAGCTTAATGCATAGATTAAGCTCTATGATTAGATCTCTATTCATAGATTAAGCTCTATGCATAGAGGACCTACAAAACAAAACCCTTCTTTTTGGTAGATATAAATAGAGGAAAGAGAGGATAAAAAGATAGAAAAAAGAGGAAAGATAGGAAAGCACCTACCTCTTTTTGGTGATGTTGAAAGAGAAGATTAGAAGACCTACAAAACCAACAAAAGGGTGAGGAAAGGATTAGTAATGCATACATAAAAAATCCCTAAGAACCTAATGCATACATAAAAAATCCCTAAGAACCTAATGCATACATACAAAATCGAAAAGATTAAGCTTAATGCATGCATATAGCTCTATGCATAGATCTTAATCTATGCATAGATCTCTATGCATTATGAATGCATGCATAGAGCTTAATCTATGCATTAAGCTCTATGAATAGAGCTCTATTCATAGATTAAGCTCTATGCATAGAGGACCTACAAAATAAAATCCCTCTTTTTGGCAGATAAAAATAGAGGAAAGAGAGGATAAAAAGAGAGGAAAGATAGGAAAGCACTTACCTATTTTTGGTGATGTTGAAAGAGAAGATTAGAAGACCTACAAAACCAACAAAAGGGTGAGGAAAGGATTAGTAATGCATACATACAAAAGCCCTAAGAACCTAATGCATACATACAAAATCGAAAAGAGAGGAAAGAGAGAAAAGCATTTACCTCTTTTTGGTGAAGTTGAAAGAGAGGATTATAAGACCTACAAAACAAAACAAAAAGTTGAGAAAAGAATTAGTAATACAAAACCTTAAAAGTGTGAATAGCATGGATACACAAGGTATCAGTATAGACACGCATATAGCCACGTATATAGCCATGTAAATAGCCGTGCAAACCCCGCCAGATCTCAAATTCACCCATGGCCCCTCTCTCACTTCCATCTCTCTCTAGTTTGCGCGACTATGTTCTCAATCTCTTGTGGTGCATGGATATGCTTTATGGAAGGTGGTGAGGTTTATAATGCTATTGACTAAGGTAAAGTGTCTTTGCTTATGTTGTGGGTGCACACATAGTGTGTATTATGCAAGGGATGGAGAGGATGTATGCAAGTGCTTGCCCAGTTAAGGTGTTCTTTATGTTCTGTGTATCAATGCACACCTGTAGTACAGACGGTTTTACTAAAGCCAACCTTTTCCTACTTCCTCATGTTCGCGTGTGTGTGAAGTTGCATTGCTACACATGCTCACTCTGATCAAGTTATTCTTTATGTTTTTTATGTGTGTGCGCGTGCACGCGCATGCGTGCATACGCACTTACATGAAGGTAAATCTTTTGTGTTTAATTGAAGTTCATATTGGGCACTAGTTGGTTGCCCACGTTGCATTAATTGTGTTTTTACTCACCCTTGCATTAGTTTACTTTGATGGGCACGAGGCAGCCAAGTATTGCCCTTTCTAGCCCCTGTCTCTCTATTCTACATGTAATTCACAAGTCTTAAAGAGCAGCCAAGGGAGGGAAGAGCAGTCTCAAAGTGCAGCAACCTTAGCCTGAACAAGGGCAATCAATGCTAGAGTTCGTGGCTGCCCTAGTACCCCAGAGTCATCTAATCCTAGTACCCCAGAGTCATCTAATCCTAGTTGTGCCAAGGGCGTTTTAGTGGAGGAGAGTGCCCATTCTGAGGTGAATACCATGCCAGTAAAGAGTAGAGAACCAGATCTGACGTTTGGAAGAAAAGCCTGAAGAGAAACTGTTAATCCTTCAACACTGTGGTCAACAAGCCACAAGAAGGAAGATGTTCATTTGGGCCCCTCAGCTCTAGAAGTTGTGAGACAAGCAATTTTAGCCCCAGGTTACAGTGACCAATTTTCCATATGTAGGCATGTTGTATTTTGTGCCATCACATGATCATTTTGGGTTCCCAATAGGAAAGTGCAGCAGGATTACAATCGACCAAGGTGGAAGTGGAGCAAAGGTAAATATGCATCAGTTAATGGAGTGCAGGCTCAGGGGCAGGATTGGAACTGACTAGGTGCCAAGAAGCCAACAAGAAGAGCCAAGACAAGGTGCCCAAGCGTGGATCAGCCATGGACAATTGGCTAGTTGGAAGTGCCAACTATGGGGATGTGTTCTACCCAATTCACCAACCCTCAACTGAATGACCAGCGGAGTGCACCTATTTAAGAATGGGTAGGGTTGGTCTCAGGTATTTAATGCCAGATCGCAGAGCCATAGTCCAGGCAGCAAGGCAAGTTCCTGAATTAAAGGTCGAGGAACTCCAATGTATAGTTTACAGTCTGCACAAGTCTTGGGACAGCAGATCAACCTGCAGTTCAGGAGTACAACCTTTTGTTCATGAATTCTAGCTTAACACTAACACATATTCATCTTTTGCAATATACATGGTTGAAACACAAGATTCTCCGCTTCTCTGTGTGTATTCAGATTATGCCTTTGATTAGCGTTATTTGGCATCTCTAATCAAGTTTAGTTATTGCATCAGTATGCTGCTTCTACAGTATTCATGTCACAAGTCTTTTGCCATTATCTCTGTTCTCTCACAAAATGGAAGTGCAAGTAGCCTTATAATACGACTTAAGATTATGATTCCCTGGATTCACTCTTTATGCAGGAGGTTTCTTAATGCATTGTGGATACAACAGTCTATAGCTGAGGTTGGTGCTGGTGATAGTGTGGGGGTTCCAAAGATGAAGGGAGGATGCTTTCTTCCCCACCAGCTTGCTTCTTTTAGGAGACCACACCTGCATTCACAGGACAAAGGGGTCTCATAGTTGGTAACCTTTCATTTTTGTACAGTTAGGGTTACCATTTTGGTACTGTACTTAAGAGTTGACCAAGCTAGATATTTTTGAGCCTTCAAGGGAGGAGCATCGTAGAGAAGGAACCCCAAAAGCCATAAACACGCCAAAAAAAAATGGTCAGAGAATAATCAAATTTTTTTCCAACAATCAAAAAACGAGCCCAAAAAAAAAGCAAGCAAGCATGTACAATATCATACGATATCGTACCGTACGAACCGTGCAGTACAAACCGGTTTGTACATGTATGAGATGCACCATCTCCAACACTCAAGGGGCAATGTGTTTAGCCTACGAGATATCGGATTCCACTATCTATCGACATTTTTGAATCATTAGGGCGGCATTTTGTAAGTAATCAAAAAAGCAGTTGCATGTAGGCTGTATCTTGTAACCTTAACAGAGCAAAAGCAAGCTTTGGCAAATTCCTTTCTCTTTATCATTGCTTATCCCTTCAAACAAGCAGGTCGGATAGTTCGTAGATGGATTGCCCCATCCACTCCACTCAGATGCACAGACACTCTTACCTTCTTCTCTTTTGAAAGCGATGAAACATGCCACCACCCTTGCTAATGACGGCCCTTGCCACACGCACTCAAAAGCAAAGACAAGGAAGCCAGGTTGTCAGCCAATATGGACACAACAACAAGTGGAGGAGATTGGGGTTGCTAATGACGGCCCTTGCCACATGCACTCAAAAGCAAAGACAAGGAAGCCAGGTTGTCAGCCAATATGGACACAACAACAAGTGGAGGAGATTGGGGTTCCTCACCCTTCAAGAGCCTCAAGTAAAGATGGATGCAGCACACCCCTTTTATTGCACCTCTACCAATCACATTTCCCAATCACATTGGGAAAAAGTGTCAAAATAAATAGACGAGACAAAGTGGAAAAGGAAAGGAGCCCCATGAGGTGAAGACAAGTGCAATGGCTACAATAACCACCCCTACCCTATTGGACATGTCATCTCCAGCCCATTTTACTCCATTTTATATCACTTTTGATCCAAATATTTATCTTATGTAAGTAAGGATTTTCCCATATTTTTAGCTATTTCATAGCTTAGTTTTAGGCATTTTACCATTGTCCAAATTAGTAGCTTTTTGCTACAGTCGATTGGCTCTACAGATATGTATATAAGCATGGACATTGTTCATTCATAATTTAATTCATCAGTATTAAGGAGCTTCCCTCTGACTCTCCTATTCCTTCCACTTATGGATTGGGGGGTCAATAGTGGGTGTACTACTCACATGACTCCTAACAAGACCATTCATCATGTCATTCATCTCAACTCTTCGACAGTGTCCATTGGTGATGCTTCTAACTTGGAGGCATCTTTGTGATTGGTAATGTGTGCGACTTAACTCTTCCTCGAGTGAGCCTTCTACAATTCAGGATGTGCTTCATGTTCCCAAGCTCTCCAGCAATCTTCTTTCAGTTTCTCGGATTGCGGAGAAAGGATATGGTGTCTACTTCGACAATTCTATCCTTGAGCTCATCGACACTAGCACCTTTCATATTGTTGCCATAAGTATCCAAGATGGCGTTATTTATTGGTTGAAGGATTTTGGTGGCTCTTTGACTCAGTTCCCAATCTCATCTACCCTGCAACTTCTTCACAGCTATCATGCCTTGGTAGCTCAATGTGTGGATATGGATTTATGGCATGCTCACTTCAGGAATCTAAATTATACTTCTCTTGTAGTTGTTGTCTTCTCACGAGATAGTCAAGGGTCTTCCACCACTAAAACCCTCCCACTCCACTTATGTGGCTTGTCTGGTATGGGACCCAACACCACGATGCCTTTCCTCGTGAGACAACTGATCGGGCTTCTCGTATTCTGGAAATCATTCATATGGACCTATGCGACCCCATGCAAACTACTACTCAACAAATACCCACTTAATTTATGCTTATTATTGATGATTACTCACGCAAAGTTTGGGTTTATCCCTTGGCAGAGAAATCTCAAGATATCTCCCGCTTCCAAGAGTGGGTGACTTTGTTCAAGATTGTGACCATAGAGAAGGTTCGACAAGTCCACTCAACCAATGGAGGAGAATCTCCAAAGCCTTTCAGAATTTTTTCCCACAAAAAGGTATAAGTCATCATTTTCCACGCCTCACACTCCTCCACATAATGGTGTGCTTAAACACAAGAATAGAACTGTTCACGACATGGCTCGTACCATGCTTTCTTCTTTTGATCTTCCTCCCTCTTTCTGTGGAGAAGCTGTGAGCACTATTGTTTACATCATTAACCGTTCTCATATGGCTCCAAAGGAGGCTTTTACTGGAAAGAAACCTTCCGTCTCTCATTTCAAGGTTTTCGAATGTGATGCCTATGTTCATATCCCTCATTATGATAGATCCAAATTTGATCCCAAGTCCAAGAAGTGAAAACTCCTTGGATATAGCTCTCATTCCAAACCTTACAGATTATGGCACCCAGAGTCGTGATCCTTGGTGATTTCTAGAGATGATCACTTTGTGGAACCCTCATCAAATGATTCTCATCTCATGCCAAGCTTACCATCGAGGTCCCTCGTCCTTCCTTGGCTTCTGCAACTCCACCACTAGCTTCTCCACCATCGGTTTCTTTACCCCTTACCTCTCCACCCCCATTTCCTCCTTCCCCGGCTTCTCCTCCTCCTCTTGCTCTTGTGCAATGGAGGATTGTGCCCTCTTAAGATTCCACGATGGCTAGAAACCATTGTTTGTGATTCTCATCTCTCCGATATGGAATTTCATCAGCTTGCTAATTCTTCAGCACAATCTTTGACACAAGAACAGAGATTACAACAGCTTCGTCATTCTCGTAACCTTGCCTCTGATAACTACACTGGTCTAGTCCTATGATCCTATTACAGCTAAAGAGGCTCTTACTCTTCATGAGTGGCGACGAGCAGCCATGGAGGCTGAGATTGATTCCATTTAGAGGAATCATACATGGGAGCTTGTGGACCGGCCTTTACATCCATAGTTCATTGGGGTCAAGTGGGTCTTTAAGACCAAGTTTCATGCTGATGGATCTCTAGACAAATGCAAAGCCAAATTGGTTATTTATGAAGGAACACTCTTAGATTGAGGGTGTCGATTATAAGGAAACTTTTGCTCCTACATGAGATACAGCACCATCCGGATAGTTTTTTCTCTTTCTGCTCATGAACTAGCCAGTTTACCAAATGGATGTCATCTTCCTTTCTTAATGGTGACTTACATGAGGAGGTGTATATTGGACAACCTCAAGGTTTTTAGGTTCCCAAACATGAGGGTAAGGTGTAAAGATTGCACAAAGTGTTGGACATGTCATCTCCAGATCTCTTTTACTTCATTTGATATGCCACTTTTTATCCATATACTTATTTGATATTTTAAGGAAAGTTTCCCATATTTCTAAGGCTATTTTAGGCATTTTTATCAGTTGTGGACATTTGTCCTCCAGTGCTACTGGCCGACTGCTCTACATGAGATGTATATAAGTGTGGACATTCTGCCTTCAATAGTACAAAACTCCCCTTGGTCTCCCCTCATCCCCCACCTTTATTGTTTGTCTCATGGGGTGTTTGGGTGCGAGGGGACCCAGCCGGTTGATGGCCGTCTTCCGCATGTTGCACCTCCATTTGCTTGGTGCTCCGCATTCCACATTCTTTCATGGTATCACAGCTGACTCAAAATCTTCCAATAATCTCTCTCACAAGGAACTTACTTGTCATTATTGTGGTCTCAAAGGTCACATTCAGCTTTATTGTCGCAAGAAGAAGAGAGAAGGTGGTTCTGCTATAAGAAACCCCCCAATCAAGCGTCTTCATCCACCAACCAAGCTCAAAAATCCTCTTCCACTAAGGAGACTATCTATGATCGGTATTAAGGAGACTGTCTATGATCGGTATTAAGGAGACTGTCTATGATCGGTATTAAGGAGCTTCCCTCTGACTCTCCTGTTTCTTCAACCTCATGTCTTATGGATTGGGAGGTTTATAGTGGGTGTACTACTCACATGAATCCTAACAAGACCATTCTTCCTCATGACATTCATCTCGCTCTTTGACGGTGTCCATTGGTGCTTCTAACTTGGAGGCATCTTCGATTGGTAATGTGCAACTTAACTCTTCCTTGGGTGAGCCTTCTACAATTCAGGATGTTCTTCATGTTCCCAAGCTCTCCAGCAACCTCCTCTCAGTTTTTCGGATTACGGAGAAAGGATATGGTGTCTACTTTGACAGTTCCATCCTTGAGCTCATCCACACCAGCACCTTGCAGATTATTTTCCCATAGGTATCCAGGAAGGTGGTATTTATCAATTCAAATATTTTGGTGGCTCTTTGATTGAGTCCCAATCTCATCTACTGCAACTTCTTCACAGCTATCATGCCTTGGTATCTCATTTGGGTATGGATTTGTGGCATTCTCACTTCAGGCATCTGAATTATACTTCTCTGGTAGCCGTTTTTTTCTTAGCAGATGGTCAAGGTTCTTCCACCACTAAACTGTAAACTAGCCTCTTGCTTGAGGGCACTAGGTGGGGCATCTTCTTAGCATCCGCAGCGCTTTTAATTTCACCTAGAAGATGACAATATGCCTGTAACACATGTCTTCATTTCACTTTCAATAAGGCTTTAAAATCTTTGGGTAGTTTGGGCCCATCTACCTCTAGCACACGAATGATAAGACATGCCTCACCATACATGTGAGCCCAATATGCTCCTCTCCTCATGTAGCTCCTAGAATTTTTGTAATAAAAAATGTGTGCTGTGTTTTGGTCTTTTTCCTTGGAAAAATTCATGGTGGCAAGCAATATTTCCCTCTTCCTATCAAACACTCGTGACCCAAACAATAGTCAAGGATAAGCACACACAAACAAAATGTGTTTATGAACATAATCAAATGCATTTTAGAAGCTTCAAGAGCATTGAAGAGCCATACATGTCAAAGGCACCACAATGAATCCATCTAGGATTATGCAATGTGATCCGTGCCACTTATGGCTAAATGCTTACATATGGCACAATGCATGGGCCGCAAGTCCAAGCCATCACATGGATTATTGCATTTCACTCTGTGCCACTTCTGGTGGCTATCAACTTGCATGTGGGATTATTATAACATACAATGTATGAGCCATTATCAAACCATACAATGTATGCAAGAACCAGACACACCATTCTACTTGGATTATACATTCACACCCCGTGTTCCTTCTTAAGACCACAACACAATCTCAAAAACATAAAAAGAACCTAAAGATGCTAGTACCCATGGGAGGTTCACTATAAGTAAACCCTCGGTATCACGTGCGTTCAAGGCCTATTTTAAAAATCCCTTAATTGTGAATTTTTCATGAATAAAACATACCCTTTTTCTATTCAACCTATCAATAGCCCCTTTAAATGGTACCCTTTTGTATGTAAAAAATGTGTAAAAAGGGGATTTTAAAAATCCCTTCTGTCGAGCCTAGGTGCTACACTTACATATTTATGAGTGACCCCCTCGAGCTAGTACCTCTTGGTTTGGACTTTGGATATAAAAATGCAATAGAGCTTATCATGAGTCATGCAAATCATTGACTTGTCCTCCAACTTAAGGTTGTAGAGGGCTGTCAAGAAATCCTCTCCATGTGTTGGATTCACGATACCCAAGTATTTATACCCTCTATCCTTAAGATGCTCCTCCTCCTTCTTGGTGGATTCTTCTAATTTCATCTCCAATTCTCTTCCATCAATTCCTAATGAGTTAAGACCCTCTTCCTCTTTGAGAAGGAAGGCATTAAATTCATCCTGTGTATGCATACAAGCACACTACACATTCTAAGCCACAATTTGCAAGAAATATGAAAACCAAGGTTGAGAAACGATTACCTTCCAAACCAATTGTGCTGTAAGGATGCATGGAGAGTTGTACCAAGGTCAGATGTCATGCTATTGGTGTGTCTCTATCTCTATCTCTATCTCTGCCGACCTCCTCTATTCGGGAGTTAATCTATTAAGGATACTCTCCTTGTCCGCGATGCCAAATTTTTGAAACATGTATATTTCATGCCCTAAATTTGCCTTCACATGTGCTCATGTGATACTAATAGAACACACACACATGCACATGCATCCTCTCTCTCTCTCTCTCTCTCACACACACACAAACACACACCCGGACATGTACTAATGCAAACACACACTCTAGTTCTCTCACTCAGACTCTCACACATAGACTTCTATGTCTTTGTCTCTCTCTCTCTCTCTCTCTCTCTCTCTCTCTCTCTCTCTCTCTCTCTCTCTCTCTCACACACACACACACACACACAAATATACACTCTCTTTCTTCTCACACACACTCTCCCACATATAGAAACTATCTCTTTGTCTCTCTCTCTCTCTTACATACATGCATGCACACACACACACACACACACACACACTCGCTCTCTCTCTGTGAGATCCCTGTTCCCACCGCGCAACGGATTCGGGGTACTAGCAGCGGAAGTAGCACTTCTTGCGCGAGGCAGGGTCCCACACTCGGGGCCTCGTCCACGGATATCCGGACAAAAGACTAATCCGTCGGTTTTTCCAAAACCAGACCCAGAAAAACTTCCCTTATCCGGAAAGCACGGGCGATTCCACCAGGATAATTTTTACTCTAACGTAGTCAAAACTCTTACTGATCAAACAGATCCGACTGCATCTATAAAGATACTTGGTCAGATCAAGGAAGAAACTTGCACTTGGATCATTGGGATCAACGCTTTTTTCCCCACCAAGGAGGCACAGCCGTTGATTCCTATCCATAGAACAATTACTATCCGGGATTTACTTTATCTATCGTAATAACAGAAATTGAGTCTCGATTTACGGATCCATCAGTCCAGCCTAACCCCATCCGATCCCATGGGTTAGCCAACCGCCCAACCACTGTAGTGATGGGATCCAATTTGGAATTTGGTTAGGTTTTGTCCCGGGTACCAAGGAAAAGAGTTCCAAGACCCCCTAGCCGGAAGTTCATGCAAACATAAAACTAGCCACACCACTTACACACCCAATATGAAATTGCCTTTTTCTTAGCATCAGCTAACTTTAAAACAATCCTTTAATGAAACCATAGTACCACTGATCACAATCTTTCAATTTATCCGGTGGATTCATAATTTCCCATCATTCCTTCATCAGAGTATCTATGGCATCATTGGCAACTAGAACGCTCACCACCTGTCCACACAGGGGCCTTTTCAATAGTTCCTAGCCCATAATACTCGGCAATATAATCACTTATAAAAATCAAGATGGACTCTCGTTGAAGATCAGCAAGATCAACCAACAGATCCATATAAAGAGCCATGGACTCATCCATTGAAGACCAGCAAGGTCAATCAACCAGATCCATGCCCGGTTTCACAAAACAACTCTTACTCCTTGTTCCAATATCTTCCTCGACGCACGCGTGGGTATCCTGGGCGACCCAGAGCCCGAGCACCGTATGGTCAGCACCCTCTAGGATCCTTCGCAGGTGACCTAGCGCTTCACTCATAGGCCGCTTCCTTGGTCCCTCATCCACCGTACCGGAAGCTCACCATTTTAATCGAACCGAGGCTGGTCAAGACCTCGGCCGACCTTGCTACGCGAGACGTCCTCCATTGACTCTCCGTCAGCAGTTGCAACTTTATCAGTTAGGTCTCCACGACCTTAATCACAAGACGGTCAAAATGCTTTCCCAGCATTCTTGACATAAAACAGCCATTTACAAACAGCATTTACAAACAGTTTACAAATACAATTTCTATATTAACTCTCATTTTTCCACATTATCCCTCATGCAATCCACATTACTTATTCCACATTTCATTTATATGTGTACTCATCCAATCATATCATTTTCCATCTCTTCACTTCAGATTCCTTCACATCACATATCATATATTCACATCCATATCCACATCCATACATCCACATCCACATCCACATTCACATCCATACATCCACATCTACATGCTTATCTCCATTTTCACATCCTCATTTATACATCCACATCCCATATCCACATTCATACATACACATCCATATCCACATCCATATCCGCATTCATACATACACATCCATATCCACATCCACATGCATACATTC
This sequence comes from Cibotium barometz, assembly GCF_041138505.1. NCBI lineage: Eukaryota > Viridiplantae > Streptophyta > Polypodiopsida > Cyatheales > Cibotiaceae > Cibotium > Cibotium barometz. The sequence continues at coordinate 23,834,396 of NC_141102.1, read as the reverse complement.
ATTATCACGTCCTCATTCATACATCCACATCCACATACATACATACATACATCCACATCCACATCCACATTCTCATTCACATCTATACATCCATATCTACATGCACATTCACATCCATACATCCACATCTATATCCTCATTCACATCCATACATCCACATTCATGCATCCACATCTACATGCCTACATCCATACATACACATCCACATTTACATCCATGCATCCACATCCACATCCTCATTCACATCCATACATCCACATTCATACATCCACATCCACATCCACATTCACATCCATACATCCACATCTACATGCTTATCTCCATTTTCACATCCTCATTTATACATCCACATCCCATATCCACATTCATACATACACATCCATATCCACATCCACATGCATACATACATCCACATCCACATTCCCATTCACATATATACATCCATATCTACATGCACATTCACATCCATACATCCACATCTATATCCTCATTCACATCCATACATCCACATTCATGCATCCACATCTACATGCTTATCTCCATTTTCACATCCTCATTTATACATCCACATCCCATATCCACATTCATACATACACATCCATATCCACATCCACATGCATACATACATCCACAACCACATTCCCATATCTTTTATGCATACCTCTATGCATGAAATTCAATTATGCTAAAAGTAACACTTTTATAATAAAATATTCAACTTTTATGCATACCTCTATGCATGAAATCCAATATGATAAAAGTAACACTTTTGATATAAAAAAATTATCCTTTATGCATACTTCTATGCATGAAAATTAAAAATGATAAAAGTAACACTTTTGATATAAAAAATTTTCCTTTATGCATCCTTCTATGCATGAAAATTAAAAATGATAAAAATAACACTTTTAATATAAAAAAATTATCCTTTATGCATGATATTAAAATTCAATTTCTCCATGATTATAATGAAATTCTTTCAATTAATCTAGGATGATAATTCCTAGAATATGGTAGGAAGTCCTCTTTTTATGCTTTGAATGAAATTATTTTATGCATAATTTTTATAAAAATTTTGCCATAGCTCCGCTGCTATGACTGATAAATCTCAATTTTTTCTAAGGGATAAAGCTTATCATTAAGGAAATAATTAAAATGATCTCTAATTGGATCATTAATCTATAGTGGATTGAATCATCACTATGCATAAACTAAAAGCATAGAAAAAAGCCATTAAATTGGCCTCAAGCATAGCTTAATCTTGGGTTAAGGAAAAGCTTTATGAAAAGCTTGATTTGGATTGAGAACGGGTCATGAGTATGACCATTTCTTGAGTGAGAGAGAGAATTTACATAAAAATCATTAGAATTTAAACATAAATAAAAATTAACTTCAATAGCATTTATTAACTTATGTAACTCTTCACTACTATTCAAACTTCAATAGTATTTAAAGAAAAACCATACCAATTAAACTTCTCAAGCTTGAGAGGGGTTGAGAAGAGAGAAACATTGAGAAATTATAGAAAGATCAATATTCACTAATTACCTTACAACTTGCTTGATTCTTTGTTCACGGTAGAGGCCCCCAACCAATCAATTGGTTAAGTATGTTGATGGAGCCACTAATGGGGATTGAAGAAAGAGGGAAGCTCCAAAAACTAGTGAATTATTAAATGAATTCACAGTTCTTGGCTTAGGTGGAGTAGAGTAACGATGCATAAACACTAACTATTTTTCAACAAGGGGGAGGCTTCTATTTATAGGAAAAATTGAGCTCCTAACCAAACAAACTGATTCTAGAATTTTCTAAATCAGTTTGGTCAATATTTGACCATTTTTAGGTCAGTTAAGCTAACTTTTTGGAACTAGACTTGAATGAGGAGAGAGGAGAGATGAAATATCTCAATTTTTATGAGTTTAAAACTCATTCAAGCATGTGAAATATGTACCTCCTTTAAAGAACTCCCCTTCCTTACATATGTGTCATAATGGAATCATTTTAATATTGCTCATAGTTTTTTTTTACTAATAAACCTTGTACATTTTCAACTCTTCATCTTATGTGAAATATGCACCTCCTTTAAAGAATTCCCCTTCCTTACATATGTGTCATAATGGAATCATTTTAATATTGCTCATAGTTTTTTACTAATAAACCTTGTACATTTTCAACTCTTCATCTTATGTGAGCATTTACTCATTTTTGGATACCCAAAATATCTCATATTTTTAATATTGCTCATAGTTTTTTACTAATAAACCTTGTACATTTTCAACTCTTCACCTTATGTGAGCATTTACTCATTTTTGGGTATCTTCTTTTTTACAAATTTGGATTTATCTCTTCCCTACACATGGATTGATGCTATTGGCCCATAGGAACCTTAATTGGACCATAGTCTAAAGATTTCTGAAAATCTAGACCCTTAGACTAAGGTTCTTTATACCTATTTCCAATTAATTCCAATTGCACATTGGAAAATTCTTTTTGAATTTCTATTTCAGGGGAACTCATCTGAATTATAAGAGATATTTTTCTATCCAAAAATATTCAAAATCTGAATATTCTCTCTCTAGAATATTTTTCTCTCTCTAGGTTAAAACAGATAGAAACAAGGTCTTTATATTTCTGAAGAGGGTTGATTACAGGGGAAGATACTAGACATCAAAAAGGGGTTGGGGGAGGAATCTTACATTCTACCCCACTTAAAAAACGCGAGATGTCCTCATCTCGCAACTTGTGATAATTTCGCAAGATTCACGAATATGAGACTTAGAGAAAAATTTTAATCAAGATTAACCACCAAGAAACGTCTTAAAGAGAGCAAGATTCAAAATAAGAACAAGATTTAAACTTTATTCATTCTCGGAACTTATACAGTAAAGATAGAAGAACTCTTTACACTTCCATAAGCCCGTCCATCATATGATCACAAAAGCAGTCCTCACAAGCTGCACAAGTATAAGGTAACTCATCTATGGGAATGATTCTGTGGGTTATTGCTGCGCCTATCTCAGTGGTATGAGGTGTTCTAACAAAAGGACCTCTGAGAGGCAAGCCAAAAACGGGGTAAAGGCATATCTTCTCATGAGGAAGAAAACACGCTTGTAAGAAGACCCGCTCAGAAAACCCAGGATGCCTTGATCTCATGACGTAGTAGTATCGGGGACCCAAACCCAAAGCTTCAATAACCATGGCCAAGCGGACATTGTTACGAAAGTGCTGCTGACCCCAGGGTGTTACCCTAGTTATGTCTTGATAGGTCCGCCATTTTGTCTGCGCTACAGAAGTTCCCAAGTGAGGGAAAAGTGAGCGCTCATACTGCTCTATAAAATCTTTCTTCACAGACTCCCTTGCGTCTTGAAGGTGAGAAATCATTAGGGATAAAACTAGTTCTTGTTGCCAAGCCATGAAGGAGATTAAGAAAGAAAGGAGATCGATGGAAGTAAGATTACTGTGAGCGACAAGTAAAAGTTACGACTTATATAAAGGAAGGAGCTAGCGTAACTTAGAAGCCAACGGTAACTTGCCACTGAAGTTTTACCGTCTTTCCATGATTTGGGTTTGACACATTTTTCTATAGAAGGCATTAAGAATTTTGAGATGAAGAGATAAAAGAAGCTTGTAGGCTAAGTCACCTACTTTCATTGACAGATATAAGGCTCACAATATCTGGGGGATAACTTCATATACTCCCCAAGAGATAAAGAACTTCTTTTGGGCCGTACTCGAATGAAGACCAAAACCTTGATATCCAAAACATCGATTCTCACTTCTGAACTCATTGTTCTGAATCCTTAAAACAGGTGGGACTCTTGAGAAGTATTCTAGGAAAAAGGTTCTTTCTTTTTTAAACAGAATCTTTCTTTTATTTTAGAGAGAGAATAATTATAAGATCAGAAAGGGAGATTCTTACTCCTGTATACCTCTAAGGCTGGGGGAGGAATCTTACATTCTACCCCACTTAAAAGGTGCAAGATGTCCTCATCTCGCAAGTAGAGGACAACTTTTTTGCTTAACATCCAATTTTATTTTGGGGTTCCTTATATTCTGGTCAACCCAGCAGAACACTGGGATAAATATCCCTTATATAGAACTCATCATTAATATTCAGATCATATCATTCATATCTTTAACATGATAATGGTCCATTAGACCGAAAAATTTCCTTCTGAACATTCCTCCACGGGAATTTCAGTCAAGCAAGTTCTCAATTTGTCATCCCTTAACTTGATCTACTGATCAAGTGTTAACAGTAACAATTTGACAGCACAACCCACTAATCTCATAGTGATTTGCTGAATTCATTATCATCATTCTAGTTATGAATATCATCACTGGGACTCGTCCCATTCATCCTCATTGTGGTTTTGTTCAGATTTTTATATTTCAACTAATTTCAGAAATCATCATTTTTCAATCAGAATTTTCAATCAAAATCCAATTCAATTCATCAATTCTCAAACAGAATTAAAAATCATATCAACCACATTCGAATTCATCATCTAGATAGCATTAACGCTTATAATTTCAAGTCTTAGATTTACTCGTATATACTGTCAGTAAAGAGCTGCAGTATACTCTCGGTATATACGGGTAGTCACGGCCCTTGGAATTATAAGGTAAATACCATCATGTCTAGGCCTCAAGCAAGTCAGGGATTCTATATAATTGTGGTACTTCCATCTGAAGACCCAATTACCAAATTACGAATTTTAGTTTGAATATCAAATTGTATGACTTATATCACACAATTACAACCTTTTTTTTGTTTCTTGATAAATTTTTGACATATTTGTCTTCTCAGTTGATCTTTATTAACCAAATGCTCTGATACCAACTGTGAGATCCCTGTTCCCACCGCGCAACGGATTCGGGGTACTAGCAGCGGAAGTAGCACTTCTTGCGCGAGGCAGGGTCCCACACTCGGGGCCTCTTCCACGGATATCCGGACAAAAGACTAATCCGTCGGTTTTTCCAAAACCAGACCCAGAAAAACTTCCCTTATCCGGAAAGCACGGGCGATTCCACCAGGATAATTTTTACTCTAACGTAGTCAAAACTCTTACTGATCAAACAGATCCGACTGCATCTATAAAGATACTTGGTCAGATCAAGGAAGAAACTTGCACTTGGATCATTGGGATCAACGCTTTTTTCCCCACCAAGAAGGCATAGCCGTTGATTCCTATCCATAGAACAATTACTATCCGGGATTTACTTTATCTATCGTAATAACAGAAATTGAGTCTCGATTTACGGATCCATCAGTCCAGCCTAACCCCATCCGATCCCATGGGTTAGCCAACCGCCCAACCACTGTAGTGATGGGATCCAATTTGGAATTTGGTTAGGTTTTGTCCCGGGTACCAAGGAAAAGAGTTCCAAGACCCCCTAGCCGGAAGTTCATGCAAACATAAAACTAGCCACACCACTTACACACCCAATATGAAATTGCCTTTTTCTTAGCATCAGCTAACTTTAAAACAATCCTTTAATGAAACCATAGTACCACTGATCACAATCTTTCAATTTATCCGGTGGATTCATAATTTCCCATCATTCCTTCATCAGAGTATCTATGGCATCATTGGCAACTAGAACGCTCACCACCTGTCCACACAGGGGCCTTTTCAATAGTTCCTAGCCCATAATACTCGGCAATATAATCACTTATAAAAATCAAGATGGACTCTCGTTGAAGATCAGCAAGATCAACCAACAGATCCATATAAAGAGCCATGGACTCATCCATTGAAGACCAGCAAGGTCAATCAACCAGATCCATGCCCGGTTTCACAAAACAACTCTTACTCCTTGTTCCAATATCTTCCTCGACGCACGCGTGGGTATCCTGGGCGACCCAGAGCCCGAGCACCGTATGGTCAGCACCCTCTAGGATCCTTCGCAGGTGACCTAGCGCTTCACTCATAGGCCGCTTCCTTGGTCCCTCATCCACCGTACCGGAAGCTCACCATTTTAATCGAACCGAGGCTGGTCAAGACCTCGGCCGACCTTGCTACGCGAGACGTCCTCCATTGACTCTCCGTCAGCAGTTGCAACTTTATCAGTTAGGTCTCCACGACCTTAATCACAAGACGGTCAAAATGCTTTCCCAGCATTCTTGACATAAAACAGCCATTTACAAACAGCATTTACAAACAGTTTACAAATACAATTTCTATATTAACTCTCATTTTTCCACATTATCCCTCATGCAATCCACATTACTTATTCCACATTTCATTTATATGTGTACTCATCCAATCATATCATTTTCCATCTCTTCACTTCAGATTCCTTCACATCACATATCATATATTCACATCCATATCCACATCCATACATCCACATCCACATCCACATTCACATCCATACATCCACATCTACATGCTTATCTCCATTTTCACATCCTCATTTATACATCCACATCCCATATCCACATTCATACATACACATCCATATCCACATCCATATCCGCATTCATACATACACATCCATATCCACATCCACATGCATACATTCATTATCACGTCCTCATTCATACATCCACATCCACATACATACATACATACATCCACATCCACATCCACATTCTCATTCACATCTATACATCCATATCTACATGCACATTCACATCCATACATCCACATCTATATCCTCATTCACATCCATACATCCACATTCATGCATCCACATCTACATGCCTACATCCATACATACACATCCACATTTACATCCATGCATCCACATCCACATCCTCATTCACATCCATACATCCACATTCATACATCCACATCCACATCCACATTCACATCCATACATCCACATCTACATGCTTATCTCCATTTTCACATCCTCATTTATACATCCACATCCCATATCCACATTCATACATACACATCCATATCCACATCCACATGCATACATACATCCACATCCACATTCCCATTCACATATATACATCCATATCTACATGCACATTCACATCCATACATCCACATCTATATCCTCATTCACATCCATACATCCACATTCATGCATCCACATCTACATGCTTATCTCCATTTTCACATCCTCATTTATACATCCACATCCCATATCCACATTCATACATACACATCCATATCCACATCCACATGCATACATACATCCACAACCACATTCCCATATCTTTTATGCATACCTCTATGCATGAAATTCAATTATGCTAAAAGTAACACTTTTATAATAAAATATTCAACTTTTATGCATACCTCTATGCATGAAATCCAATATGATAAAAGTAACACTTTTGATATAAAAAAATTATCCTTTATGCATACTTCTATGCATGAAAATTAAAAATGATAAAAGTAACACTTTTGATATAAAAAATTTTCCTTTATGCATCCTTCTATGCATGAAAATTAAAAATGATAAAAATAACACTTTTAATATAAAAAAATTATCCTTTATGCATGATATTAAAATTCAATTTCTCCATGATTATAATGAAATTCTTTCAATTAATCTAGGATGATAATTCCTAGAATATGGTAGGAAGTCCTCTTTTTATGCTTTGAATGAAATTATTTTATGCATAATTTTTATAAAAATTTTGCCATAGCTCCGCTGCTATGACTGATAAATCTCAATTTTTTCTAAGGGATAAAGCTTATCATTAAGGAAATAATTAAAATGATCTCTAATTGGATCATTAATCTATAGTGGATTGAATCATCACTATGCATAAACTAAAAGCATAGAAAAAAGCCATTAAATTGGCCTCAAGCATAGCTTAATCTTGGGTTAAGGAAAAGCTTTATGAAAAGCTTGATTTGGATTGAGAACGGGTCATGAGTATGACCATTTCTTGAGTGAGAGAGAGAATTTACATAAAAATCATTAGAATTTAAACATAAATGAAAATTAACTTCAATAGCATTTATTAACTTATGTAACTCTTCACTACTATTCAAACTTCAATAGTATTTAAAGAAAAACCATACCAATTAAACTTCTCAAGCTTGAGAGGGGTTGAGAAGAGAGAAACATTGAGAAATTATAGAAAGATCAATATTCACTAATTACCTTACAACTTGCTTGATTCTTTGTTCACGGTAGAGGCCCCCAACCAATCAATTGGTTAAGTATGTTGATGGAGCCACTAATGGGGATTGAAGAAAGAGGGAAGCTCCAAAAACTAGTGAATTATTAAATGAATTCACAGTTCTTGGCTTAGGTGGAGTAGAGTAACGATGCATAAACACTAACTATTTTTCAACAAGGGGGAGGCTTCTATTTATAGGAAAAATTGAGCTCCTAACCAAACAAACTGATTCTAGAATTTTCTAAATCAGTTTGGTCAATATTTGACCATTTTTAGGTCAGTTAAGCTAACTTTTTGGAACTAGACTTGAATGAGGAGAGAGGAGAGATGAAATATCTCAATTTTTATGAGTTTAAAACTCATTCAAGCATGTGAAATATGTACCTCCTTTAAAGAACTCCCCTTCCTTACATATGTGTCATAATGGAATCATTTTAATATTGCTCATAGTTTTTTTTTACTAATAAACCTTGTACATTTTCAACTCTTCATCTTATGTGAAATATGCACCTCCTTTAAAGAATTCCCCTTCCTTACATATGTGTCATAATGGAATCATTTTAATATTGCTCATAGTTTTTTACTAATAAACCTTGTACATTTTCAACTCTTCATCTTATGTGAGCATTTACTCATTTTTGGATACCCAAAATATCTCATATTTTTAATATTGCTCATAGTTTTTTACTAATAAACCTTGTACATTTTCAACTCTTCACCTTATGTGAGCATTTACTCATTTTTGGGTATCTTCTTTTTTACAAATTTGGATTTATCTCTTCCCTACACATGGATTGATGCTATTGGCCCATAGGAACCTTAATTGGACCATAGTCTAAAGATTTCTGAAAATCTAGACCCTTAGACTAAGGTTCTTTATACCTATTTCCAATTAATTCCAATTGCACATTGGAAAATTCTTTTTGAATTTCTATTTCAGGGGAACTCATCTGAATTATAAGAGATATTTTTCTATCCAAAAATATTCAAAATCTGAATATTCTCTCTCTAGAATATTTTTCTCTCTCTAGGTTAAAACAGATAGAAACAAGGTCTTTATATTTCTGAAGAGGGTTGATTACAGGGGAAGATACTAGACATCAAAAAGGGGTTGGGGGAGGAATCTTACATTCTACCCCACTTAAAAAACGCGAGATGTCCTCATCTCGCAACTTGTGATAATTTCGCAAGATTCACGAATATGAGACTTAGAGAAAAATTTTAATCAAGATTAACCACCAAGAAACGTCTTAAAGAGAGCAAGATTCAAAATAAGAACAAGATTTAAACTTTATTCATTCTCGGAACTTATACAGTAAAGATAGAAGAACTCTTTACACTTCCATAAGCCCGTCCATCATATGATCACAAAAGCAGTCCTCACAAGCTGCACAAGTATAAGGTAACTCATCTATGGGAATGATTCTGTGGGTTATTGCTGCGCCTATCTCAGTGGTATGAGGTGTTCTAACAAAAGGACCTCTGAGAGGCAAGCCAAAAACGGGGTAAAGGCATATCTTCTCATGAGGAAGAAAACACGCTTGTAAGAAGACCCGCTCAGAAAACCCAGGATGCCTTGATCTCATGACGTAGTAGTATCGGGGACCCAAACCCAAAGCTTCAATAACCATGGCCAAGCGGACATTGTTACGAAAGTGCTGCTGACCCCAGGGTGTTACCCTAGTTATGTCTTGATAGGTCCGCCATTTTGTCTGCGCTACAGAAGTTCCCAAGTGAGGGAAAAGTGAGCGCTCATACTGCTCTATAAAATCTTTCTTCACAGACTCCCTTGCGTCTTGAAGGTGAGAAATCATTAGGGATAAAACTAGTTCTTGTTGCCAAGCCATGAAGGAGATTAAGAAAGAAAGGAGATCGATGGAAGTAAGATTACTGTGAGCGACAAGTAAAAGTTACGACTTATATAAAGGAAGGAGCTAGCGTAACTTAGAAGCCAACGGTAACTTGCCACTGAAGTTTTACCGTCTTTCCATGATTTGGGTTTGACACATTTTTCTATAGAAGGCATTAAGAATTTTGAGATGAAGAGATAAAAGAAGCTTGTAGGCTAAGTCACCTACTTTCATTGACAGATATAAGGCTCACAATATCTGGGGGATAACTTCATATACTCCCCAAGAGATAAAGAACTTCTTTTGGGCCGTACTCGAATGAAGACCAAAACCTTGATATCCAAAACATCGATTCTCACTTCTGAACTCATTGTTCTGAATCCTTAAAACAGGTGGGACTCTTGAGAAGTATTCTAGGAAAAAGGTTCTTTCTTTTTTAAACAGAATCTTTCTTTTATTTTAGAGAGAGAATAATTATAAGATCAGAAAGGGAGATTCTTACTCCTGTATACCTCTAAGGCTGGGGGAGGAATCTTACATTCTACCCCACTTAAAAGGTGCAAGATGTCCTCATCTCGCAAGTAGAGGACAACTTTTTTGCTTAACATCCAATTTTATTTTGGGGTTCCTTATATTCTGGTCAACCCAGCAGAACACTGGGATAAATATCCCTTATATAGAACTCATCATTAATATTCAGATCATATCATTCATATCTTTAACATGATAATGGTCCATTAGACCGAAAAATTTCCTTCTGAACATTCCTCCACGGGAATTTCAGTCAAGCAAGTTCTCAATTTGTCATCCCTTAACTTGATCTACTGATCAAGTGTTAACAGTAACAATTTGACAGCACAACCCACTAATCTCATAGTGATTTGCTGAATTCATTATCATCATTCTAGTTATGAATATCATCACTGGGACTCGTCCCATTCATCCTCATTGTGGTTTTGTTCAGATTTTTATATTTCAACTAATTTCAGAAATCATCATTTTTCAATCAGAATTTTCAATCAAAATCCAATTCAATTCATCAATTCTCAAACAGAATTAAAAATCATATCAACCACATTCGAATTCATCATCTAGATAGCATTAACGCTTATAATTTCAAGTCTTAGATTTACTCGTATATACTGTCAGTAAAGAGCTGCAGTATACTCTCGGTATATACGGGTAGTCACGGCCCTTGGAATTATAAGGTAAATACCATCATGTCTAGGCCTCAAGCAAGTCAGGGATTCTATATAATTGTGGTACTTCCATCTGAAGACCCAATTACCAAATTACGAATTTTAGTTTGAATATCAAATTGTATGACTTATATCACACAATTACAACCTTTTTTTTGTTTCTTGATAAATTTTTGACATATTTGTCTTCTCAGTTGATCTTTATTAACCAAATGCTCTGATACCAACTGTGAGATCCCTGTTCCCACCGCGCAACGGATTCGGGGTACTAGCAGCGGAAGTAGCACTTCTTGCGCGAGGCAGGGTCCCACACTCGGGGCCTCTTCCACGGATATCCGGACAAAAGACTAATCCGTCGGTTTTTCCAAAACCAGACCCAGAAAAACTTCCCTTATCCGGAAAGCACGGGCGATTCCACCAGGATAATTTTTACTCTAACGTAGTCAAAACTCTTACTGATCAAACAGATCCGACTGCATCTATAAAGATACTTGGTCAGATCAAGGAAGAAACTTGCACTTGGATCATTGGGATCAACGCTTTTTTCCCCACCAAGAAGGCATAGCCGTTGATTCCTATCCATAGAACAATTACTATCCGGGATTTACTTTATCTATCGTAATAACAGAAATTGAGTCTCGATTTACGGATCCATCAGTCCAGCCTAACCCCATCCGATCCCATGGGTTAGCCAACCGCCCAACCACTGTAGTGATGGGATCCAATTTGGAATTTGGTTAGGTTTTGTCCCGGGTACCAAGGAAAAGAGTTCCAAGACCCCCTAGCCGGAAGTTCATGCAAACATAAAACTAGCCACACCACTTACACACCCAATATGAAATTGCCTTTTTCTTAGCATCAGCTAACTTTAAAACAATCCTTTAATGAAACCATAGTACCACTGATCACAATCTTTCAATTTATCCGGTGGATTCATAATTTCCCATCATTCCTTCATCAGAGTATCTATGGCATCATTGGCAACTAGAACGCTCACCACCTGTCCACACAGGGGCCTTTTCAATAGTTCCTAGCCCATAATACTCGGCAATATAATCACTTATAAAAATCAAGATGGACTCTCGTTGAAGATCAGCAAGATCAACCAACAGATCCATATAAAGAGCCATGGACTCATCCATTGAAGACCAGCAAGGTCAATCAACCAGATCCATGCCCGGTTTCACAAAACAACTCTTACTCCTTGTTCCAATATCTTCCTCGACGCACGCGTGGGTATCCTGGGCGACCCAGAGCCCGAGCACCGTATGGTCAGCACCCTCTAGGATCCTTCGCAGGTGACCTAGCGCTTCACTCATAGGCCGCTTCCTTGGTCCCTCATCCACCGTACCGGAAGCTCACCATTTTAATCGAACCGAGGCTGGTCAAGACCTCGGCCGACCTTGCTACGCGAGACGTCCTCCATTGACTCTCCGTCAGCAGTTGCAACTTTATCAGTTAGGTCTCCACGACCTTAATCACAAGACGGTCAAAATGCTTTCCCAGCATTCTTGACATAAAACAGCCATTTACAAACAGCATTTACAAACAGTTTACAAATACAATTTCTATATTAACTCTCATTTTTCCACATTATCCCTCATGCAATCCACATTACTTATTCCACATTTCATTTATATGTGTACTCATCCAATCATATCATTTTCCATCTCTTCACTTCAGATTCCTTCACATCACATATCATATATTCACATCCATATCCACATCCATACATCCACATCCACATCCACATTCACATCCATACATCCACATCTACATGCTTATCTCCATTTTCACATCCTCATTTATACATCCACATCCCATATCCACATTCATACATACACATCCATATCCACATCCATATCCGCATTCATACATACACATCCATATCCACATCCACATGCATACATTCATTATCACGTCCTCATTCATACATCCACATCCACATACATACATACATACATCCACATCCACATCCACATTCTCATTCACATCTATACATCCATATCTACATGCACATTCACATCCATACATCCACATCTATATCCTCATTCACATCCATACATCCACATTCATGCATCCACATCTACATGCCTACATCCATACATACACATCCACATTTACATCCATGCATCCACATCCACATCCTCATTCACATCCATACATCCACATTCATACATCCACATCCACATCCACATTCACATCCATACATCCACATCTACATGCTTATCTCCATTTTCACATCCTCATTTATACATCCACATCCCATATCCACATTCATACATACACATCCATATCCACATCCACATGCATACATACATCCACATCCACATTCCCATTCACATATATACATCCATATCTACATGCACATTCACATCCATACATCCACATCTATATCCTCATTCACATCCATACATCCACATTCATGCATCCACATCTACATGCTTATCTCCATTTTCACATCCTCATTTATACATCCACATCCCATATCCACATTCATACATACACATCCATATCCACATCCACATGCATACATACATCCACAACCACATTCCCATATCTTTTATGCATACCTCTATGCATGAAATTCAATTATGCTAAAAGTAACACTTTTATAATAAAATATTCAACTTTTATGCATACCTCTATGCATGAAATCCAATATGATAAAAGTAACACTTTTGATATAAAAAAATTATCCTTTATGCATACTTCTATGCATGAAAATTAAAAATGATAAAAGTAACACTTTTGATATAAAAAATTTTCCTTTATGCATCCTTCTATGCATGAAAATTAAAAATGATAAAAATAACACTTTTAATATAAAAAAATTATCCTTTATGCATGATATTAAAATTCAATTTCTCCATGATTATAATGAAATTCTTTCAATTAATCTAGGATGATAATTCCTAGAATATGGTAGGAAGTCCTCTTTTTATGCTTTGAATGAAATTATTTTATGCATAATTTTTATAAAAATTTTGCCATAGCTCCGCTGCTATGACTGATAAATCTCAATTTTTTCTAAGGGATAAAGCTTATCATTAAGGAAATAATTAAAATGATCTCTAATTGGATCATTAATCTATAGTGGATTGAATCATCACTATGCATAAACTAAAAGCATAGAAAAAAGCCATTAAATTGGCCTCAAGCATAGCTTAATCTTGGGTTAAGGAAAAGCTTTATGAAAAGCTTGATTTGGATTGAGAACGGGTCATGAGTATGACCATTTCTTGAGTGAGAGAGAGAATTTACATAAAAATCATTAGAATTTAAACATAAATGAAAATTAACTTCAATAGCATTTATTAACTTATGTAACTCTTCACTACTATTCAAACTTCAATAGTATTTAAAGAAAAACCATACCAATTAAACTTCTCAAGCTTGAGAGGGGTTGAGAAGAGAGAAACATTGAGAAATTATAGAAAGATCAATATTCACTAATTACCTTACAACTTGCTTGATTCTTTGTTCACGGTAGAGGCCCCCAACCAATCAATTGGTTAAGTATGTTGATGGAGCCACTAATGGGGATTGAAGAAAGAGGGAAGCTCCAAAAACTAGTGAATTATTAAATGAATTCACAGTTCTTGGCTTAGGTGGAGTAGAGTAACGATGCATAAACACTAACTATTTTTCAACAAGGGGGAGGCTTCTATTTATAGGAAAAATTGAGCTCCTAACCAAACAAACTGATTCTAGAATTTTCTAAATCAGTTTGGTCAATATTTGACCATTTTTAGGTCAGTTAAGCTAACTTTTTGGAACTAGACTTGAATGAGGAGAGAGGAGAGATGAAATATCTCAATTTTTATGAGTTTAAAACTCATTCAAGCATGTGAAATATGTACCTCCTTTAAAGAACTCCCCTTCCTTACATATGTGTCATAATGGAATCATTTTAATATTGCTCATAGTTTTTTTTTACTAATAAACCTTGTACATTTTCAACTCTTCATCTTATGTGAAATATGCACCTCCTTTAAAGAATTCCCCTTCCTTACATATGTGTCATAATGGAATCATTTTAATATTGCTCATAGTTTTTTACTAATAAACCTTGTACATTTTCAACTCTTCATCTTATGTGAGCATTTACTCATTTTTGGATACCCAAAATATCTCATATTTTTAATATTGCTCATAGTTTTTTACTAATAAACCTTGTACATTTTCAACTCTTCACCTTATGTGAGCATTTACTCATTTTTGGGTATCTTCTTTTTTACAAATTTGGATTTATCTCTTCCCTACACATGGATTGATGCTATTGGCCCATAGGAACCTTAATTGGACCATAGTCTAAAGATTTCTGAAAATCTAGACCCTTAGACTAAGGTTCTTTATACCTATTTCCAATTAATTCCAATTGCACATTGGAAAATTCTTTTTGAATTTCTATTTCAGGGGAACTCATCTGAATTATAAGAGATATTTTTCTATCCAAAAATATTCAAAATCTGAATATTCTCTCTCTAGAATATTTTTCTCTCTCTAGGTTAAAACAGATAGAAACAAGGTCTTTATATTTCTGAAGAGGGTTGATTACAGGGGAAGATACTAGACATCAAAAAGGGGTTGGGGGAGGAATCTTACATTCTACCCCACTTAAAAAACGCGAGATGTCCTCATCTCGCAACTTGTGATAATTTCGCAAGATTCACGAATATGAGACTTAGAGAAAAATTTTAATCAAGATTAACCACCAAGAAACGTCTTAAAGAGAGCAAGATTCAAAATAAGAACAAGATTTAAACTTTATTCATTCTCGGAACTTATACAGTAAAGATAGAAGAACTCTTTACACTTCCATAAGCCCGTCCATCATATGATCACAAAAGCAGTCCTCACAAGCTGCACAAGTATAAGGTAACTCATCTATGGGAATGATTCTGTGGGTTATTGCTGCGCCTATCTCAGTGGTATGAGGTGTTCTAACAAAAGGACCTCTGAGAGGCAAGCCAAAAACGGGGTAAAGGCATATCTTCTCATGAGGAAGAAAACACGCTTGTAAGAAGACCCGCTCAGAAAACCCAGGATGCCTTGATCTCATGACGTAGTAGTATCGGGGACCCAAACCCAAAGCTTCAATAACCATGGCCAAGCGGACATTGTTACGAAAGTGCTGCTGACCCCAGGGTGTTACCCTAGTTATGTCTTGATAGGTCCGCCATTTTGTCTGCGCTACAGAAGTTCCCAAGTGAGGGAAAAGTGAGCGCTCATACTGCTCTATAAAATCTTTCTTCACAGACTCCCTTGCGTCTTGAAGGTGAGAAATCATTAGGGATAAAACTAGTTCTTGTTGCCAAGCCATGAAGGAGATTAAGAAAGAAAGGAGATCGATGGAAGTAAGATTACTGTGAGCGACAAGTAAAAGTTACGACTTATATAAAGGAAGGAGCTAGCGTAACTTAGAAGCCAACGGTAACTTGCCACTGAAGTTTTACCGTCTTTCCATGATTTGGGTTTGACACATTTTTCTATAGAAGGCATTAAGAATTTTGAGATGAAGAGATAAAAGAAGCTTGTAGGCTAAGTCACCTACTTTCATTGACAGATATAAGGCTCACAATATCTGGGGGATAACTTCATATACTCCCCAAGAGATAAAGAACTTCTTTTGGGCCGTACTCGAATGAAGACCAAAACCTTGATATCCAAAACATCGATTCTCACTTCTGAACTCATTGTTCTGAATCCTTAAAACAGGTGGGACTCTTGAGAAGTATTCTAGGAAAAAGGTTCTTTCTTTTTTAAACAGAATCTTTCTTTTATTTTAGAGAGAGAATAATTATAAGATCAGAAAGGGAGATTCTTACTCCTGTATACCTCTAAGGCTGGGGGAGGAATCTTACATTCTACCCCACTTAAAAGGTGCAAGATGTCCTCATCTTGCAAGTAGAGGACAACTTTTTTGCTTAACATCCAATTTTATTTTGGGGTTCCTTATATTCTGGTCAACCCAGCAGAACACTGGGATAAATATCCCTTATATAGAACTCATCATTAATATTCAGATCATATCATTCATATCTTTAACATGATAATGGTCCATTAGACCGAAAAATTTCCTTCTGAACATTCCTCCACGGGAATTTCAGTCAAGCAAGTTCTCAATTTGTCATCCCTTAACTTGATCTACTGATCAAGTGTTAACAGTAACAATTTGACAGCACAACCCACTAATCTCATAGTGATTTGCTGAATTCATTATCATCATTCTAGTTATGAATATCATCACTGGGACTCGTCCCATTCATCCTCATTGTGGTTTTGTTCAGATTTTTATATTTCAACTAATTTCAGAAATCATCATTTTTCAATCAGAATTTTCAATCAAAATCCAATTCAATTCATCAATTCTCAAACAGAATTAAAAATCATATCAACCACATTCGAATTCATCATCTAGATAGCATTAACGCTTATAATTTCAAGTCTTAGATTTACTCGTATATACTGTCAGTAAAGAGCTGCAGTATACTCTCGGTATATACGGGTAGTCACGGCCCTTGGAATTATAAGGTAAATACCATCATGTCTAGGCCTCAAGCAAGTCAGGGATTCTATATAATTGTGGTACTTCCATCTGAAGACCCAATTACCAAATTACGAATTTTAGTTTGAATATCAAATTGTATGACTTATATCACACAATTACAACCTTTTTTTTGTTTCTTGATAAATTTTTGACATATTTGTCTTCTCAGTTGATCTTTATTAACCAAATGCTCTGATACCAACTGTGAGATCCCTGTTCCCACCGCGCAACGGATTCGGGGTACTAGCAGCGGAAGTAGCACTTCTTGCGCGAGGCAGGGTCCCACACTCGGGGCCTCTTCCACGGATATCCGGACAAAAGACTAATCCGTCGGTTTTTCCAAAACCAGACCCAGAAAAACTTCCCTTATCCGGAAAGCACGGGCGATTCCACCAGGATAATTTTTACTCTAACGTAGTCAAAACTCTTACTGATCAAACAGATCCGACTGCATCTATAAAGATACTTGGTCAGATCAAGGAAGAAACTTGCACTTGGATCATTGGGATCAACGCTTTTTTCCCCACCAAGAAGGCATAGCCGTTGATTCCTATCCATAGAACAATTACTATCCGGGATTTACTTTATCTATCGTAATAACAGAAATTGAGTCTCGATTTACGGATCCATCAGTCCAGCCTAACCCCATCCGATCCCATGGGTTAGCCAACCGCCCAACCACTGTAGTGATGGGATCCAATTTGGAATTTGGTTAGGTTTTGTCCCGGGTACCAAGGAAAAGAGTTCCAAGACCCCCTAGCCGGAAGTTCATGCAAACATAAAACTAGCCACACCACTTACACACCCAATATGAAATTGCCTTTTTCTTAGCATCAGCTAACTTTAAAACAATCCTTTAATGAAACCATAGTACCACTGATCACAATCTTTCAATTTATCCGGTGGATTCATAATTTCCCATCATTCCTTCATCAGAGTATCTATGGCATCATTGGCAACTAGAACGCTCACCACCTGTCCACACAGGGGCCTTTTCAATAGTTCCTAGCCCATAATACTCGGCAATATAATCACTTATAAAAATCAAGATGGACTCTCGTTGAAGATCAGCAAGATCAACCAACAGATCCATATAAAGAGCCATGGACTCATCCATTGAAGACCAGCAAGGTCAATCAACCAGATCCATGCCCGGTTTCACAAAACAACTCTTACTCCTTGTTCCAATATCTTCCTCGACGCACGCGTGGGTATCCTGGGCGACCCAGAGCCCGAGCACCGTATGGTCAGCACCCTCTAGGATCCTTCGCAGGTGACCTAGCGCTTCACTCATAGGCCGCTTCCTTGGTCCCTCATCCACCGTACCGGAAGCTCACCATTTTAATCGAACCGAGGCTGGTCAAGACCTCGGCCGACCTTGCTACGCGAGACGTCCTCCATTGACTCTCCGTCAGCAGTTGCAACTTTATCAGTTAGGTCTCCACGACCTTAATCACAAGACGGTCAAAATGCTTTCCCAGCATTCTTGACATAAAACAGCCATTTACAAACAGCATTTACAAACAGTTTACAAATACAATTTCTATATTAACTCTCATTTTTCCACATTATCCCTCATGCAATCCACATTACTTATTCCACATTTCATTTATATGTGTACTCATCCAATCATATCATTTTCCATCTCTTCACTTCAGATTCCTTCACATCACATATCATATATTCACATCCATATCCACATCCATACATCCACATCCACATCCACATTCACATCCATACATCCACATCTACATGCTTATCTCCATTTTCACATCCTCATTTATACATCCACATCCCATATCCACATTCATACATACACATCCATATCCACATCCATATCCGCATTCATACATACACATCCATATCCACATCCACATGCATACATTCATTATCACGTCCTCATTCATACATCCACATCCACATACATACATACATACATCCACATCCACATCCACATTCTCATTCACATCTATACATCCATATCTACATGCACATTCACATCCATACATCCACATCTATATCCTCATTCACATCCATACATCCACATTCATGCATCCACATCTACATGCCTACATCCATACATACACATCCACATTTACATCCATGCATCCACATCCACATCCTCATTCACATCCATACATCCACATTCATACATCCACATCCACATCCACATTCACATCCATACATCCACATCTACATGCTTATCTCCATTTTCACATCCTCATTTATACATCCACATCCCATATCCACATTCATACATACACATCCATATCCACATCCACATGCATACATACATCCACATCCACATTCCCATTCACATATATACATCCATATCTACATGCACATTCACATCCATACATCCACATCTATATCCTCATTCACATCCATACATCCACATTCATGCATCCACATCTACATGCTTATCTCCATTTTCACATCCTCATTTATACATCCACATCCCATATCCACATTCATACATACACATCCATATCCACATCCACATGCATACATACATCCACAACCACATTCCCATATCTTTTATGCATACCTCTATGCATGAAATTCAATTATGCTAAAAGTAACACTTTTATAATAAAATATTCAACTTTTATGCATACCTCTATGCATGAAATCCAATATGATAAAAGTAACACTTTTGATATAAAAAAATTATCCTTTATGCATACTTCTATGCATGAAAATTAAAAATGATAAAAGTAACACTTTTGATATAAAAAATTTTCCTTTATGCATCCTTCTATGCATGAAAATTAAAAATGATAAAAATAACACTTTTAATATAAAAAAATTATCCTTTATGCATGATATTAAAATTCAATTTCTCCATGATTATAATGAAATTCTTTCAATTAATCTAGGATGATAATTCCTAGAATATGGTAGGAAGTCCTCTTTTTATGCTTTGAATGAAATTATTTTATGCATAATTTTTATAAAAATTTTGCCATAGCTCCGCTGCTATGACTGATAAATCTCAATTTTTTCTAAGGGATAAAGCTTATCATTAAGGAAATAATTAAAATGATCTCTAATTGGATCATTAATCTATAGTGGATTGAATCATCACTATGCATAAACTAAAAGCATAGAAAAAAGCCATTAAATTGGCCTCAAGCATAGCTTAATCTTGGGTTAAGGAAAAGCTTTATGAAAAGCTTGATTTGGATTGAGAACGGGTCATGAGTATGACCATTTCTTGAGTGAGAGAGAGAATTTACATAAAAATCATTAGAATTTAAACATAAATGAAAATTAACTTCAATAGCATTTATTAACTTATGTAACTCTTCACTACTATTCAAACTTCAATAGTATTTAAAGAAAAACCATACCAATTAAACTTCTCAAGCTTGAGAGGGGTTGAGAAGAGAGAAACATTGAGAAATTATAGAAAGATCAATATTCACTAATTACCTTACAACTTGCTTGATTCTTTGTTCACGGTAGAGGCCCCCAACCAATCAATTGGTTAAGTATGTTGATGGAGCCACTAATGGGGATTGAAGAAAGAGGGAAGCTCCAAAAACTAGTGAATTATTAAATGAATTCACAGTTCTTGGCTTAGGTGGAGTAGAGTAACGATGCATAAACACTAACTATTTTTCAACAAGGGGGAGGCTTCTATTTATAGGAAAAATTGAGCTCCTAACCAAACAAACTGATTCTAGAATTTTCTAAATCAGTTTGGTCAATATTTGACCATTTTTAGGTCAGTTAAGCTAACTTTTTGGAACTAGACTTGAATGAGGAGAGAGGAGAGATGAAATATCTCAATTTTTATGAGTTTAAAACTCATTCAAGCATGTGAAATATGTACCTCCTTTAAAGAACTCCCCTTCCTTACATATGTGTCATAATGGAATCATTTTAATATTGCTCATAGTTTTTTTTTACTAATAAACCTTGTACATTTTCAACTCTTCATCTTATGTGAAATATGCACCTCCTTTAAAGAATTCCCCTTCCTTACATATGTGTCATAATGGAATCATTTTAATATTGCTCATAGTTTTTTACTAATAAACCTTGTACATTTTCAACTCTTCATCTTATGTGAGCATTTACTCATTTTTGGATACCCAAAATATCTCATATTTTTAATATTGCTCATAGTTTTTTACTAATAAACCTTGTACATTTTCAACTCTTCACCTTATGTGAGCATTTACTCATTTTTGGATATCTTCTTTTTTACAAATTTGGATTTATCTCTTCCCTACACATGGATTGATGCTATTGGCCCATAGGAACCTTAATTGGACCATAGTCTAAAGATTTCTGAAAATCTAGACCCTTAGACTAAGGTTCTTTATACCTATTTCCAATTAATTCCAATTGCACATTGGAAAATTCTTTTTGAATTTCTATTTCAGGGGAACTCATCTGAATTATAAGAGATATTTTTCTATCCAAAAATATTCAAAATCTGAATATTCTCTCTCTAGAATATTTTTCTCTCTCTAGGTTAAAACAGATAGAAACAAGGTCTTTATATTTCTGAAGAGGGTTGATTACAGGGGAAGATACTAGACATCAAAAAGGGGTTGGGGGAGGAATCTTACACTCTCTCTCTCTCTCTCTCTCTCTCTCTCTCTCTCTCACACACACACACTCTTACACACATGCATACACACACACACTCTCTCTCTCTCTCACGTGTGCGCGCACACATGCACACACTCTCTCTCACATGTGTGCATGCACACACATACACACACACTCTCTCTCTCTCTTACATACATGCATGCACACACACACACATGCTCTCTCTCTCTATCTCTCTGACATGTGTGCATATACGCATACTCTCTCTCTCTCTCTCTCTCTCTCTCTCTCTCTCTCTCTCTCTCTCTTACTTTGTTCATTTTTTTTTCTTTTGTATCCATTTGATGTCCATTGAAACATGATGATGATGGTCACAGGTTTTGTCTCATAGGCCGTTTTTGGGCCTTTAGAAGACGTTAATAAAATCTTTCTTTCTTTCTTCGTTCTCTCTCTCTCTCACACATGCGCGTGCACACACACACTCTCTCTCACAAACATACACACATGTAAATATATATTATCTATAATAGTATGTTTTATTATATTAGACACATATACATATATATACATGTGTATTTATGAAATAAATACACATGTATATATATATTATCTATAATATTATGTTTAATAAATGTTTAGACATATATACCTATATATACATGTGTATTTATAAAATAAATAAACACACATAATTTTAATTAATTAATATTAAATTTTAATCAATGGGGATGCATGATGAGGTCTGCTCACTCTTAAATAAATGTATCTTACATACAATGTCTTTTGTCTTTTCTTTTGAAAGAGAGAAAGATAGAGATACCTACAGGTTGATGTTTTCATTATGAAGCTCACTTTTTAAGAGGGAGCCCCCTATTTTTTCTCTCAAGAAAATCATTAGGTAAGAAGGGATAGCTCTCCTTTCAGAAATTGAAATGACATCATGAGATAAGAAAAATCAAATTTGAGAAAGGGGAAGGGAGATGGCTAGAGAGAATGACATGTGATAGGGGATCAAATAAAAAGAGCATTGAAGCTAAGCGGCGTGAACCAAGGTTACATTGAAGGATGTGAGATTCAAATTCAAAATTTCATCCCTTCCGGAATCCTGCCCCCTTTTCTCTCCTTCTCCTCTC
Organism: Cibotium barometz; assembly: GCF_041138505.1. NCBI lineage: Eukaryota > Viridiplantae > Streptophyta > Polypodiopsida > Cyatheales > Cibotiaceae > Cibotium > Cibotium barometz. Next base: position 23,811,000 of record NC_141102.1, on the reverse strand, counting down.
CTTTCTCCTTTTCTCAAACTCTCCCTCTTTTTTAACCACATGGATCCTTCGGCACTCATGATTTATCTTGTATAGATGTTGAGAACCATATGCTTTCAAGCATAAAAAATAGGCCACCTATCCATGCTTAGACCCATGCTTGATTTTTGACTGGTACCCTTGCCCTTCAAAATTGACAGGTTTGGTGAAATATAGCAAGTTTTTTTTGTATTTCAGTGTAATTTTTTATGGGTATTTAAATTTTTTATTGATATTTTACGGTAAAAAAAATGCTCGTGACGTCGTCTAAAAGCAACTATGCTTAGACCCACTATCTACTTTACTTGATAAGATGGCCAAAAATTGGCAATGAGATTTTAAATCACTCCCATTCCATGTTTCCCTCTAGTAAGGGTCTTAATGACCCCATGGTAGTTAGTCTTGAGGGTATGCATGTGTGTGTGTGTGTGTGTGTGTGTGTGTGTGTGTGTGTGTGTGTGTGTGTACATATAATATATATATTAATTCAGCTTGAAATGTATACCTCTATGTATACACACATATATATTATGTGAATAATTCACCTTAAAATATAAACCTTTAGGTACATAGGCATGTAATACACTTAAATATGCTTATGTATATACACTATAAATGAATAAACATTATCTACCTTTATGCACACACACACACACATGCATGTATGTGTGATGTGTCTATGTAGTCATACATATATACATATGTCTTTATTTATATATACAATAACATACATAGATATACATATATAATTACAATAGCACCATGTGGAGATTAGGTACATATACATACTTGTGTGTATGTGAAGATATATATTACGTATTTACATTAGAAGACATAGATTTCTCTGCATCGTATATGTAGTGGGCCTCTGGAGTTATGTACTGAGATGGGGCATCTCTCTACAAGAAGAAAGAAGAAAGGATTCCCAAACGCAAGAAAGGTATCCTGATATTTGAAGTAGGAAGGTACAACTCTACCTTTGAAGAAAGCAAAAGGAGCATGTGCTTTTTAAAAAAGTTATGGTAAAGTTATGCTATTATGTCGAACACTTTGTGCAATCTGTACACCTTACCCTCATGTTTGAGAACCCAAAAACCTTGAGGTTTTTCAATATACACCTCCTCATGAAAGTCGCCATTAAGAAAGGAAGACTTGACATCCATTGGTAAACCGGCTAGTGCTCATGAGAAGAAAGAGCAAAAACTATCCGGATGATGTATCTCCTGTAGGAGAAAAGTTTCCTTATAATCGACACCCTCAATCTAAGAGTGTCCCTTCATAACCAATCTGGCTTTGTGCTTGCCTAGAGATCCATCAGCATGAAACTTGGTCTTAAAGACCCACTTGACCCCCCCAATGAACTACGGATGTAGAGGCCGGTCCACAAGCTCCCACGTATGATTCCTCTAAATGGAATCAATCTCGGCCTCCACGGCTACTTGTTTGCCACTCAGGAAGAGTAAAAGCCTCTTTAGCTGTAGCCTCATATGACTAGACCATTGTCATTATCAAGGCAAGGTTACAAGAATGACGAAGATATTGTAATCTCCGTTCTTATGTCAAAGATTGTGCTGAAGAATCAGCAAGTTGATGAAGTTTCATATCGGAGAGATGAAAATCACGAACAGTGGTTTCTAGCCATCGTGGAATCTTGGGCGCAATCCTCTGTTGCACAAGAGGAGGAGGAGAAGCTGGGGAAGGAGGAAGTGGGGGTGGGGTAAAGAAACCGATGGTGGAGTTGCTGGTGGTGGAGTTGCAGACGCCGAGGAAGGAGGAGGGACCTCGATGGTGGTAAGCTCGGCATGAGAGCAAGAATCATTAGATGAGGGTTCAACAAAGTGAACATCTCTAGAAATAACCAAGGATCACGACTCTGGGTCCCATAATCTGTAAGGTTTGAAATGAGACCTATCCAAGGATTTTGCACTTCTTGGACTTGGGATCAAATTTGGATCTGTCATAAATGAGGGATATGAACATAGGCATCACATCCAAAAACCTTAAAATGAGAGACGGAAGTTTCTTTCCAGTAAAAGCCTCCTTTGGAGCCATATGAGAATAGTTGATGATGTAAACAACAGTGCTCAGCTTCTCCCCAGAAAGAGGGAGGAAGATCAAAATAAGAAAGCATGGTACGAGCCATGTCGTGAGCAGTTCTGTTCTTGTGTTCAACCATGCCATTATGCTGAGGAGTGTGAGGTGTGGAAAATTGATGACTTATACCTTTCTGTGAGAAAAAATTATGAAAGGCTTTGGAGATGAATTCTCCTTCATTGTCGAAGTGGACTTGTTGAACCTTCTGTGTGGTCACAATCTTGACCAAAGTCACCCACTCTTGGAAGTGGGAGATATCTTTAGATTTCTCTTCCAAGGGATAAACCCAAACTTTGCGTGAGTAATAATCAATAATAAGCATAAAGTAAGTGGGTATTCCTTGAGTAGTAGTTTGTGTGGGGCCACACAGGTCCATATGAATGAGCTCCATAATATGAGAAGCCCGATGAGTGTCTCACGAGGAAAGGCATTGCGGTGTTGGGTCCCATACAGACAAGCCACATAAGTGGAGTCGGAGGTTTTTAGTGGTGGAAGAAACTTGAGTATCTCATGAATCTCATGAAGACAATAGCTACAGAGAAGTATAATTTAGATTCCTGAAGCGACATGCCACAAATCCATATCCACATGAGCTATCAAGGCATGATAGCTCTGAAGAAGTTGTAGTAAATGAGATTGGGACTGAGTCAAAGAGCCACCAAAATCCTTCAACCAATAAATAACGCCTTCCTGGATACTTGTGGCAACAATCTGAAAGGTGTTAGTGTCGATGAGCTCAAGGACAGAATTGTTGAAGTAGACACCATATCCTTTAGCCGCTGCAATCCAAGAAACTGAGAGAAGATTGCTGGAAAGCTTGGGAACATGAAGCACATCCTGAATTGTAGAAGGCTCACTTGAGGAAGAGTTAAGTTGCACATTACCAATCAAAGATGCCTCCAAGTTAGAAGCATCACCAATGGACACCGTCGAAGAGCTGAGATGAATGTCATGATGAATGGTCTTGTTAGGAGTCATGTGATTAGTACACCCACCCAATCCATAAGACGTGAGGTGGAAGGAACATGAGAGTCGGAGGGAAGCTCCTTAATACTGATGAAGTCAGTCTCCTTAGTGGAAGAGGATTTTTGAGCTTGGTTGGTGGATGAAGAGGTTTGATTAGGGGGTTTGTTAGCAGAACCACCTTCTCTCTTCTTTTTGAGACAATCAAGCTGAATGTGACCTTTGAGACCATAATAATGACAAGTAAGTTCCTTGTGAGAGGGATTGTTGGCAAATTGTAAGTCAGCTTTGATACCGTGAAAGAACGTGGAATGCGGAGCACCAAGCAAATGGAGGTGCAGCATGCCAAAGACGTCCATCAACCGACTGGGTCCCCCCGCCCCCAAACACCCCATGACACCACCAATAAAGGTGGGGGATGAGGGGAGAACAATTGGCATTTTTTCCCATATAGAGGGGTTAAGTTGACTCCAATCCACTCTGTGGGATAATAGACTACCACATGGTAGTGTGAGAATTAGAGAGAAAGAATCCATTCCAACACCCCCTTGGATGCGAAGCCCAAAGCTGAGAGTAGGAGTCTACAAGGCTATGATACCATGTCAGAATATGTGAATATGAAGCAGCAGCAAATAGATATCACACAAGAGAGAGTAGATAGCCAAGAGAGATCCAACATTTGAGCCAAGAGAGTAGATAGCCAAGAGAGATCCAACATTTGAGCCAAGAACTGAAAAGTATTGAATTGTATTAAATAAATTATGAAGGCACAATGGCCATGCTTATATACATCTCATGTAGAGAAGTCAGCCAGTAGTAGCAGGAGAGGATAAATGTCCACAACTGATAAAAATGCCTAAAATAGCCTAAGAAATATGGAAAAATTTCCTAAAAATATCAGATAAATGTATGGATAAAAAGTGGCATAAAATGAAGTAAAAGTGATCGCGAGACGACATGTCCAACACTTTGTGCAAAATCTGTACACCTTACACTCATGTTCGGGAACCTAAAAACCTTGAGGTTGTTCAATACACACCTCCTCATGTAAGTCACCATTAAGAAAGGAAGACTTGACATCCATTTGTTGTGATCGGCTAGTGCTCTCATGAGTAGAAAGAGCAAAAACTATCCGGATGGTGCTGTATCTCCTATAGGAGAAAAATTTTCCTCATAATCCACACCCTAAATCTGAGAGTATCCCTTTGTAACCAATCTGGATTTGTGTTTGTCTAGAGATCCATCAGCATGAATCTTGGTCTTAAAGACCCACTTGACCCCAATGAACTATGGATGTAGAGACTGGTCCACAAGCTCCCATGTACAATTCCTCTCAATGGAATCAATCTCAGCCTACATGGCTGCTCGTCAGTGCAAGAGCCTCTTTAGTTGTAGTAGGCTCATATGATAGGATCATTGTGTAATTATAAGGGTGAGATTACAAGAATGACAAAACTGCTGTAATCTCGTGCGTGTGTCAAAGATTGTGATGAAGAATCAACAAGGTGATGAAGTTCCATATCAGAGAGATGAGAATCACAAACAGTGGTTTCCAGCCATTGTGGAATCTTGGGGGCAATCCTCTGTTACACAAGAGCAGGAGGAGGAGGAGAAAAAGCCGGGGAAGGAGGAAGTGGGGGTGAAGAGGCAAGGGGTAAAGAAGCTGATGGTGGAGTTGCAGAGGCCAAGGAAGGAGGAGGGACCTCGATGGTAAGCTCGAGATGAGAGCAAGAATCATTTGATGAGGGTTCAACAAAGTGAACATCGCGAGAAATCACCAAGGATCACGACCCCAGGTCCCATAATCTGTAAGCTATGGAATAAGAGCTATATCCAAGGATTTTGCAATTCTTGGACTTGGGATCAAATTTGGATCTGTCAGAAGCAGGGATATAAACATAGGCATCACATCCGAAAACCTTGAAATGAGAAACGGAAGGTTTCTGTCTGATAAAAGCCTCCTTTGGAGTCATATGAGAATGGTTGATTATGTAAACAACAGTGCTCACATCTTCTCCCCAGAAAGAGCGAGGAATATCAAAATAAGAAAGCATGGTACGGGCCATCTCGTGAACAGTTCTGTTCTTGTGCTCAACCATGCAATTATGCTGAGGAGTGTGCAGTGTGGAAAATTGACGGCTTATACTTTTCTATGAGAAAAATTTATGAAAGGCTTTGGAGATGAATTCTTCTCCATTTTTAGAGTGGACTTATCAAACCTTTTGTGTGGTCACAATCTTGACCAAAGTCACCCACTCTTGGAAGCGGGAGATATCTTAAGATTTTCTTGCCAAGAGATAAGCCCAAACTTTGCATGATTAATCATCAATATTAAGAATAAAGTACATGTCTCTTCCTTGAGTAGTAGTTCGTGTGGGGCTGCAGGTCCATATGGATGAGAAGCTCGATGAGTAATCTCATGAGGAAAGGCATCACGGTGTTACGGGCCATGCCGACAAGCCACATAAGTGAGGTGGGAGGGTTTCAGTGGTGGAAGACCCTCAATCATCTCCTGAGAAGACAACAGCTGCAGAGAAGTATAATTTAGATGCCTGAAGAGCGACCATGCCACAAGTCCATATCCACATGAGCTACCAAGGCATGATAGCTGTGAAGACGTTGCAGCACATGAGATTGGGACTCAATAAAAGAGCCACAAAAACCCTTCAACTGATAAATAACGCCTTCCTGGATACCTATGCAACAATTTGAAAGGTGCTGATGTCGATGAGCTCAAGGCGATAACTTTCGAAGTAGACACCATATCCTTTCTCTGCAATTTGAAAAACTGAGAGGATATTGCTAGAGAGCTTGGGAACATGAAGCACATCTTGAATTATAGAAGGCTCACCCAAGGAAGAGTTAAGTCGCACATTACCAATCGAAGATGTCTCCAAGTTAGAAGCATCACCAATGGACACCGTCGAAGAGCTTGGATGAATGTCATGAATAATGGTATTGTTATAGGAGTCATGTCAGTATAGTACACCCACTATTAACTGCCCAATCCATAAGACATGAGGTGGAAGGAACAGGAGAGTAAGAGGGAAGCTCCTTAATACCAATGAAGATAGTCTCCTTAGTGGAAGAGGATTTTTGAGCTTGGTTGGTGGATGAACATTGAAGAGGTTTGACTGGGGGGTTTCTTAGCAAAACCACCTTCTCTCTTCTTCCAATAATCATGTTGAATGTGACCTTTGAGACCACAATAATGACAAGTAAGTTCCTTGTGAGAGGAATTATTTGCAGATTTTGAGTCAACTTTGATACCATAAAAGAACATGGAATGCGAAGCATGAAGCAAATGGAGGTGTAGCATGCAAAAGACGGCCATCAACCGAAGGGGTCCCCCCCACCCCCAAACACCCCATGAGACCACCAATAAAGGCGGGGGATGAGGGGAGACCAAGGGGCATTTTGTCGTATATATAGGGGTTAAGTTGACTCCAATCCACTCTTTGGGAGAATAGACTACCACATGGCATTGTGAGAATCAGAGAGCAAGAATCCATTCCAACACCCCCTTGGGATGCGAAGCCCAAAGCCGAGAGTAGGAGTCGACAAGGCTATGATACCATGTCCAAATATGTGAATATGAAGTAGAAGCAAATAGATATCACACAAGAGAGATCCAACACTTGAGCCAAGAACTGAAAAGTATTGAATTCTATTAAATACATTATGAAGGCACAATGGCCACACTTATATACATCTCATCTAGAGCAGTCGGCCAGTAGCACTGGAGGACGAATGTCCACAACTGATAAAAATGCCTAAAATAGCCTAAGAAATATGGGAAACTTTCCTTAAAATATCAAATAAGTATATGGATAAAAAGTGGCATATCAAATGAAGTAAAAGAGATCTAGAGACGACATGTCCAACACTTTGCACAATCTGTACACCTTACCCTCATGTTTGGGAACCTAAAAACCTTGAGGTTGTTGAATACTTACCCTCATGTTCGAGAACCTAAAAACCTTGAGGCTGTTCAACATACACCTCCTCATGTAAGTCACCCCATTAAGAAAGGAAGACTTGACATCCATTTGGTAAACCGACTAGTGCTCATCATGAGTAGAAAGAGCAACAAATATCCGGATAGTGGTGTATCTCCTGTAGGAGCAAAAGTTTCCTCATAATCCACACCCTGAATCTAAGATTATCCCTTCGTAACCAATCTAGCTTTGTGTTTGTCCAAAGACCCATCAGGCTTTGTGTTTGTCTAGAGATCCATCAACATGAAACTTGGTCTTAAAGACCCACTTGACCCCAATGCACTATGGATGTAGAGGCTGGTCCACAAGCTCCTATGTACGATTCCTCTCAATGGAATCAATCTTGGCCTCCATGGCTACTCGCCACTCAGGATGAGCAAGATACTCTTTATTTGTAGTAGGCTCATATGACTAGACCATTGTAATTATTAGGGCGAGGTTACAAGAATGACGAAGGTGCTATAATCTTCATGCTTGTGTCAAAGATTATGCTGAAGAATCAGCAAGGTGATGAAGTTCCATATCAGAGAGATGAGAATCATGAACAGTGGTTTCAGCTATCATGGAATCTTGGGGGCAATCCTCTGTCACACGAGTAGGAGGAGGAGGAGAAGCCGGGGAAGGAGGAACTATGGAGGGGCAAGGGGTAAAGAAGCTAATGGTGGAGAAGCTGGTGGTGGAATTGCAGAGGCCAAGGAAGGAGGAGGGACCTCGATGGTAAGCTTTGGATAAGAGCGAGACTCATTTGATGAGGGTTCAACAAAGTGAACATCACGAGAAATCACCAAGGATCACGACTTCGGGTCCCATAATCTGTAAGCTTTGGAATGAGAGCTATATCCAAGGATTTTTCACTTCTTGGACCCGGGATCAAATTTGGATATGTTAGAATTAGGGATATAAACATAGGCATCACATCTAAAAACCTTGAAATGAGAGATGGAAGGTTTCTTTCCAGTAAAAGCCTTCTTTGGAGTCATATGAGAATGGTTGATGATGTAAACAACAATGCTCACACCTTCTCCCTAGAAAGAGAAAAGAAGATCAAAACAAGAAATCATGGTATGGGCCATCTCGTGAACAATTCTGTTCTTGTGTTCAACCACGCCATTATGCTGAGTGAGGTGGAAAATTGATGTCTTATACCTTTCTGTGAGCAAAAATTATGGAAGGCTTGGGAGATGAATTCTCCTCCATTGTCGGAGCGGACTCGTCTAACCTTCTGTGTGGTTACAATCTTGACCAAAGTCGCCCACTCTTGGAAGGGGGAGATATCTTGAGATTTTCTTGCCAAGAGATAAGCGCAAACTTTGTGTGAGTAATCATTAATAATAAACATAAAGTACATGACTCTTCCTTGAGTAGTAGTTTGCGTGGGGCTGCACAGGTCCATCCGAATGAGCTCCAGAATATGAGAAGCCCGATGAGTAGTCTCATGAGGAAAGGCATTGGAGTGTTGCGTGTCGTGCAGACAAGCCACATATTAAGTGGAGTGGGAGTGTTTCAGTGGTGGAAGACCCTTGACCCTGTGCTGAGAAGACAATAGTTGCAGAGAAGTATAATTCATATGCCCGAAGCGAGCATGCCACAAATCCGTATCCACATGAGCTACCAAGACATGATAGTTGTGAAGAAGTTGCGGCATATGAGATTGGGACTCAGTGAAAGAACCACCAAAGTCCTTCAACCGATAAAGACCACCTTCTTGGATACCTGTGTGGCAACAATCTGCAAGGTGCTAGTGTCGATGATCTAAAGGATGGAACTATCGAAGTAGACACGATATCCTTTCTATGCAATCCAAAAAATTGAGAGGAGATTCTTGGAGAGCTTGGGAAGATGAAGCAGAAGGCTAGCCTGGGGAAGAGTTAAGTTGCACATTACCAACTCAAGAGGCCTCCATGTTGGAAGCATCACCAATGGACACCCATAGTAGCAACGAAACATGTTTCATTCAGTATGAATGAAACAAAATGTTTCATATGTTTGAAACAAGTTTCATTCACATCACTTGGGATAATGTATGATTTTAGTGTTTTTTATTTAGAGAGCCCATTTTTTGAAAAAACCGCCTACATGTGCATGTTATATTGTTTGAAGGAGCTCCTACGTTGCATAAAGCAGCCAGCACTTCTAATGTTCCATACCTGCCATCTCTCAAGTTGGTTGTGCTAATTTATGCCTTTTTTCTTCGATTTTGCAAAAAAAAAACGTAGATTTTGAAATTTGGGGGTATTCATGCTAAGGTGCCAATCTTTCCCTACCTTTGCCAAGATGCCTCACACTAAGGATGGCATGTGGGCCCATGTCACTCTTGTATCAAAATATGGTGGTTCAGGCACCCAAAAGTAGAAATGCAATTTTTGCAGGGTTTGCTCAGGAGGGTCCATAATCCGTGTTAAGGCCCATTTCACAGGTTTAACAGGGGAAGGCATTGGTGCATGCACATTGGTGCCTGCAAACATCAAAGCAGAGCTACAAGAATGGAAAATATAGCAACTGGTAGGACACGGTTGTGGGCCTATACCTGAAAATATTGAGGCTAGTGAGGATATAGGTGATGCATCAAAGAGAACACGGTTGGATTCATAGGAAGATGCATATAGCCAAGTAAGATTCAAGGGTTCTAGTAGTTCCACTCCCACAGCAACACGAACCCCTTTGCTTGCAGCACCTAGAGCCTCTCTAAATAGAGCAAGTAAGCATGCAAAAGCAGGCAATTAAAGATGTAACCAGGGAACTCACTATGCTTTTCCTCCAATGCACTTTATCTTTTCACTTTGTGCACACCCCACGATGGAAAAAGGCCATGAGGGCAATCGGTCACATTGGATGTGAGTGGGAGGGACCCTCCTATGAGACCTTGCGCACTAAAGAGCTCAAAAGAAAGCAACAAGCAGTGGAGGTGGAGATGGAGCCAGTAAAAGCCACTTGGACCAAGTATGGTTGCACATGGTTATGTGGTGGGTGGTAAGATATACGCAAGAGGAATGTGTACAATGTTTTGGTGTCCTCTTGCAAGGACACTATGTTTTGTGCCTGGGATAGTGGTGACAGGAGAGTTTATATGGTCACACCTCCAAAAGGCTATCATAGAGATAGGCCCACAAAACATAGTGCAGGTGGTCACTGACAATGGTAGCAATTGTGTCTCTATTATGGGACGGATGCTAGAGGATGAGTTCCCCTACAGATTGTATGGACTCCAAGTGCATCCCATAGCCTAGACTTGCTCAGTAAAGATCTTGCAAAGATTAGGTGGATTGCTGACATCTTTGACACTATGCATAGATTAGTGAAGCTTGTTACCAAGAGGCCCAAGGTCTTGGCAATGTATCGTGCAAATAGTGACCTTGAGCTTCTAGATCCCTCACAAACCACGGGTTGTGAGGGTAGTGAGAGTCCAACAGGGACTCATGTGCACAGTGGTCTACCGAGAGTGGATGAGCTGGGAGGAGCATGAGCACCCGAAGGCAGTTGCTTTTTCATGCAAAGTGATGCAAGAAGATTGGTGGAAGGAGTCAGAGGCTTTGTTGAGTGCTCTTCAACCAATCTATAGTGTTCTTTGTATCACTTGAGATGGAGAGCAACACGCTTGGACTTTTGTATGAATTTATGGACCGGATTGGGGAGGCGCTTAAATACATTGATCAATGATGATTATACTTACAAAGTTCTTGTATTTTAATGGGGCAGAAACACCTCGCCATTTGAGTCCTCTCACAGGATTGCAGTTCAGATCCTTGTGAGAGGAACTGGAGCACATGGGCCCTCTTCCATAAAAATAAGAGGAACAGGTTGTCTACTGCTTAGTTGGAGCGGTTGGTGTATTGCCATTACAATCTCTGCCTAATTGAGCAGTCGGGTAATCTGATAGAGCCTCGCCAGGTCAATGTCAATAAAATCGACATTGAGAAGATGAAAGATGTCCCAAAGATTCCTCAAGAGGAGCGCGACATATATGCCATGTTGTATGAGGAATTGATGGCACCTACTCATGCCACACGAGCATCTAGGCCAACATTATCATGAGTTGCTAGTACCAGTGCAGCAGCTGAGACGAGTGTGGCAGCTCAAGCAGCATCATCTACTGTTGTGGACATCGAGGATGTTGAGGGTTGAGTGCCCAGACTCCAGATTGAGGACTCTAGTCTTTGGGGCTATCATACTCTTCTAGTTTATTTTTATCATGCATGATTGCATCTATGAGTATGCTTTACTTTGTGTATTTCAGACTTGAGTTTTCTTTTTTTGTATCAACTCAGGATTCATACTTTTTGTGATCACTTTGAGTGCTCAGTGGACTATGTCACTCTTGCCTGTAGGCTGCTAGCTTGCTTTATATATTATTTCTTGAGTTTTGAGTAGTTGCCATTATTGATGATGGAGTTTGGAACTTGATTCTTGATGTTGCTGGTTTATTGATGCCAATTGGTGGGTTGGGTGCCCAATGTAACTAGCTCACCCAGATTCTTTAGTTTTAACTTGTAAACATGTTTTAATGTGTAAATGATGCATGTTTAATATTGTTTTGCAGGGAAGGCAACATATTTTTTACATATTATAAACTTATATATAAATTTTGGGTCGCGAAGGTGTGGGCGGTCCCGTGAAAGCCAAGGCTTTGGAGGCGGGCAGTGGAGGTGGCGAAGGCGGAAGGTCTGCGAGGACTTGAGTAGGCTGCCAGCTGAAGAAGGTACTGCAGCTGTGAGGCGGTGAAGAAGCTGGCGGGGGACCAGCCGAGCCCGCCAAAGAGAAGGTAGTGAGGCGAAGGCGTGGTAGGAGGCCGGCGAAGAGGGCCTGGTGTGGCGAAGTGTTGACGGCAGCAGCAGCTGCAGCAGCTGGCGACGGCTGAAAGCAGCAGAAGTCAGGCGAGGAGGTAGTGGCGGGCTGGAGAGCAAGTGGCTGCTGCGCAGAAGGGCCGTAGCAGGGGTGTGCCAATGAAGGCTGAAGAAGCAGCAGCTGCTGCTGCTGGCGAAGGCAACGGACCACCAGCAGGCGAGGAGAAGAAGGCGGAGGCTGTGTAGAAGCTGGAGACGACAGCTGTGAGGCGGTGCATTGAAGAATCGACGGGGTGTGGCGGCGACGAATCCGGGAGGGAACGGCGCGAAGAAGATAAGGTTAGTGGATTTTTTTTTTATTTTTTATTTAATTTTCATGATTTTTATATTTTTTAAATAAAAAAAATAAAAACAACAAAACAGTAAATATATATATTTATTTATTTTTATTTTTTTTTTTAAAGAAAAAAAAAATGAGTTCCAATCACCTTTGCTCATATTTAGGAGTAGGTTTGCCACTTAGAAATAACTTACAGACTTGTAGGACATTGAGACTGCGGTCATAACCGGCGGTGTACCAAGCACACTTACCTTTGCATAGCACTATCTACCACTTAAGTCTCACTTTGACTAGACTTTACTCACCTATTTTAGGACTCATTAAAACTTTAATCAGCCTTGCACTTGTATGCTCACGTGTGAAATTATCATTGCTGGTTTTTTCTTTTCTTTTCTTTTCTTCAATAAAAGACTTTACTTGTATCCATTGTCTTTTTTGTTGCAGCTCTTGCTACTACCGCGCTCGAGGACGTGCGCAAAATAGGAAGGGGGGAGTGTTGCATGACGAATGAAGATCAATACAAGGATGCAACAAAAAAGACACTTAGGGCTCTTGAAAAGAGTTCAAAGTTGTAGATGAATGTGGGAGAGGGCTTGACAATAATCCCACATGGGAACTTTTGGGAGTTCTAGAATTTTTGTATAAAAGGTGGCCCATTTGAGAGCTAGGGGCAACTCTTTGGTCATTTGGTTGAGAGGCTCATAGAGAGAGCTTGCTCCATAGCTCCTTCTCAAGTGCTCTCCCAAGGCTCTCCATCTCCATTCTTGTTTCAATCATGTACTTTCTATTCTTTACATTTTCAATGATATGAGGTTTTGGTCTACACTCTTGCTAATCTAGATTTCTTAATGATGTTTTGATTTGTGAGTTATAGAGTGCTTGTGATGAAGCTTGTGCTTGAAATAATGTGCAGTTGAGGTTTGTGTGATAGCTCTTTGCATATTAGGTTCCTTGCATAAGTTGCATTTGTGTGCTTAAGTGTAGCCTAATCTTGATGCTTTGATTATGTAAGATTGATTGCTTGAGTGTTGAGAAGGATTGAGTAGGACTAGAGGTCATTAGTGTGTGGTTATCTCTTCTTCTCCCATTCGGGATAGCCTCTATGCGCTAACCGGGTTGCATTCACGGATTGACAAGTGTGTGGGTTGGAGTGTAGCCTCCGCTATGCTATGATGTCCCAAACAATGAACTTGCATTTTTTAAATTTTTGTAACTTTGTGCATAATTAGTATTTTTTTTAGTGTGATTCATAATTTTGTGTATATTATTTAAAAAAAAAGTAAAAATCATAAAATCATTAAATCATTAAAAAAACATTTAAAAAACAAATAATAAAAAAATAGGATAGATAGTTACGCCACACATACCCATTTTTAGTTGCCTTTAGTGGTTAGGTAGGGTAAAATATATATATATATATATATACATATATATATATATTTTTATCAAAAAAAACAAAACACAAAAACCAAAACCAAAACAAACAAAAACAAAACGAAACAAAAACACATAAAAAAACCAAAACAAAATTTTGACCTTATGCACTTGCGGTCAGGACGTCGTGTAGATTCTGCCATAGGACCTAGGGCACCTTCTAGAGTGCCTACGCAAGAAAGTGGGACCCAATCAGTAGGCAATTTGGCAGATATTGCTGAAACCCTATCTGAATCCCAATCCGATACCCTTTCCTCCAGAACAACTAGCTCATTGTCCATGGACAATCTAGGGCCGACAAATAGTCATCCCGTAGCCCCAAATAGAACACCCTCAAGATCCTTTAATCCATTTGAAGCCGACACCATGGGGTTAACACTTAATGTGAGACTCCAATATGTCTACACAAATGCTCAAGGAGCTGAGATCTTTAGGGACCCACAACAACGATATCTTGTTAAGATCGCCGACATATTCTCAGAACTTGATAGAGCACCTCTAGTCAATGACCAGGGTAACATGTATATGGGTGGAGATGGTGTTCGCTACGAAGTCACCTACCATCCAGAAAAGGTAGACAAATTAGGGGAGCTCTCTAAAACCGAGTTCTTAGACTTATCAGAACTTTCCAGAGCAAGGGAGTCTAGAGATGACTGGCTCATTGAGCCAAACATTCCTGGACCATCCAATGCCCAGTCCTCAAAGCCATCCATAGTTGATTTACTTCTTGTAGATCTAAGTTTGGAAAAGGATAGTAGAAGGCAAGTGTAAACTGGATCAGGGGGCTGAATGCCAATGGGAGTTTGTACGACAAATTCCTGTGACAAAGGTCTTACAGGATGACCCACTTCAAGAGGTCTATAAGGACTCGTTAGAGGGATATTATGCCACAACTAGATTGCCACAGCTGGATCTTCCTCTAGCTCATGTGGTGTTAGTTGAGAAGCGTGCAGGACACATGAACAGAATAATTGATAAATGGGCCAATGAATACCGAACCTTAGATTGGAAAGAGATTCGGGAACTCACGTGGAAAGGACAACCATTATTTATGGAAGTGTTCTCAACAAATACAGCCAAACCAGGAGAGACAGCCTTTCTTGGAGAAACTGTTACTCCTCCCCTACGAGAGGTCACTAGAGAGGGACCTTCAACATCTAAGTGGACCACAGCTAGTAGCCCAACTCTAGCACCAAGATATAGTCCTACACCAAATGTGCGACCACAGGTCACATCACACCAACATCTTTCTCACTATGACAATCGGAGGGTAGGGGAGCCAACTAGGCCTCCTATTAATGCACATCCTGAAATGCGGGTGACAAGATCTTTGGAAGGGTTTGGTGAGGCTGGTAATAGGGTACCCACACCAATTTTGGAAACATGTGGACCATCTTTCCAAAGAGAGGAACAATTCCCACTGAGAGTGAGAGGCCGTAGGCCCTACGATGAGTATTCAAGACAAGTAAGGCCATCAACTCTTCAGAAACTGGTAAAGAAGTATGAAGGGTCGGGAGATCCATACGACCATGTAGCAGCATTTAGGCAAGCAGTTCGAGCTAAGCAAGTGGCTGATAAGCATACTCAAATTGAAGGCTTTGGACTCACTCTTGAGGGAAAAGCCCTGGCTTGGTTTCAGGCATTAGAAGCTTCAGACAAATCTTCTTTGCGAGTTTTGGAAGAGAGATTCATTGCAGCTTTTTCCTTGATGGGAATTCAACATGACACGGTAGCACACATCTACTCTTTCAAACAAGGCGAGAATGAGAGTGTTAGAGACTGTGTAAATAGAATGAAGCAGTACATTAATCGTTGCCCAGAAGATGAGAAGCCCGCCCAAAGTCGATTAATGTTCCATCGCCACCTTCATCTGAGAATGATGATGTCGTGCCACTTAGAGTCATGACTAGATCACAGACACGAAATGCAGAAATGCAAACTGATGAGACACCTCGAACTAGGGATGCAAAAACAAATCTAGTGGACAAGACCATACAGTCCAATAGAAAAAAAACCACTTGGAGGAAGAAGAACTGAAGCAAACAAACTAAAAGTACATCCACTAGTTCTCAGGAAACCTCTAAACAAAACATAAGGGATAAAACTTTTACATCCCAAGAAGTGCGTGAGGAACATCAACCTCAACCTGAGCCTAGTGCTAAACAAGATGAGGCTAGTACGACTGAGGATAGTTTTGGGGGATCTGTTTTTGTGGATAAAGTGAATGAGACTCTAGAGGCCATCATTGATGCTCATAGAAGTCGCATTGCAGCTTTATCTGAGCTACCCAAAAAGCTTCAAGAATACCCAAACCCTCGTGAGGAGAAGATCAATCTAGCTGTACATCAGCAACTCATTAGGGAAGCTCAGTCAATACTTGAGGGACCACCACCACCTATTCCTCGGGGCCCAACCTCTCTTAAGCCAACATTAGAAACCATACCAGAAGTGTCGTCGAGTCGGGAAATGAAAAGTGAACTCATTTCACAAGCTCATAGCGAAAGGTCTGCACCAATTGACACTCCATTGAAAGATGACATTCTGCCATCACCTAGCCTTGTCTTCCCATGCAATGATGAAGTTATTGATGCTAATGAGGACATGGCAAATGAGATGTGGGCTGCAGTTCATGAGAAAGTTAATGAGAACATGTCTTCTATTAGTTCGCCTCCATTCTCTGAGGTGGATTTTACCAGAGGCATGGAAAACAACTTTGGGCGCCCAAGCATCCAGGAGGAAGGTCAAACAATTATTTCTCCTAGAAGTAAGCATACACTGAAAACCTTACCATCATATCTGGGAGAATATGAGAACTGTTCTCAAACCTTGAGGATACCCTCCATGCATAAAAGGTTGACAAAGGAGAAAGATATGAGTATGGTGCAGGCTATTTTGTCAGCACCAATGGCTTGTACCTTACCTTTGCTTGATTTGATAAAAATTCGACCTGAGTTGTGGAATGATATTGCCACATGTTTGTCAGAGCAGGTATTGCTACAAAAGGGTCACCATGAGTGTACTATACACCCTGAGACAAAACATGTTATGCCAGTTCCTATCAACAAAGTAGGAAAATTTTGTGAGGACGATCAGGGAAATGCTACCCTCCCATTAGAAGTGCGAAAAGTATCTTCAACTGCAATACTTGATAGTGGCGCAGGAGTGGGCATTGTCACAAGATCCATTTGGGAAAAATGGGGCAAACCAGCTATTAGGAGTACCAGGATGCGATTGCAGCTAGCAGATGGAAGCTTAGAACATCCCCTTGGGTTGCTTGAGAACATATTGGTCACCATGTGTGGGATTGAATATGAGCACACCTTTGCAGTAGTAGATTTTGGAAAACATCCAAACTACGAAGTGATATTGGGTAGACCATTCATGCGACAATTTCAAATGATTCAAGATTGGGGATACAATTATTTGTACCTTCGACATGATTCTGTTATCACAAGGGTCAACCTAAGGAATCACTCATATCGTGATGTAACAAGGTCTCCAATAGATGAGTTTGATTCTGCTTCATCTGAGGGCTCAAGAGTTACATTGTCAGATGGGCGAGAAGATCTATGGATGTGTGGAGCCTCATGTAGGGATTTCAACACTGAGAGACTTAAGGGTAATCGAAGTGTATCAGACGAGGCATACATTCCACAACCCTTCCCTGAGCATTTAATTAATCCATTAGAATGGAGTCATGTCCTTGCAACATTATCGACATGTGCTTTACCGAAGCCAATTCAATTCTGTGACTCAGATGGATATGACATTATACCTATACGAATGGTACAACCACGTGCTCTTCTAGATCATTTGTACTATAGGGATACATCCAAAACAACAGCTATGCATGTCGAGGAAGTCTCAGTTGAGAATTTAACACTCAAATCTGTTAATGATGCTGATAAGAAAGAGACACAAGCTCCAACACAAATTATGTGGATAATTGATGAGTACTCAAGTGAGGGCCATGGCTGGCATGTTCCAACTACTCTAGTTGCTGCTCAAAGAAGGCCAGGTAAGAAGGAATTATGAATGTGGCTACCCAAAGATGCATACAAACTTGTACCATCTAGTCCAGTTGCTAAGCCTCTTAAGAAGCACATCATTTCCAAGCCCAAACCTCGGATTGTTACTCGATGGGTCCCAAAAAATGTGCTCAAAGCACAAGGCTATTATGAGGGTGCAACAGCAATTTGGCTTCCAAAATGCCATGCTTTGACAGGGGTAAAAGAGTGTTTCAAAAAGATTCCAAAAGCCACAATTGATTGTCCATATCAGTGGGTGCAAAAGAAGTCAACACAAAATCTTCAAGAAAGGAAAGGTGGCTATGATAGCACCTACATCATTAAGAAATCTACTCTATAACTCACAAATCAAAACATCATTAAGAAATCTAGATTAGCAAGAGTGTAGACCAAAACCTCATATCATTGAAAATGTAAAGAATAGAAAGTACATGATTGAAACAAGAATGGAGATAGAGAGCCTTGGGAGAGCACTTGAGAAGGAGCTATGGAGCAAGCTCTCTCTATGAGCCTCTCAACCAAATGACCAAAGAGTTGCCCCTAGCTCTCAAATGGGCCACCTTTTATACAAAAATTCTAGAACTCCCAAAAGTTCCCATGTGGGATTATTGTCAAGCCCTCTCCCACATTCATCTACAACTTTGAACTATTTTCAAGAGCCCTAAGTGTCTTTTTTGTTGCATCCTTGTATTGATCTTCATTCGTCATGCAACACTCCCCCCTTCCTATTTTGCGCACGTCCTCGAGCGCGGTAGTAGCAAGAGCTGCAACAAAAAAGACAAGCTAACAGTTGTTAGCTTTTCCCCTGCTTGGAATCCATCTGATCGTTTGACTTGGTCTTTGATACTGTCTTGTGCTTGGACATAGTATAGATATTCATTCTTTCCTGAGAAGTGAGGTGGTGGTTGAGAGTTTTCACTCTTAGACTCCTCCTTTTCTTTTTGTAGTCTCTCACATTGTTCACGCTCATCTTGTCTACGGATTTTTTTATGGCTCTTACAGCATTTTCGTTTAGGTCGGCTTCTAGGGATCTCTACCTGAACCTCCCTTCCTCTCAAGAGTAGGCGTGCCTTTCCTAACTCTTCCTCAGGGATTGTCACCTCATTATTAAAATCAGAGTCCCAGCCATCTTCCTTATCAGCATCATTAGCAGATTCGAGTGTTAAGTCCTCTACTGAAACTTCCTCGACATGCAGAGCTGTTGTGGATGTATCCCTATAGTACAAATCATCTAGATCAAAGCATTCTTCATTCTCAATACTCATTTCCCTAGCATGCACACAATCCTTTAAGCTATCAATAAGAAGCATGCATACTAGAGAATTGACAAGAGAAGAGAGACAAATATCAACTCATTGCATTGAATTAACAAAAGAATAGAACTTACAACAATGTTGATGGGGAGAGAGAAGAGCTTGCACCTCTATGGAAGAAGAGGGAGAGCTAGTCTCAAAAGAGCTCAAACATGAGTTTTCCCAATGTGTCCATGCTCTCAAATGAGCCACCTTTTATACAAAAATTCTAGAACTTCCAAAAGTTCCCATGTGGGATTATTGTCAAGCTCTCTCCCACATTCATCTACAACTTTGAACTCTTTTCAAGAGCCCTAAGTGTCTTTTTTGTTGCATCCTTGTATTGATCTTCATTCGTCATGCAACACTCCCCCCTTCCTATTTTGCGCACGTCCTCGAGCGCGGTAGTAACAAGAGCTGCAGCAAAAAAGAATGGATACATTAAAGTCTTTTATTGAAAAAAAAAAAAGAAAAGAAAAAACCAGCAATGATAATTTCACACGTGAGCATACAAGTGCAAGGCTGATTAAAGTTTTAATGAGTACTAAAATGGGTGAGTAAAGACTAGTCCAAATGAGACTTAAGTGGTAGATAATTCTATGCAAAGGCAAGTGTGCTTTGTACACCGCCGGTTATGACCGCAGTCTCTATGTCCTACAAGTATTTAAGTTATTCCTAAGTGGCAAACCTACTCCTAAATATGAGCAAAGGTGATTGGAACTCATTTTCTTTTTCTTTTTTTTTTCTTTTTTTTTTGATATGTGTGTAGAAGGTGATAAAGATTAAGGTTCTATCCCAAAGAGACCCAAGCAATGGCCAAGAGACCTCCGCCAAGAGAATCTAAAGACCGCTAAGTATCTCAAGGGCGACAGACCCTTTTTCTTTCTTTTATGACCTAAGGAGTACCCCATGAAGATGAGGGCATCGGTCTTGAGGGCCCATAGTGTACCCCCGAGTCCTACCAACATCTATCAAGGCGATAGATTCCTCAAAGTTCTTCTTCTGAAGTTTTTAGACATCAGTGTTCACCCCATGGAAACCAAGGCATCGGCCCCAAGGTGCTAAGACAACCCCAGGTCCTACCAAGCATTTCTCATGGCTGTAGACACGTCATGTCTCAATTTACTTTGGATATATATTTTTTTAGGGTATAATTTTTTTTTTTTAATAAATTATTATTACTCCTAGCACCTAGCTCATATCTAAGAGGTAGCCACCACTAAGGATAACTAATATACCTTGAAAGCATAAGAACTTGGCATAATCCCTTAGTACATATCCTACACTGTCTTTAGATAGAAATATCTTTTCCTAAGTCTTCTAAGACTCTAGAATTCACTCACCATATTTTAACAACTAATCAAAAACTTAAACCAGCCAACATTGGGTGAACATGCAAACCATATATTCGAAAGATAAGAGCACATAAAGAAATAAAGATTAAGATTTGAATACACCTGTTGTAGTGCCCTGTTGATGTTGATCGTTTGCATTGATGCATTGCTGATTTTGTGCAGATTGTTCCTCCTTGATCTTTGTAGGCGTAGCATGTCTCCCCCCTTCCTAATTTGTTTTCACGATAGGTGGACTATTGGGGCGTGTTTGATGCTCTTGTTTTTTATGGAGATTTCTGCAAAATTTTTATTAACAAACACGAAAAGAAAAGAAAAAAATAAAATTTGCCATTGGTGCCAAACACTGAATATAGCCTAGGGGAAAAACCCAATGGGAGAAAAGTGCCCTGGCTTGTCGATCTTATTGTGGAGTCACTGAACTTACCCTTGCGCTGGTGGTGGAGAATTGACTAGAGGTGCTCTATCAAGTTCTGAGAATATGTCGGCGATCTTAACAAGATACCGTTGTTGTGGGTCCCTAAAGATCTCAGCTCCTTGAGCATTTGTGTAGACATATTGGAGTCTCACATTAAGTGTTAACCCCATGGTGTCGGCTTCAAATGGATTAAAGGATCTTGAGGGTGTCCTATTTGGGGCTACGGGATGACTATTTGTCGGCCCTAGATTGTCCATGGACAATGAACTAGTTGTTCTAGAGGAAAGGGTATCGGATTGGGATTCAGAAAGGGTTTCAGCAATATCTGCCAAATTGCCTACCGATTGGGTCCCACTTTCCTGCGTAGGTACTCTAGAAGGTGCCCTAGACTCTACAAGACGTCCCGACCGTAATTACATAAGGTCAAAAAAAAATTTTGGTTTTATGTCCATTCAGGATCACCAAATGTCAGTGCCCTTTTATGTGGCACGTAAGTCCAAGGCAGTAGTAGAGGTTGTTCTCGGTAGATCGTGGTTAAGTGCTACCAATTGCTCATTAGATTGGAAGAATAGACAATACAAGTTGCAAATTAATTCGGATTGCATCTTGGGATCTGCTACACCACGGGCTTTATCGTGTCAAAAGGGTAATGTTTCTACCTTACCCAACCCACAATCAAAATGTGCTCTTGCAGCTCCAAAACAAATGATGTGGATGATTGATGAGTACTCAAGTGAGGGCCATGGCTGGCATGTTCCAACTAATCTAGTTGCTGCTCAGAGAAGGCCAGGCAAAAAGGAATTATCAATGTGGCTACCCAAAGATGCGTACAAAATTGTACCATCTAGTCCAATTGCTAAGCCTCTTAAGAAGCACATTATTTCCAAGCCTAAACCTCGGATTGTTACTCGATGGGTCCCAAAACGGGTTCTTAAAGCACAAGGTTATTATGAGGGTGCAACATCAATTTGGCTTCCAAAATGCCATGCTGTGCAAAGGGTAAAAGAGTGTATCCGAAAGATTCCAAAAGCCACCCTTGATTTTCCATATCAGTGGGTGCAAAAGAAATCAACACAAACTCTTCAAGAAAGGAAAGGTAGCTGTGATAGCACCTACAAATCCACTTGTGTTGATCTTCCCAAAACAAGTAATGAATCACCAGTTGTCCCAAATTCTCCTTGTTACACAATTCCACCCTCAACTGGTGTATCTAGGACAAGTCCAAATGAGTCTCATTTGAGCATAGATTCTGGTATTTCAATGCCTAAATCCTCTTATCTTGCTCAAATTCCGAGACAATTGCTAAAGTCTCCACCTCTTAAAAAGGATATACCAAAAACTAGGCGCCATTGTTTGGGACATCATAGCATAGCGGAGGCTACACTCCAACCCACACACTTGTCAATCCGTGAATGCAACCCGGTTAGCGCATAGAGGCTATCCCGAATGGGAGAAGAAGAGCTAACCACACACTAATGACCTCTAGTCCTACTCAATCCTTCTCAACACTCAAGCAATCAATCTTACATAATCAAAGCATCAAGATTAGGCTACACTTAAGCACACAAATGCAACTTATGCAAGGAACCTAATATGCAAAGAGCTATCACACAAGCCTCAACTGCACATTATTTCAAGCACAAGCTTCATCACAAGCACTCTATAACTCACAAATCAAAACATCATTAAGAAATCTAGATTAGCAAGAGTGTAGACCAAAACCTCATATCATTGAAAATGTAAAGAATAGAAAGTACATGATTGAAACAAGAATGGAGATGGAGAGCCTTGGGAGAGCACTTGAGAAGGAGCTATGGAGCAAGCTCTCTCTATGAGCCTCTCAACCAAATGACCAAAGAGTTGCCCCTAGCTCTCAAATGGGCCACCTTTTATACAAAAATTCTAGAACTCCCAAAAGTTCTCATGTGGGATTATTGTCAAGCCCTCTCCCACATTCATCTACAACTTTGAACTCTTTTCAAGAGCCCTAAGTGTCTTTTTTGTTGCATCCTTGTATTGATCTTCATTCGTCATGCAACAGGTATTTTACCCCTACCATAGATGGCTTGATTCTTTTCCAAACTTCTCTTGAATTTGGCTACTCTGTGTCAAGCTGCAAGGTGAACTGATGGTTTCTTGTATGAGATGTGCAGGTTAGCATACTTGGGTTATTGCGCATGTTTCACACCAACTGGTGTATGGGTCCAGACACAAGATTAAACATCTGGTTGGTTGGTGGCAGGGTGGTGTTGTCAAATCAACAAATCCTGCTGCCAACAATTGTTCTCCGTTTACACCCTTTTGAATCATGTAAGCTACTACTTATTCTCTTATTGCATCTTGCCTGTGCTCCAGTGCAGGATATGCCTTGAGGTGGCACATCCGCTTCCCATGTGTGAAACCCTTATGAAAGTACCCATGCCCTCTCTTCATTATGGCCATCTTTTCTCGCTTCAGGGATTACATCACAGACTTTTGATCTTACACAATCTAGATCTAGCCCATTATGATAACATGCATCTGTTGGTGGCAGTGATGCCTTAAAGAATGCAGACACTGTTGCCGAGTGCTACAGCTCCTGGTATCCTTCTTGTCATGGGTGCAAGCTCAAAGGGTTTCTGTACGTGTGCCTGTTTCTTTACCTAAATACATGCAACAATCAGTAGAGCTACCTAATGTGCAGGTCCTGTGCCTGCACAGAAGGTAATACAAGGTTGGCCCTGAACTAGCATCATTATAGGGCAGCATGGCCACATGATGGTACCATGTATCTTCTCAGACTTCTCCATACGCAATCTCATTGGCTTCTTCTATTTACCCCAGCTTTCCTGGCTTACCTCCCAATAAACCAATTCTAGCCAGGCTCAGAAAATAGCTTCCACCATTTCATGTTCTGGCCGCATTACCAAGCTCACGGTCATTGAAGCCTGCAGAGTCTCCAACCATGCTCATTTGTCCTCCTTTTACTTCCACCTTTCAACCTTGACTTAAGAACAACCATATCAATATTATAGAAGGACGGAAGTCCCCCTCCCCTTCCACCTCTTATTTATATTATCAGAGAAAGATGGGCATTTGGCTATTTTTCAATCCATTCACCTCCAGCAAAATTTTACCTAAAATAAGCAGTCTAAACTTTGCCTGCACATTAGACAAGCTAGAATGAAAGGTCTAGAGCGGATGTTGAATTACGGCTTTGTAGCTTTCAGCATCTGGAGATGGTGGGCAACCTGAAGTTTTGAGTGATCCTGTTGGCGATGTAGCAAAGATTTTCTCAGATATTGGAGTTTGTGTGGTCCAGCAGCGTGCCAAGCTTAGACAGCAAGGTATAATTGATTATTTTCTTGCTAGATTTCTGCATATATATCCAAGAATGTCATTAAAAGAATCTAAGGTAGTTTTGCTACTCATAATAGCCCTATGCTTTGTACAGTTGCAACAGCTGTCATTTATGACAAGAGTATCAGAGCCTTCAGAGTGAAGGTGCCTGGCACTTCTGAGGAGTTTCTGCTGCATCCAGCCACTGTCCGTCGAAACGACCATTCGACTCAGAGCATCGTAAGCCCGACTGAATCACTCTAAATCTCATTGTCTGAAGCTTGATTACATGCATCCTCTCCTCTACATGATGTATTTTGTACATGTGACATGCCTTAACCATTAATGCCTGTGTTTTTCACCTCTTCATAGGATGAGTGGACAGATGTTCCGGAGAACATTGAGCCTGAGTCTGTCCGACCAATGGGCAACTATGCAGTGTCTATTAGCTGGCCAGATGGTTTCAATCAGGTAAGTTTCCAACTTTGAAGGAACGTATGTCCTTCCGTTCACGTATAAACATCTTGAAGCGCTTGAATGAAGATGGACACTGCAACCCATATCATTTTTGCAACACGACCTCTTCGCATGCATGCCTTTCTCAAGTTTATATGAACAACTTATAGAGCTCAAACAAGCATGAACATCAAAGGCTATGATTATATTCGACAAGAGGAATCGATCAACATCGACAGAGATCTCAGGGTACATTGCAAGGATGATAATTCAAAATTCATTACCACACTTGAATCTGAGTTACAAGTCATTCGACTTTCTCTGCTTTTTGTGATACTATATGAGTTCTTCCTTCTACTCCTGATCTACATGCCATTGCTAGCATGCTTTAGAATAGGGCCATGAGAAAGAAGACAAGGGTACTCTTCTTCAGGCTAAGGGCAAAAGCAAATAGCAGTCCAAGGTTTCCACGAGCAACAAAGGTGACCACAAACCTACCAACAATCCCACTCATAAGGAGCTTACTTGTCATTAATGTGGTCTCAAAGGTCACATTCAGCCTGATTGTTGCAAGAAGAAGAGAGAGTGATTCTACTAAGAAATCCCTGAATCGATCCTCTTCATCCACCAACCAAACTCAAAAATCCTCTTCCACCAAGGAGACTGTCTTCATCGATATTGAGAAGCTTTCCTCTGACTCTTCTATTCCTTTCACACCTCACATCTTACAGATTGGGTGGTGTACTAATCACATGACTCCTCATAGGAAAAAGGCTCAATAAAAAAAGAAAACTACTAAAGTGGTGTTAAAAGACATGGTGTGAGCTCAATGAATGAATGAATCAAACAATGGAAATGATCATCAAATAAGCAAACTCACACCACTAGAGCAACACATGCCACCACTTAGATAATAATGAGATGTAACCAATGAGCAATAGAGGGTACTCAAGGTCACCACAAGCATCACATAAACACAAGCTAATAGAAAATACAAAGATGAGAGTATTTCCACAAAGGACCACTTAGTTTATTGATCACTAAGCAAGTACACAAAGCATGGGCGTTACACTCTCCACTTAGCTCTATAGTGTGAGTAGTATACCATGTTTAGGAGAAGGAGGTGCCAAGGGCCCATGAATCTCTCCACCTTCCTTAGATTTCTCACCAAGACTCACCTAAAATGTGATGCCTCAATCAGAGAAAGGTATCTACTAGACCTACACTTAATTACTCTAGTAAATGAGCCTTCCAACCTTACAACAAGACACTATAAGGTATCACTAAGGATATCACACTAAGAATGGATGCTAGATCACATATCTTCTAACACCCTCCCTTGATCAAGCATCCATACCACACATGGTGTGCTTGGATCAGATCTACCACCACTAAGATAAATATCACTAAGGCATTACTGTTGGGTTTTATGCTGTGTATGCACCCAGAGGAGTGCTAGTGATCATCAGTAGGTTACTGGGGCACTTTTTACTTCAGTTAGTGGAGGTTTTTTCCCCCAGTTTAGTTCAGTTTCACTTATATGCAGTTTATAAGTGTTTTGGTCCACCCGGCACATTTATGGCCGGACATGTGAACACTTATCCTTTAGGGGTCACTATCATGTGGCTTGTACTTTACTTTTTCTATCATTGAGATATCTACAGCAGTTGTGTTCACTCCTTCTCCTTGGTTTCCACGCCTGTTTGCTTTCTGTAAACCCTAACCCTAACCCTGTTTTGTCTTCAAATGGTATCAGAGCTTTGAAGCTCTACACTACCTGCCCGTACTCATTCTGCGCCGCCTTCAGCAGAGCATTGAAGCTCTGTATAGCTGCTGCCCGTACAACTGTACCTGCCCGTACAAAGCCTGCGCAGCCTTCAGCAGGTACACTGTAGGTTCCGTACAAGTTCGCCGACTGCGCCAGCAGTACAGTACTGCACGTCGCCTTCAGTCGGAGCTTGTGTACCAGTTTGTCTACGCTACCTGCCCGTGTCTAGTCGCCTCCAGTTGGCCTTCAGCCCGTACACCTGTGCGCCGTCAGATATACTCTGCGCCTGCTGCCCGTACCTGGTCGCCTTCAGTCGGGTACTGCATTAGTCAGTACGTCGCCTATAACTTGAGCGCACGTGTACAGCGCACGTGTACCAGCCACCATACAGTCAAGCGCAGCCATACGCCTTCAACGCCTTCAGCGCCGACTGAACCTGCACAGTACTGTGGTCGCCTCAGTATCCGTACTGTACCTGCTTGCTTACAGAAGACTGGTTTCGTAAAGTACCTGCACAGTACAACAGTCTACGAGTACAACAATCAACTCATATCTCAGCTGGTAAGCATTACAGGTTTTGAATTTTGGGCATTCTTATTTTTCTCTGTGAAAAATACACAGGCACAACAAGCAGTTTTTCTATCAAGAAAAAAATATACAGGCACAACAGGCAGATTTTCTAGCAAGAAAATATACAGATTTTTGCACAGTTTGGGTGCAGTAAATTTGGGCATTTTTGGGGCATTTTGGCATTGTGTACGCCATTTGCTGCTCTACTCAGTCATTGGTGCATTAAGCTGCACATTCAGAGGATTGAGAGTGCAGGCAGATTTGGGTGAACTGTATTCAGTGGAGTACAGTTGTTATCAGGGTTTTTGCTATTGGGTTTTTTGGTAAACAGGTACAACTTTGTGCGTAAAGCATAATGGCAAATCAACAGCAAAGTGATGTATTCACATATTTGTCTAAGGAAGACAAATTGGATGGCACGAACTACTCCTTATGGAGTTTTATGCTGAAAAATGTGCTTGTGGCAAAAGGTCTTTGGGATTTTGTTAGTGGTGATGAACCACGTCCAGGTCCATTGGCTCCAGAGACTCCTCCTCAAGGGGGTGCTCGTGGACGAGGACAACAGGTACAGGCTCCAGGACAGCCATTGCCTGTTCAGAGAACAAATGCTCAAAAGACATGGGATGCCAGGGATACACAAGCATTGTCACTCATTGCATTGTCAGTTCAGAGGTCCATTATACCTCATATTCGTTCAGCTGGCACTTCACAGAATGCATGGGTGACTTTGGAGCAGATGTATGCTGCTCGTAATGAGGCTAGGATCTCATTTTTGAAAAGAGAGCTGGAAAATCAGAAAATGAATGAAGGAGATGATATGTCTAGCCACTTAAACAAGCTGCAGGATTTGAGAGAGCAACTCATCAATGTGGATGAGATTATTCCTGAGACACAGCTTGTGTCCACCATCTTGCACTCTTTGCCAAGATCTTACTTGGCTTTCCATACCTCTTTGAACCTCAGCATGAGGAATGCTGTTGAACCCCTCAAGTATCAGGAACTTGTTGCTCTCTTACTACAAGAGGAGCAAATGAGGAAGAATATGAATATGAACACAAATGCTGAACAAGCATTTACTACAGGTCAAAAGGGGAAAGGGAAATCTCAGCCAAAGAGTGCAAATCAAAATTCAGGTGATGGTGGTTCTTCACAGGATACCAAGAAAGGTGATGGACAGCCCAAGAAGAAGGGCAAATGTCATTACTGTAAGAAGCTAGGTCACTACATCACGGAATGTAGGAAGAGGATTGCCAAAGAGAAGGCAAAGGAAGCTGAGATGTCTGTTAATGATGCTCCTAAAGCTCCTCCAGAGACTGCTTCTTTTGTTGAGGACAGGGATTACTGTTTTTTTACATGCAGCTATGATGCCTCTTGGTCTTCACAGGCACTCAGTTTGACAGAGCATGCATGTACTTGGTATTTTGATAGTGGTGCCTCAAAGCATATCACATCTCGCAGGGATTTGTTTAGTCATGTTGGCCCTGCCCCTGTTGGCAAAACTGTTCAGTGTGCCAACAATGCTTCATATCCAGTGTGTGGCATTGGGGAGATTCAGCTTACAGCCATTGATGGCTCCATTCTCCGCCTTACAGATGCCTTATATGTACCAGGGATAAAGAAGAATTTGTTGTCCATTTCTTCTTTAGCACATTGTGGAATGCAAGTCCACTTTGATGATGATAAATGCATGGTCAGAGACAAAGCAAATGCCTTGACCTTGATGCTTACTGGTACATTATGTCATGGACTTTATGAGTTGGATGCATTTCAGCCAGTGGATCAGTCTGCTTATCATGCATTCACTCTTACTCCAGCTATGGTTGATGCGGAGTTGTGGCATGCTCGCATGGGGCATGTAAATTTTGGTAGTCTTATGCTTATGCAGCGACATAATATGTTTACAGATCTACCTCTCATGGAGAAGCCTCCAGATCACATTTGTGAAGGATGTATTTTGGGAAAAATGCACAGATTTTCCTTCCCACGTGATCAGGCTCTAAGAGCAACTGCAAAGTTGCAACTTATACACAGTGATCTTTGTGGTCCCATGCAGACGAAGTCATTAGGTGGTTGCTTTTATTTTGCAACATTTATTGATGACTTCTCTCGTATATGCTGGGTCTATCCTTTGACACAGAAATCACAGGTATATGATGCATTTTTGGCCTTTGTAGCACTTGCTGAGACAGAGTCAGGATGCAAGGTGAAGACTCTCCGTTCTGACCGAGGGGGGGAATATATGTCACATGTGCTGAATTCCTTTCTTGGGAGTAGAGGTATAAAACATCAGTATACTACTCCTTACACTCCACAGCAGAATGGGGTTGTAGAAAGGAAAAATCGGTCACTCATGGAGATGGCCAGATGTATGCTAAAGGCAAAAAGACTACCACATATCTTTTGGGTGGAAGCAGTAATGTGTGCTTGTCATATTTTGAATCGATGTCCCACAAAGGCATTGGTTTCTATTACTCCTTTTGAGGCTTGGCATGGCCGCAAGCCTTCTGTATCACATTTTCGTATCTTTGGGTGTCTCGCATATGCACACATACCCAAAGAGTTGAGGAGGAAGCTTGATGATAAAGCCACAAAATGCATTTTTGTTGGGTATAGCCGTGAGAGCAAGGGCTACAGGTTATATGACCCACTATCCAGGAAGATATTCATCAGTCGGGATGTGATTTTTGATGAAAAATCAGAATTATCCATGGCTGGTTATGAGGCAAATCAGGCTGAAAATGATGTGTTTGAAGGTCTACTACCCATGGAGTTTCATTCCACAGTTGGTGATCCAACTCATGAGGGTACTGGACAGCCAGCAAATGATGTAGGTGGTGCAGAAATTCAGCAGCCAAATCAGCCAGAAGCTGAACCAAATATGGGACAGCAGGCACCACAGGTCAGACATATACCTAGATGGTATTTGAGGACATTACAGGACAGCCATTTAGAGGGTCCTCTTGCTGGTCGTACTCGTAGGGAGACAAGGACCAATGAGCATGCACACATCATGGATTTGAATCTGGTTATGGCAGCCAGTTTACAGGATGATGATGAGCCTGATTCATTTGTGGATGCACGAGATAATGTGCATTGGAACAAAGCCATGCAGAATGAGATTGATTCTATTAAAAAGAATCAAACATGGGATTTGGTTGATCTGCCCAAAGGCAAGAAAGCCATTGGTACTAAATGGGTCTATAAGTTGAAAAGACATGCAGATGGATCCATTGACAGGTACAAAGCCCGTCTAGTTGCAAAGGGCTATGCACAGAAAAAGGGCATTGATTATGAGGAGACATTTGCTCCTACATCCCGTATGTCGACACTTAGGTGTGTCATTGCATTGGCTGCACATCGTGGTTGGGTTGTTCACCAGTTGGACATAAAGACTGCATTCCTACATGGGGACCTCGAGGAGGAAGTTTATGTATTTCAGCGCATGGGATTTGCAGAACATGGTCATGAAGGGAAAGTATGCAGG
This sequence comes from Cibotium barometz, assembly GCF_041138505.1. Lineage (NCBI taxonomy): Eukaryota > Viridiplantae > Streptophyta > Polypodiopsida > Cyatheales > Cibotiaceae > Cibotium > Cibotium barometz. Next base: position 23,780,686 of record NC_141102.1, on the reverse strand, counting down.
CTGAAAAAGGCCTTGTATGGTTTGAAACAAGCTCCACGAGCTTGGTATGCAAAAATAGATGCTTTTCTACTCACTCAGGGATTTGTGAACAGTCCATCAGAGACCACTTTGTATGTGAAGAAAGAAGAGACAGATCTGCTGGTCATCAGTCTTTATGTGGATGATCTCTTGCTCATGGGATCAAATGATGACAAAATTGCAACATTTAAGGAGATACTGCAACAGACATTTGACATGTCTGACTTGGGCCTTGTACATTACTATTTGGGCATACAGTTTGTGCAGGATAACAGAGGCATTGGGTTGTTGCAATCACGTTATGTTGCTAAACTTCTGGAGAAGTTTAAATTTCAGGATTGCAAGCCTATTAGTACTCCTATGGAGCCTGGGATGAAACTGTCACTACAAGATGACAGTGTTTCCTTTGATGCCACTACATATGCTCAGGCTGTTGGGTGCCTAATTTACTTGTGTAATACAAGGCCAGATATTCAGTATGCAGTCTCTCAGTTGAGCAGATTCATGCACAGCCCACGGTTGTCACATTGGCAAGCTGTGAAGCATGTATTCCGTTATTTGCAGGGTACCTTGTCTCTTGGGTTGCTTTATCCTGAGGGGGGTGACATGCAGTTACATGCTTACAGTGATTCAGATTGGGCTGGTGACTTTGATACCAGACATTCCACTAGTGGAAATTGTTTCTTCCTTGGCGCTTCATGCATTTCTTGGCTAAGCAAGAAACAGACCACAGTGGCCACTTCATCTTGTGAGGCAGAGTACAGAGCAGCCTACACTACTACTGTTGAGTGTGTTTGGCTGCGTCGTCTTATGACTGATATGGATATTTCAGTGGAGGAGCCTACACCTATCTATACTGATAGTCAGAGTGCCATTGCTGTGGCCAGGAATCCTGTGTTTCATGCTCGCACGAAACACATTGAGATTCACTATCATTTTGTTCGGGAGAGACTCCAGGCAGGAGATATCAGTCTGATCTACTGTCCTACAGATCAGAATGTGGCAGACATCTTCACCAAGGCATTACCACGTCCGAAATTTGAAGCATTCCGCAATGCTTTGAATTTGTTTCCTTTTGGTGGATGATGTACAGTGATCACATATCACTCCAGGGGGGTTTGTTGGGTTTTATGCTGTGTATGCACCCAGAGGAGTGCTAGTGATCATCAGTAGGTTACTGGGGCACTTTTTACTTCAGTTAGTGGAGGTTTTTTCCCCCAGTTTAGTTCAGTTTCACTTATATGCAGTTTATAAGTGTTTTGGTCCACCCGGCACATTTATGGCCGGACATGTGAACACTTATCCTTTAGGGGTCACTATCATGTGGCTTGTACTTTACTTTTTCTATCATTGAGATATCTACAGCAGTTGTGTTCACTCCTTCTCCTTGGTTTCCACGCCTGTTTGCTTTCTGTAAACCCTAACCCTAACCCTGTTTTGTCTTCAATTACTAAGATAAAAAGTGTCCCACAGGCTATAAAATGTCATGCATAACAACTTCAAGAATAATGAGTTGGAGAAGTTTTCCTCCTCCTTCTCTCTGGTTTCTTTGCCTTGCTCTTCTCTTTCTCCTCTTCATCCTTTTTGCTTTTGAAGCAATCTTTGATGATGTGGCCCTTCATTTTGCAATAATACCAAGTCCTAGGAGCCTTGGTCTTCTTGTCCTTACTGTAGCAGAATAGGCATGCACCACTAGAACTGTTGTTGAAGAAGTTGAAGCTTTGGAACCCTCCATGCGGGTTTCCTAAAAAATGAGGGCAAAAGTCACTGAGGTAAGAATATGATTGGCTATCGCTGAGACACACTACTCATAACAAGGAGGCATGCTGGAGAGCAACACATAGATGGCCTCTTCTTCATCAATGGTAACACTTGCACCACTGAGTTGAGGTAAGAATATGATTGGCTATCGCTGAGACACACTACTCATAACAAGGAGGCATGCTGGAGAGCAACACATAGATGGCCTCTTCTTCATCAATGGTAACACTTGCACCAGTGAGTTGATTAATCATACATCGAATGTCATTGACATGAGAAGCAGCACTGGCTTTGTCGTCCTTTTCCATCCTATAAATTTTCTTCCTTAGTTGCTTGTGCTCTTGTTGAAAATTCTTGACTACATATTGAATTGTATGAATATTCAAGCTTTGTTCCCAATGAAAAAGACACACCGCTCATGACCTTCCAATATATTCTCTAGTCTGTTGTTACAGGTTGTCCTTACTACCTTCCAATTGGCTCCAGCCTCATCGGCCATGAAGCCAAAAAAATCTTGTTTGGGAAAGCCTTTATGCACCACAACATTGTTAATCATATCCCATAATAGAACTTGTGCTATTGAGTCTTCTTCTTTCATTTCACAAGAAGCAATTGTCATAAGCTCTTGCAAGCTACATGCCATTACATTACACTTGTAAAACAACTGTAAAGAAGTTAAAAATTTTAGGAGTTTTATAAGACCAAAGTACCTTGGATCATATACATTGTTGTCCATCCCTGCATATGCCAAACATGATTAAAGAAAACCGAAGCCCTTACATGTGCAGCCATTGTTGTCCATCCCTGCACATGCCTAACATGATTAAAATAAAACCAAGCTCTTCTCAAATCACCGTCTCTTGTTTCACGCATACGGTTCACTAGGCCTAGATCTCCGATGCGAGCCCTATGGTTGACATTTTAAACACACAACATCGCTCCGACTCATCCAAAGCTTGCCCAGGAAAACAACTACCATGGAAGAACTCAAAAGCGCATTGTCTCTTCAAATCTAGGATACTGAACTCTGTGCCTTACATTGTTCTGTTGATTTTTCTAGAAGCACATACCATCCTCTCGAATCTACAAGAGAAATTGGAAAACTTAACAATCTATGTAAAATTAGGTTGATAAAGACGATTAAAAAATTTAAAATCAATATAGAGTTAAAATTACCTTTGACATTGAATTAGGGGATGCATGTGTTCCAATAATAGTGACAACTCCATGTTGCTAATATTTGATCCATTCTTTGCATGCTTCCTAGCATCCAATACAAGTTGTTTGGTGATATCCATTTGTATCTTCCTTGGACCACTTATAGCCACCTCTAAAAATACCTCTTGCATTAAGTTCTCTTATCTTTTGTAATGCTTGCCTTAATGTTCTCCTTCGCACATCATGCAAATGTTTCCCTTGATGTATCATCAATCTGGTCATATATGGGTCATCAGAGCAGGCATACAATTATACATTGTAGTACCACACATGCTTCTGCATACAGGTCTGATCTTGCAGCAGTAGAAACAAGTGAGAGAGCTATATCCATTTGATGTTAAGCCTAATGAGGAAAGGTTCTGTGTGACGTTATCTATTATTTAAAAGAATATAAATTTTCAATAATTATTTCTTTATATTTTATTTAAATAACTTTAATTACTAAATTTTTAATTAAAAATAACATCATTTAAATTATCCTTAAAATAATCTTACTAAAATTAAGATTACTCTTAATAAAAACCACCTTTGAATTAAGGTCGCCCTTCGTAAGGATGACCTTGGTAAGGTTACCCTTACTAAGGACGATCTTACCAAGGTCGCCCAAAGTGATGGTAAGGTTACTCTCACTAAGGACGACCTTACCAAGGTCGCCCAACGTGACGGCAACCTCAGTAAGATTTCCCTTACTAAGGATGTTGTCCAAAGTGAGGACGACCTTACTAAGGCCATTGCCCTTACTAAGGGCGACACTCACTAAGGGTTGCCCTTAGTGAAGGGTCACCCCCCTCACTAAGGGCAATGTGGGGTCCTTAGTGAGGGGGGTGACCCCCCTAGTGAAGGGTTATTCCCTTACTAAGGGCGACATCTCAATTAGTCACCCTTAGTGAGGGGGTCTCGGTCTCTCACTAAGGGCGACGTTACCCTTAGTGAGGGGTTCTCACTAAGGCGATTGCCCTTCTTACTAAGAGCAATCGGGCAACCGCTTTTAAGGGTCACCCTTAAGTAAGGGAGACCGCCCTTAAGGGTACCTCTCTCTCTCTCTCTCTCTCTCCCTCTGCCTCTCTCTCTCACCCTCTTTCTCTTGCCTCCCTTTTTAGCTTCTCCTCTCTCCCTTCCCTCCCCTCTCTTGCCTTTCCTTATTTGTGCCTCCCCTTTTTCTCTTCCTTGCTCTTTCTCTTTCTTGTAAATGTTATCTCTTTCTCTCCTCTTTTTCTTTTCTGTTTTTTATCTATACAAGCAACCCTAAAAGTTTGTCTTGCTTTCGTATTTATACCTTTCTCTCTTTTTTTCAAAAACCCTAAAAGTTTATCCTACTTCCCTATTTAGATTTATTTCTTTGTTTTTGTCTTTCACTTTCTATATTAATATATTTCTCTTCTCTCTCTTTTCTTGATCTCCCTATTATTGTTCACTTTGTTTCCTTGTCCTCTTTTAATCTCCTTTCTTTCCATTTTATTTATCAACCTCTTACTTTTCTCCTGCTTTTTCTCATCTCTTTCTTTTTTCTCTTTCTTTTCTCTTAGATATTGCATCTCCTTAACTCAAAAAAGAGACACGGGTGATTTTAAAATTCATTAAAATGAAAGTAGCTACTGGCACTGTGTTGCATGTAAACTCTACTGTCAATACCATGCATGGATCTCCTTTGCTATATCTGGGTATGTTGGCGTGTCGATTGAAGATGTCAAGGTGGGAGAACTATTGCTTCCTTTTCCTCTTAAAGATGGTGATGTCTCCACATTCAATCAAAGCAAAGGCTACATCATTGTATGGCCAGCAAGAGATTGCATAAGTGTTTTTATATCTATTGTTTCCTTGGTAATTTTGTTTTTTTTAACTTAAATTAATTTATCTTGTATATGTCTGTATTTAGATTGACCCACACTCAATGGAAGCCCAACACGTATATAAATCTCTAAAGTGTGGACAACGCTTAAAGAGCACTGCTACCAGATAAGTAAGCCAGGAAGTAACAAGCATGAAGAAGAAGCAAAAAACAATGCAAGAAGAAGAAGATAATGATTGGGTACCTCCACAAAGAAATCCAAGTCGATCTTTTAAGTCTACAAAAAAAGGTGCTTCTTCAAAATCCATAAAAGAAACAAAGGCAGTATAAGAGATGGAAGAGGGAACTAAAAAAGAAGGCGAGAATGAAGACCACTACATGGTAACACATGCAACTCATATGCAACTAGAACTCTTGTAGGATAGTTTTAAGAGAGTAAAGGTAATTGTTAAGTAATCTGGCATAAGCACTTCTAAACGTTCATAGTTGTGTGACCCTTTTTTTTGCATCGAGGCATGATTTTCCATCCATGCCTTGTTCATTGCTCTTATGTGCTTTATATTATTTCTTTATTTGGCAATTTGAGCGCCCTAATGAGGCACACTTTGTCCACAAGAGACGACAAAACATAGTCCACTTTATTCATACTATGGCAAACAAAATATGAGCTATGATGAAAGGTAAAACATACTGCACTTGGACCATCCTAAGTCAAAGATATTTAAGACATTATGACAAAAGATAAAACATATTGCACTCGGACCATCCTAAGTCAAAGAGATATAAGATATATATATCCATAAGCAACATAATAAAGTGAAAAGGTTACTTTAAATGGCAGATAGCTCCGTCGCATGCCGTATCCTCATTAAATTCAATAAGGATAGCGTCAAGACATGGATATCTTGATAAAACATTCTTGAATACTACATTCAGTGTGAACCTAATTAGTTCATTTCTATTTTAAAAGACTTAACACCGTGTTCAAAAAGTTAGCAATTTAAGATCACTCATATTTACTAATCTCCTCCATCTATGCCACACCTCGATGATTACCGTTCCACACATAAAACATCTTCTTAGACAAGCATTAAAAATCATGTCTTTGATCACATTCTGGAACTCCTCGTTTTTCATTCGCCATATGTTATCCCATCTATTAACATCATCCTACAATACTTCTCTAAGATGATTGTGGGATGAGGAGATAGAGAAAATGTTCGAACCTATATCGATCGACAACATAGCCATTTGTGCAGAATTTCCTTGTCAACTTCTTGTACCTAAACTAAACTCTTCTTATATAGAGAAGTAGGTATAAGTTTGCACAAGGGAATAGGTGAAAAAAGAGTGGATCTCTAATAGCATTCCATGTACAAAATCCTATCTTCTAACATTTACAATATATGATTAACATTTATATATTGTCATATTAATGTAGTAACCTGTGAAATATAGGATGAGTACCTCACTCTGCCACCCGAGATATTAACCCCTTAGTAGATACCTTGCTTGCAAATGAGTTTGAAGGAAAATGGAAATCCGCATTTTATAAAGATGAGAGAAAGTGGAGACATGCTACTAGACGATTGACCATGATTGCAAACCCTGCATAAGGAGAAAGTTTCTTTAAGTAAGAAAACCTTCACTCTTCCCTCTTAGTCTTTTTGTAGGCAATGACATATTTTGGTTTTAATGTTGTCGTTTGATTTTGGTGTTGCGTGTTATAGCCGACTAGTGCAAGTAAATTGGAATGACAAACCAGATTGTTATGATAGAGGATAGGTTGTATAGCACATTGCCAAATTATCATAAAGCTGTGATTTTAGATATTTTGATTGATGGAGATTCACAGAGACTAAAGACCTTACAAATCCCAAAAAGTAAGTAATAATTAATTGTATCTTGTATTAATAACAATTTTAATGACAACGCTGTAAATGCAAGTTTATTGAGAGATTGGCTAAGACAAGAAGTGATATGGCACGAGATTGGAGCACAAGGTGTGGCAATCCTCCTCACCGATCTCAAGAGACTATATTTTGGGAAGCTGTTTGAGAAGATGGTGGGGTCCTTTAAAAAATAAGGTGTGGTGGCTTCAAACCCTGCTATCATCAAAGCTACTAACAATTCTGTATTTAGATGCACAACAATCTAGAAAGACTACTTACTAATTATTTGTTTTCTTATATTTGTAATATGAATGGAAACAATTACATGTAGATGGATTTGTTAAGTATCATGCCAAGAAATATATTGAAGCTCTATACCATCCATCGTAATAAGTTGTGAGATCTAGGACGACATGAGAACTCAATGTATACACAGCAATAACTTCGAAAGCTTGAATTAGAAAAAGTTGTTAATGCATTGACATGTTGTATAAACATAGCATGTAGCCTACATCTTAAGTTGATGCACTTAGCTCAATGAGTGTTTTCAATGACTTGAAGCTGGGGACGGAGTCCGGACACCTCCTGATCTTGTGTGCGGACAGGTGACGTGGAGGGGAGGACTGTCCACGACAGTCTGAAACCCCTAAGAAAAAAAATTCGGGTCGTATTGTGGGCCCCTTTAAAGACAAATGGCCGGTAGATCAGCCCACTGTCTTTGTGCCATGCGCGGCAGTATTTGAGGACGTGCCACATGGGCGTACAGATGTACGAGAATTGCACAATGCCTATATTACGATTCGTGACGGGTAAGTACCCGGCGCCCATAGTTGGCACTGACAGTTGGCTTTCTTAAATTTTTTCTACTAATATATGGATAATGGCAATTTTTTCCCAAGCCAATAAAATGCTTACATGTAGCATATTCTCTAGCGTGCACTTCGAAGAGCTTTTTATTTGCAAAGGAACCCCTAATAAAATGCTTACATATGGCATATTCCCTAACCTTTTTTTTGGAGGGCACGTCTTGGGAAGAGAAGAGAGCCACCTTAACCACCGGCTATTATTTGGACTCCGCCTTAACCACCCGCTCCCCGAGAAGGGCACCACCTTAAAACCACACCGACGGGTGTGCAGTTCAACTGGTAGAACGGTTGGGTTCCACGATGAAGACCCGGGACTACACGATGGTACATATCCACCTTCCCAACAACAAAAAAAACCATCCAACTATTATTCGCACTCTGCCTTAACCACCCGGCTATTATTCGCACTCTGCCTTAAAACCACCCAACTATTATTCGCACTCCACCTTAACCACCCGGCTATTATTCACAATGCGCCTAAACCGCCAGGCTATTATTCGCACTCCCATGAGTAGGTTCGAATCCACTACCTCTACTTTGGGAGGCATGGATTTTATAGTTGAGCTATTGCATACAAGGCAAGTATTTTTAGAAGAAAAGGCTTCTTCTAAATAAGTCCAGCTTCCTAAAAAGATTATTTTCTCCATAAACCAAGATTCTGAAAGCTTTGATAAATTAAGTTTTTCTTTTTCATGAATACAAAAAACAATAAAAATTTCAAACTTTTAATCATTTCCTCAAAGGAGAACCTTCGTACTCAATTCTAAACCAGGGTTTTCGCTTGTCAACAAACCTTGTTTTCCTCTCATAAGGGCAAGCAAAGAAGAGTAACCAATGTAGCTAATGACAAAAAGTGTTTCTTTGTTCAAGTCTATGGGTGGCACTCTAAGTCCGTGCTAGACCTTGGCTTGAAAAACAAAAACAACTGTAAGCAACATCTACACTTAGCTTATGTATCATCGCTACCTCCTTGTTGCTTTTATTACATATGGTGCCTTATGACCATGGGATAAAAATAGAATTAGGCTCCACTAGAATGGGTTTAAAAAATTCTTGAATGTATAAAATTTGAAAGATCTAATTTCTACGCTTCGACAAAAAGAGAACAAAAACCACACCAACTTATCCTTGCTTTGTCATGATGATGGCTCTTGAAATAGTTTAGGTGAAGGATGCAATTCAAGAGTAAAAAAAATAGGAAGGGCACTCTTGCGAGGTGAATGTAAAATTAAGTCTCCTTTCTAAAGAAACATGGGGAAAATAGGCTTCAAAGATGCTAGATGATTTTATGATTAATGCCTTGGTAGGAGAGAATCTTAATCAAAGTGGTTTGGTAGGAAATCAAGGAGCTATTGTGTAAAGGCAAGGATACTATAGATGTTAGATGGAGGCAAGTTTGAGGAAAAGAGAGTAAAAACCAGCAAGTTTGGGACAAACACAAAAAAACCCATGGAAAAGAAAGATATGTAGTACCAAAAGAGATAGAAACTCATAGAGTACCAAAAGAGACAAAAACCCATGGAGTACCAAAGGAGTCTTACACAACTACTCACAAATTAAGTTCATGAAGCCAATGAATCTTCATTCATTATCAAGGAACCCTAATTACACAAGCTACTCACAAATTAAGTTCATGAAGCCAACGAATCTTCATTCCATTATCCAGGAACCTTAGGGTGAATTAGCATAACTATTACGAGATTTGGGATAATCCCAAACCAAATTAGAAGCTTAATTTTGAAAAACAATATGCCAATTTACAAGCCCTTAAAAATGGAAAAGTCTGCTTTAAAAAATGTTGAAAAGGAAAGGAATGCATGTTCCCACAAAAACAAAAACAAAAAAGGGCAACTTAAAATTGAACTATGGATCCTTCTTATGAATGTGCATTGATGTGGTTACATTGTATGCCAAGAGCAATGGGGATGACAAAGGGAGAGGTTGACAGGGTGCCTATTTGATGGAGTGGAGAGGGAGGGACCTCTCACTAGATCTGTAAGTACAAGAAACGAAGAAAGAAAGGAGCGGCCTGATGCTGGCATCGATCGAAGCAAGGGCAATGGCTGGGCAGTTCAATAGCAGTTCCAAAGCTCAAGCTCGTTGGAGTTCAGAGCAGAGTGGAGGAGAGCGGAGGCGTTGGCGCAGGTGAAGGCAAGGCGGAGCGTTTGAGAATGAAGGAGCCATGGCAAGAGGCGTCGCAGGAGCAGCGCGGCCATCGCCATTTTCTTGCGCGCGACGCAGGCCGAGAGAGCGAGCGGAAGTGATAAGCCGAGAAGGCGATGCAGGTGATGGTACTAGCTACTGCGATGGCACGGGACCTTGCCACCTCTCCTTTCCTTGGCGATGGGATGAGGATCGCCTTCACTAGCTACTGCCTCCCCAAACTGACATCTCTTCACATGTCCTCCCTCTCTCTCTCTCTCTCTCTCTCTCTTCTGTCTCTGCGTGTACCCTCGTTAAAAAAAATTGCCACTCCCCTTCCCGTTCTCCAACGTAGACAACACACAATTTTCTTCCTTTTGCGCTTAGTTTCCACACTAAACGCCGTGTGTGCGCATAATTTGTAAAATAAAAGGGTGGAAGAAGAGAGAGGAGGAGGGATGTGAAGTCAATCATCACACACGTGTGCATGCACATGCTTGAGTCCCTCTGCATGCATGCAAGCACATGGTTCCAGTGAGGGAAGGGAGGGGGGGCGGAGTATATAAAGTTAAATTTGAGAAAAAAATAATTCCACAGTATTCTTCAAGTCTTATTTAATAGAAAATGGATTCTCATGTTGTCTTAAACAATCCAATAAAGGAGCTCTCTCTCTCTCTCTCTCTCTCTCTCTCTAATAGAGTGCTGGGCTTGTGCTTGTCATGTTGAAAGCCTCTCCTCCTCCTCCTCCTCCTCCTCTCTCTCTAATAGAGTGTTGGGCTTGTGCTTGTCATGTTGAAAGCCTCTCCTCCTCCTCCTCCTCTCTCTCTCTCTCTCTCTCTCTAATAGTGCTGGGCTTGTGCTTGTCATGTTGAAAGCCTCTCCTCCTCCTCCTCTCTCTCTCTCTCTCTCTCTCTCTCTTAGAGTGTTGGGCTTGTGCTTGTCGTGTTGAAAGCCTTTCCTCCTCCTCCTCCTCTCTCTCTCTCTCTCTCTCTCTCTCTCTCTCTAATAGAGTGTTGGACTTGTGCTTGTCATGTTGAAAGCCTCTCCTCCTCCTCCTCCACTCTCTCGCTCTCTCTCTCTCTCTCTCTCTCTCACACACACACACACACACTCACTCACTTAGAAATGTAGCATATAGAAATTCATAATCAAATACTTAGGGCACTTGGATCTTGTTGAGATTCACAAAAGGTTAGTACACCTTTCAAATACAAATATATTTACTTTTTTTATACACAAGTATGTGTGTTTAAGTTTGGCAAATGGAAGTTGATTCTCTTGGAGTTCTAACTTTCTATCATGTATCAATTGAAGCTCGCTTTAAATACAATTTCTTTATCAATCAAGTATTTACTTTCTTGTACAAAGCATAATCTTGGAATCTCATATGAATTCAAGGGAAAGAAAATAATCTTCAATAGTTTATTATCTACTAGCACAATCTTTCTTGTACTATCTATAAAAGTTATAGAACCTCATAACTACTTTCTTCAACATATACAAATTCCAACTGTGGGAAAAAATCTTCTGATTTAATTTTCTTGTGGCAAAGAAATAAGAGCACAAATTACAAGGCTTGATTCTTGCATGGTAAATCCATGGGTGGTCATAAGGTTGCCATTACCAAGTTCCCTAAAAATATAGCATGGACCATATCTATCAATGCAGTTAAGTTAACTAAGGACCAAGGGCCAAGCCTAATTATAATTAAGAGTAATGCTTAATCATAATTAAGAGTAATTTATAATAATAAATTATCTATGATGTTAAGTTATTTAAGAGTAATTTATAATAGTAATAAGGACATGAGATCCTAAACTAATCATAATTATGAGTTTGAGGTTCATTATAAATTATTCAAGATCGGGAGTCATCTAGAGCTTCATGCTTAGTTCTAGCAATGTCTCCCTAACAACACCTCGGTTGGGGTAGGGACTGTGTGAAATGGAACACGTGATCTTACCTAAGAGCATGGTAAAAAATAAGAGCATAGCTATTATCATGGTATGTCTAGATTTTAAGACGTGAATATTTGGCTTCTTGGAATCAACTCCCTAAGCTTGTCCCATGAGGGACATATATAGAAATCAAGAGAGGTTTTTTCCCCTTAGAAACAGTGAATAGAAATAAAGAAAATGAAAAATCCAAGTTCTTTTGACCTCATACACATTTAGGTGAGTAGAACGAAAAATCCACATATGCTCCTCTTTATCTTATAAGTGTCTGCAACACGAAGTCATAAAAAATTAGCACGAGTCGTGAGTTGTCATTTGCAAGGGCTCATCCAAAATTTCACAACAACTTAGAATATGGCCACTTTTTCGAACTTGTAACAAAGAGCTACAATTTTGTTTTAAAAAAAGTTAATTTTAAATTAAAGTTTTATAGCATTACTTGATGGCTTCTTTATCTTGACAAACAAGCTATTTTTCGAACAAAAAGACAACATAGACACCACCTACAAAGCTTTGTTTCCAAAACTTAGCAAAAAAGCGAGCCTTATGAACCTCAATCAAATTTGTGACTCTAGCACATCAACTTTCATGGTTTTAGTGCTTTTGTAGCTAGGCATTCAGTGAATACGCATTAAAATCTTTAAGAGATAAGATATCAAGATACTATGCCTACATGCATGCAATCTCCAAAGAATCTTGATGAATTTATAACCCATGAATAAAACTCCATCACATACCAATTAAAATTCAAAACATGACAAAAAGTTAATATTAGATAATTTTAAAAAAATCTCATATTTTGAGAATCAATCACTCCATTTAATTTTGTATATATCTTAAACAAGCCAACTCAAATTTTGTCGGAGATTGAAGATCTAGATTCTACTCTTCAAGATCTTTCCAATGATATGTCACACGAGAGGGTTTTGACAAAATTCTGGACAAGTTCACCATGATCTCATTTTTCAAATGGGAATGAGATTTTTTCCAAATTATCTAATATGGTGTTCAAACTTCAACAAACAATTGCTGCAAACAATTTGAACTACCAATCGAAACAAGTATCTTCACAAACAAAATGACAAGTTTTTTCAAACTCAAAGTATGTGTCAACGAGATCTAAAAAGTCATGACAACTATGCTTGAATGGGAAGCTTGTCTTCCTCCTCATTCCTCGCCTCCTCTCCCATTGAAGTGATTGCAAGAGGAGTATTAGTAACTTGTTCCTCAACCTCTGGGCCATCTGGCTCATAATCCACAAGGTTATCTCCCAACCTGCTTACTACTTTTGAATGAAAGTCATTTTCATTCAAAAGTCTGAGTCAATATTATGGTCAAGGACAAGTACCTTTACCTCCTCATTTGTTAAACCAGCATACACCCAACACATAGCCATTTTTTAAGTGTCAACATGCTCATATTCGGCCTGCAAGCTCTTGCTTGGCAAGCAAAGAATGAGTGCCCCCAAGAACCCAATATTTGTAACACTCAGCATTGGCCTTCACCCAAGATTCCTTATAAGGACACTATTGTCACTAAAATAAGCCAGGGTAACACAATGGCATTCGGCTTGTTTTTCATTTTGTACTTTAGATTATGAACATGATGATCCAACAACAGTGCACACCTCTAAGGGTCTTCTTCTTGTTTGGGGATCCACTGGTGGATTCTCAATCATAGTTATAGGCAAAAATAAAGGCAAAGGATCCACCATGTTATTTTGCTTGACCCTCTCTCTTAAAACATTGAAAGAGATTGAATCTCTTGTGTCAGGTAAGGGGGCACTAGGACCGGATGGAACAATCTTTGACTCAAGAAGAAACTTAGAGTCTTTTGATTTACCTGACTTTTTGCTTCGTTTCTTACCTGTAAAAGGGGTTTGCATCAGTTGAGAGGGGGGGCGTTCTTTCTCAACCTCTTCATCACTTGAATAAATTGACTCTTCTTCTTCCTCTCCTTCCTCTTTGATGTAGTCACTTGAAGAGTTCTTATCTGAGTTAAAAAAACCTTCCAACACCTCACTGTAGGCTCTCCCAAATGTCTACAACCAAACACAATGAAATCAATGACATGTTTAAAAAAAAAAAGAGACAAAAGTTGAAAAGAATATGGGAATAGCTTAGTTCGTACCATGCCTCAAGTTTGCATTGCATCAATCCTCAAGTTTTTTGTGCTCAGAGGATTTATTTCATCCATCTCAAAGTCCTTCAATAAAACAAGAATGGCAAAGCGAGTGGAGTCATCACGCTCAATAAGAAAATATACCATATTTTTGCCTTTGTTCTCTTGCACTTTCTCGATGTGTTCAACAAAAGAGTACTTGTTAGAATCACTTGAAGGTCCTTTGTGTTTTGTAACAATCAAAAAAGGGGTTGTTAAATCAATCAATTATATGCGCTCCCCATAACGCCCAAAGCTGAGTGTCCATGCATGATCCTACTTGCTGTTCGCAAGAACTTTATCCCATATTTCTTTTGCTTGAGAGCTTTGAAGGGTTTTTGCCTCTCTCACAAGTGCCAGATCTTGACTTTTTCCCTTTCTAACCTTTTGGCGATGCTTTTTGATGTGCTGAGTCACTAGCTCTCACAACGGAATTGCTCAGCAACAACAAGAAGCTCTCAATGAGAAGAATGAGATGGCCTTTCAAAAAGCCTCGTTACTTCAAAACCCGGACTCCGTGGTGCGGGAACCAATTGAGAAGACTTCAACACACCTGAGTGTCTCCTCCTTGAGCTTGAATCGGGTTGAGGTTGCATAGAAGTTTGTCTTGAAGTTTTAGACTTCTTGCTTGCATGAAAAAGTTGAGATTAAGAAGCCATGACCTACAAAAAAAGAAACAACCATGGCTAAAAGTTAATCATGGATTCTAGAATCCACCAGAAAGGACAAGAGAAGTGACTGGAAAAACTAGAAAAACTATAGAAAGAGGAGTGGGATTCTAGAATCCTGCAAGGCCCCGGGTGGTCGACAGTGCACATAGGTTAGTGCAGGCAGCCGAGTTTGGTAGCAGAAAAAGCAGCTGTCGACAATGCAGGCATGTAATGTAAAGAGCTGGGGCCAGAGTGGCCAGTGCAAGGGGCCAAGGCCGGGGCCAGGGTGGTAGTTCGCAAGGGAGTCGGGCGGCAAGCGAGGAACACCAAGCACCATGGTGATAAGCGGCAGTGCAAGGGAGCACAATGGAGCCCGGGCAAGGGGAGTGTAAGGGAGCTGGGAGTAGGGCAAGGTAGCACAAGGGAGCGCAAGGGAGTCGAGGTAGCGCAAGGGAGAGAAAGGTAGCCAGGGTAGTGCAAGCGAGGAACGCTCAATGCCATGGCCATGGGGTAGAAGGGGGTAGTGCAAGGGAGCGCAGCACAAGGTGGTAGCGCAAGCAAGGGGCAGGTGCAAGAGGAGGCCAGGCAACGCGAGGAGCGGGTGCACGACAGCGCAAGGGGTGCGATCGACGCAAGGAATCATAAGAGGCCAGCGGCGGTGCTAGGATGCTCCGGCAGCACACGAACACAACCGAAGCCACTGGCAGCTCCCGCACCATAGCTGAGAATGAACAAAGCTGACGCACACCTCCGCTTGCCTGTCACCACGGAACACACTTAATGCTACTTTCTCCTTCCCAAGCTTGTAAGATGTGCATGTCTTCTCTCCTTCGTCCTCATAAACCTTTGTGCTTTTGGTGCTTTTTGGATTCTAGAATCCACTTCTTCAAGGAGGCTGGTTTCTAGAACCCAATTTTGCTCTTGAGTTGGATTCTGGAAACCAGATTATCACAAAGTAGGATTCTACAATCCACTTTGTTTCACAAGCTGGGTTTTGGAACCAGAATTTGCTCAAAGCATGGATTTTAAAAAATAACATGCACCCTATGTTTAGTTTTTTTAAGAGTTTAACAATAATACATATTTTCCTCTAAACTTAGGATTTCGTTTCACTAAAGAATTTTTGCAAGTTCATATTTTTTACAGAATCATAAAAACGATTCTTGAATCTAAATGTTTCTTCCACTTAAGATGTAGATCGTTATTTTTCACTCCAAAATTTAAAAAAAATAGAATTTAGAAGAATACGTGCTGCACATTTGTATTTTCCAGCAAGCTCTAGCATGGTGGGAGAGTTTTTTTGCAATGTAGGAGAAGCTGGTTGAAGAGTTCAGGGAGGATGACACATTTCAGCTACAACAGGCATTTGTGTGGCACGAGAGTGGCCTTAGTAAAAGGAGTGGCAATGTTGTAGCTGTTGTGGTGTCAGTGATGTGCCAATTTCAGTGGAGTTATTATCTCTTACTCATTGAGAAACAAGGGAAATGTATGTTGGTCCTAGAAAGAGCACAAAATTGACAAGAGAAAGAAATGTGGGAAGGAAATGTAATGAGCTAAGTGAGGGCACAATAATCGCAGTTCTTGCTACCAATGATGAAAATGATAATCCATTTTGGTTTGTAAAAGTCACAAAGGTTTTCAAAGAGCAAGATGTATTGAATTTGTGGAAGTGCATTGGTATCAGACAATTGGAGAAGATCCATTGAAAGGCAAGTACGATCCTAGAAAGGGAAAGAAAGCAGGAAGTTGTCATGACCCCTGTGGACACACTTAATCTAGAGGATGTAGAAATCCTTGTGTATGGGTTTGATTTTTAAAAATCTAGTCACTTGCACAAGACAACTGTAGAGATATTGAAGCAAAAGGTCAAAGATCTCTCTTAGAGTATTTGTTTTTTGCAATTATTGTAATGTTTTTTGTACTCAAATTTTCATGGAATGTCAAGGTTTTGGTTTGGTCCAAATCAAGTCTTTTTTTAAGAGTTCTCTTGATTTAAGTGATCAAATGCATACTAAAATGTCTGAAAAGATAGCAATATTTATAAAAAAAATTAAAGTGCACCTACAAAAAAGTGATTTATTTTAAACAATCTATAAAAAGTATTCCTTTTTAATGTTTTTTGGCAAAATGGACTTGAGTTGTTGTTTGCATGAGTTTGTTGTAGTTTTTCATGACTTGCTATTTTGCATGTGCAAGGATTTTTAGGGCTCACAATTAAAGAAAGCGAGAAAATCTCACATGTGCATATACTTTATCATATCTTAATAAGGTATAAATTTTTGTTGTTTTTTTGAAATAATAGTGGTTGTTATGACTGGCCAACCAATTACTCCTTTGAGAGAAACATGCATGAAGCTCCTTATTACCTCTCAAACTTCAATGTTTTTTATAGCCTACTTCTACAGAGTTAACTTATACAAAGTTATTCACTACTCTTGGTTTCTCTTATATTATTGGTGTTCGGGCTACACTTCATGAGATATTATCTCACTTTATCGTTCTCTTCAATTCTTTTCTAATGACATTAGCATCACAGTCAATTGTTCATGGGTGGTGCCTTCATTTTAAAGGGCACCATAAAATCATCGATGTTGTGCACCTCTATTATCCAAATTGATATGGAATCATTTCAATCTTTGATACAACTTCAATCTCAATAGAAATATATTCAACAATTATAAGCTCAAATTATGCTTATCTTTCTCATCCCTTTTTTCACCTAATTCATATTGTAGGTGAGAGAAAATAACGATTAGTGAGATATGTTGGATATATGTTAACCCAATACGATTCACTGTTTTGTTAAGCCATTAGGATTCACTTTTTTCTCTTTTCCAACGCCTAAATCAATTACGTTTCATGACCATGGTGATGGGGAAGGCTTTTTCATGGTTTAAGATTTGAAAAGCAAACAACATGCTTCTACACCATTGCAACAATTCAAGAAACATTTATCGCACCAAGGTCCATAATTTGTAGGATAAAAGAGTGGAAAGGAGGGATGTGAAGTTGTTTAATTCAATCATCACACACGTGTATACATATATGTGTGTGCATGCGTGCACATGTGTGAGTTTGTGTGCATGCGTGCACATGTGTGAGTTTGTGTGCATGCATGCAAGCACATGATTGTTGGGGGAGAGGGGGGTATATAAAGTTAAATCTAGGAAAAATAATAATTCCACAGTATTCTTCAAGTCTTATAAAATAGAAAAAGGATTCTCATCATGTCTTAAACAATTCGATATAGGAGCTCTCTCTCTCTCTCTCTCTCTCTCTCTCTCTCTCTCTCTCTCTCTCTCTCTCTCTCTCTCCTCTCCACCTTAGAAATGTACCATACATATAGAGAGAGCCCACCTCCCATGCCTTTTATTCATGATCAAATGCTTAGGGCACTTGGATCTTGTTGAGATTCACAAAAGATTAGTACACCTTTCAAATACAAATATATTTACTTTTTTTATACACGAGTATGTGTGTTTAAGTTTGGCAAATGGAAGTGGATTCTCTTGGAGTTCTAACTTTTTATCATGTATCAATTGAAGCTAGCTTTAAATACAATTTCTTTATCAATCAAGTATTTACTTTCTTGTACAAATCATACTCTTGGAATCTCATATGAATTCAAGGGAAAGAAAATAGTCTTCAATGCTTTATTATCTAGTAGCAAAATCTTTCTTGTATCTATAAAAGTTATAGAACCTCATGACTACTTTCTTCAACATGCACAATTCCAACTGTGGGAAAAAATCTTGTGATTTAATTTTCTTGTGGCAAAGAAATAAGAGCACAAATTACAAGGCTTGATTCTTGCATGGTAAATCCATGGGTGGTCATAAGGTTGCCATTACCAAGTACCCTAAAAATATAACATGGACCAGATCTATCAATGAGGTTAAGTTAATTAAGGACCAAGGGCCAAGCTTAATTATAATTAAGAGTAATTTATAATAATAAATTATCTATGAGGTTATTTAAGAGTAATTTATAATAGTAATAAGGACATGAGATCCTAAACTAATCATAATTATGAGTTTGAGGTTCTTTATAAATTATTCAAGATTGGGAGTCATCTAGAGCGTCATGCTTGGCTCTCCAGCAAGGTCTCCCTAACAACACCTCGGTTGGGGTAGGGACTGTGTGAAATGGAACATGTGATCTTACCTGAGAGCATGGTGAAAAAAATAAGAGCATAGCTATTATCATGGTATGTCTAGATTTTAAGACGTGAATATTTGGCTTCTTGGAATTAACTCCCTAAGCTTGTCCCATGAGGGACATATATAGAAATCAAGAAAGTTTTTAAGGACCAAGGGCCAAGCCTAATTATAATTAAGAGTAATTCATAATAATACATTATCTTATGAGGTTAAGTTATCTAAGAGTAATTTATAATAGTAATAAGGACATGAGATCCTAAACTAATCATAATTATGAGTTTGAGGTTCATTATAAATTATTCAAGATCAGGAGTCATCTAGAGCTTCATGCTTGGCTCTAGCAAGGTCTCCCTACTAACAACACCTCAGTTGGGGTAGGGACTGTGTGAAATGGAACACGTGATCTTACCTAAGACCATGGTAAAAAATAAGATCATAGCTATTATCATGGTATGTCTGGATTTTAAGATGTGAATATTTGGCTTCTTGGAATCAATTCCCTAAGCTTGTCCCATGAGGGACATATATAGAAATCAAGAAGCTTGTCCCATGAGGGACATAAATAGAAATTAAGAAAGGTTTTATCCCCTTAGAAAGAGTGAAGAGAAATAGAGAAAATGAAAAATCCAAGTTCTTTTGAGTAGCCTCATGCACATTTAGGTGGTAGAATGACAAATCCACATATGCTCCTCTTTACCTTAAGTGTTTGCAACACCGAGTCATAAAAAATTAGCACAAGTTGTGAGTTGTAATTTGCAAGGGCGCATCCAAAATTTCACAACTTAGAAAATGGCCACTTTTTTTAACATGTAAACCCATTTGTAACAAATAGTTTCAATTTTGTTTTAAAAAAGGCTAATTTTTAAATTAAAATTTTATAGCATTACTTGATGGCCTCTCTGTCTCAACAAACAAGATATTTTTCTAACAAAAAGACAACATAGACACCACCTAAAAAGCTCTATTTCCAAAACTTAGCAAAAAAATGAGCCTTTTGAACCTCAATCAAATTTGTGACTCTAGCACATCAATTTTCATGGTTTTGATGCTTTTGTAGCTAGGCATTCAATGAATACACCAAAATACTTTAAGAGATAAGATATCAAGATACTAGGCCTACATGCATGCAATCTCCAAAGAATTATAACACATGAATAAAACTCCATCACATGCCAATTAAAATTCAAAACATGTCAAACTTTAGCAAACAATTGCTACAAACAATTTAAGCTCTAAATCGAAACAAGTACCTTCACAAACAAAATGACAAGTTTTCCTAAACTAAAAGTATGTGTCAACGAGATCTAAAAAGTCATTACAACTATGATTGAATGGGAAGCTCATCTTCCTCCTCATTTCTCGCCTCCTTTCCCATTGAAGTGATTGCAAGAGGAGTGCTAGTAACTTCTCAACCTCTGGGCCATCTCGCTCATAATCCACAAGGTCAACTATCTCCCAACCTTCTCACTACCAACAATCAGAGGCTGTGACTCTCCAATTCCACAAGTTTCAACCTTCTCACTACCAACAATCAGAGGCTGTGACTCTCCAAATGCATCAAGAAAATGAGGATTAGATGCCATGCTTTTCATTCCCACCTCTTGGAACTCGTCTCTGGTAACTCCTTGTTGAGAGCCGTCACTCTTTACTCAATAAATTTTTACCTGGAGTTGATCACATTCCTTTCTATCTCTTTTCAATGCACTAACAGTTGTGGTACTAGTCCCCGCAAAGAGATCCATCAACCACTCTCCTTTCACAGAAAGTAAATCAATTAAATCCATCATAAAAAACTGAGGCTTTTGATATGGATTTATGACTCCTTGTAGAACTGCACTCATGTGCTTGAATTTTTTACAAACTCTTGGTCATTCAAAAACAATTGTGTGATTTGGTTTCACCGCAAAATTATATGATCCTCTACTTTGCACACCCAAAGATGAGTAATAACCAATGGTAGCAAACTCACAAGCCCAAGAAAGATGATAAAATTTATAGCCATGGATGTTTGGCTTTGTCCTACAAAACAAAAGTTAACATCTAAGAAAAGAGCAATACATAATAATGCCTTAATGCTAGTATCAAAATTTTCAAAGGTTTTACTTACCATGTCATCATTTAGCACATCATGTTTGAGTCGATGACGGCTTTTTACGCTACAATAATTTGATCATGGACATGAAAAAATACTAGTGCCCAAGAGTCACAAGTAGTGACCTTGCTAAAAGCCTCTATGCTTTTTTGTAGGCAGATATACTCCATACTTCACATCGTCATTGATTGAGTTTGGAGCACCAAAACCATAAGGAACATTTGCAATGGCCAAAGTGTAAGGATGTGCTATGACAAGTATTCATGTCTTCAACTCTTCCTTCATGAACACACCAATGAGTTGGAGACTCGTCTACGTTATGAGGAATGAAAAGTGTTAGACCAGGAGTGATTTCAATTCTTTGGGGTTGTTCTCTCCTCCTCCTCTTTGTCTCCTCCTCCTCTCTAGATGACAATGGGAAAGAAATTACAAGGATTTTCTTGATGGCACCTCATGGATCTTTGTTCTGAAAAAACCAAGCAAGATGTAAGAGGTGAAGAAAATGGTTTGTTAAACAAAGATGAAATCTAAGCACAGTTAGATATCAAAAGGTAAGGTATCAGTGGATTCTAGAATCCAAAGAAAAAACAAAAAAGAAGTGCTAGAAACCAAGCCATTATTTGGTTATTAAGATCCTAAATCTTCAAAAAAGGGGGGGTTGTTTTAAAGATTCTATAAACTAATCCATAAATAAAACACAAATGGAACATCCCTTGGGATTCTAGAAAACAAAGCCACATGCAAACAATAAAAAAGCATTATCTTAGGATTCTAGAAGCCAAAGACACAACCCAAAAGATATCAAAAGTCATTTTTCCTCAAAGACCATGGTGAATGCACTTGAATTTCAGACATGCTACTAGAAAAGAGAAAGAGAAGGCAAGATGAACAACTCACCATGTTACCAAATAACTTCTCCAACACTTGGGGTTTGCTTGAGTCTAGATGGTAGAGCACTACCTCATCCCAATTAGAGCAATTCAACTTTTCAATCATTATTCTCTACATGTGAAGCATGGTTTTTTGCCTAATAGACAACCAAAGCAATCAAAGCTGATGAAACAAGTAAAACTTTATTAAAAAAAAAGAGTTAATTTAACAAACAAACCTTTCAAATTCTTCTCCCATTTGCTTTAGGGAGATGCTTCCACCCTTCACGCATGAGAGAACTGCAATGAACAATGATAGTTCACAAATTCCTGGTAAATGTCTCCACATTGTTATCTTCATTTCCTCGGGGATGGGCTTTGGTGCATCATCACTTCAGGCACCTTTACCTTTAGACGCTACAGACTTGCTTAACTTTTGACCTTTTAATTTTCCCTGCTCATGTAGCTTAAAAATATCTTCTTATAGATCCCGAATTCATCTATCACGAAAGGCAAGTTGAAAATAGTTATCATATTGTTTCACATTGGGCTTCTGACTTACTCCACGACCACCTTTCTTTTTCACTTCAACACCACACTTTTCACAAAGCGCAACTCGAAACTTCTCATCACTTTTCTCACCACGCTTCAAGGAATCAATCCACTCATTATGAAAGAACCTTATCTTTTGAATGGAAGTCATTTCCATTCAAAATTTTGGGTCAATATTATGGTCAAGGGAAAGTACCTTTGCCTCCTCATTTGTTAAACCAACATACACCCAACACATAGCCATTTTGTAAGTGCCAACATCCTCATATTTGGCAACAAGCTCTTGTTTGGCAAGCAAAGAATGAGTACCACCAAGAACCCAATATCTGTAAGACTTAGAATTGGCCTTCACCCAAGATTCCTTATAAGGACACTGTTGTCTATCCACTAAAACAAGCAAGGGTAACACAATGGCATTCGGCTTGTTTTTCATTTTGTACTTTAGATTATGAACATGATGATCCAACAACAGCACGAACCTCTAAGGGTCTTCTTCCTCTTTGGGGATCCACTGGTGGATGCTCAATCACACTTATGGGAAAAAATATAAGCAAAGGATCCACCATGTTATTTTGCTTAACCCTCTCTCTTAAAACATTGACAGAGCTTGAATCTCTTGTGTCGGGTAAGGGGGCACCAGGACCGGATGGAACAATCTTTGACTCAAGAAGAACCCATATCTTAAAAAAATAGAGAAATGTCAGATTTCATGTCAGATTCCATATCTTTCATGTCAGATGTACCTTGTGGTCAGCACATGGAAGTTTGAAAACCGAATTTCATTTTTTCTCTTTTTTTATGTTTAACTTTTTACTTTCCCTCCTTTTGCATTGATTTTAAGTGGCATAAAATACTTGTGAGTAATGATCATAGGTTTAGGGTTTGTTTATGTTTTGTCTTGATGTGTTTATGTTCATTTTCATAGGTTGTAAGCAACAAGGTTGTGTGAATCAAAGCAATAGGTTGCTGTTTATTTCTTGTTGTTATAATGTTTATTTGTTGCTTACAATCTTAACATAGATATTTATTAATCGTGCAGTCTAACTTTGTTAATTTGGTGCCTTGTTTTTTATTGTAGATGTCTTCAAGGAGGAGGAATATCAGTAATATTCACACAGTGGAGGTGTTTAATAGGAGAGATGATGAAGGTAATTGGATCCCTGATCAATACATTAAGTTAAATTGGATTTTAAAAAGTACTCATGGAAGTTTCAAGGTCAAGCTCAAAGATGTAACAGACCCCAACAAACAATGGAAAGGTAGAATCATAGAGTTCAGGAGACGCACCAATGGTACAATAATAGAGGCTTTCATTCAGCATGTTTATATGCACAAAGAGATTCGAGTGCATCATGACAACTTGAGTTTGAGACATAAACCTAACAGTAAGTTTATATCTCTGTGCTTTGTATTCTTGTGCTTTGAGTCCATGGTTATTACATAGAGTTTTAATACAAGCATGTTTGTTGCTTGCAACTTTATATCCATCAACTCTACATGAATTACAAAATGTAGAGTGCTTAACTAGAAAGCTAAATGTTTTATATGCAGAGATAGGTGCCTTGATCTATGACAACAAGAGTGCAAGTGAATTGTCATCTCAGAATGTTTACTTTTATGATTCCACATATGTTGTGGAGAGACATAGTTTGGAGTACATTCCACTACCACCATTGTCTAGCTAGGAATGGTATAATCCTAGCTTAGATATGTCAGAAGCATGTAGGGTAAAGATAAAAACTGATGTTCATGCTCCCATGAAACCCTCCCATAGGCTCTAGAGATGTGCATCTAAGTTGGTTTGTTCCAGTTAGTTTGTTTGCACATTTGTTTGGATCCTGTGAAGTAGTAAAGAAAACTAAGATTATGTATCAGTGCAAGTGTCCATCTGAGGATTGGATGACTCAGTTACTAGGTGATGTTGAGATATCAAGCTCGTCTAGTGAGGCGGGTGGACACTGATGACCCGCCTGGGGGATAGGCCCCACCCTTACACCACTGGTATGGTTGGTGAGATCATGGGTGATATGCGGCCAGTGGGATGACAGGCTGTGTGATAGCCATTCTAGAGACTGGCATAGTTATAGCGCCAGCTCATTTAGTTGGGTTCACACTATAGAGAACCCGTGTGTATGTATTTGGTTGAGTACCTTTCATATTGTGAGTACTCTTATTGTGTATATGGTGTGTGTTGAGGGTGTTGAGTGTTGAGAAAAGAAGAAGAAGATTTTCAGTCTCTCACCTTGTGTGTTCTCTATTAGGGTTTTGTGAGTGTGTGTGTGTGCTTGCAAGAGCTCAAGCTCTCTTTCCCCCTACATCTTTTCATGGTATCAGAGCCTGGTTCGTGCTAAGGGCTGAGCTGCAACAAGCAAGAGAACCACAGGAAGCGGTACGAGGGTAAGAGCTTCAACTACTCTTCCCTATTTGTGTTGGTGACTACACCCTTGTCAGGAGCTCTACGGGAGGCACCGGCAAACGATCTCTGATTGAGGAGCTTTCTTCGTGTGGGAGTAAAGCTATAGGGCAACTATACTATCCTATCGGACTTCCTTTTCTAGGCCGAAAATGCATTTCGGGCGCGTCTGGACCTCCGTTTTTCAGAAAGCAGGCAATTTCGAGCACTGCAGGTAAGTCATCGATTCTCTGCAGAATTCTGTTTTTAAGAACTGCAGGAAGACAGATTGGCTGTGCAGACACACTGAGACACAATGGGTGCTGCAAAGAGATCAACAGTTGCCATTGGGTGTATGTATGCACATTGAAGTCACTGGTTGTGACATTTGAGAGTACTACAGTACCGCTGCAGAAAATACAGCAGTTTGTGCAGGACAAACCAGAGTGCCATTTCTGGTAAAATTGTGTGTCCGGCAAGATGTCAAATGATGGCATAACCCAGATTGTGGCTGAGAAGCTTGATAAGAATAACTTCCATGCTTGGAGGTTCAGGTTGACGAATTTCCTGATGGTGGGAAAGGGCTATTGGGACTACATAGAAGGTGAGCATGAAGAGGCATCGGAGATACCGGGACATACATCCGACTGCTGCTGCAGATGTGAAAGAGTTTAAAGACTAGAACCAAGGAGCTAGGAAAGTTATGTATTGGCTCTCCGTTAGTATACAGGACACCATGATTGGGCACATTCAGGATGCCAAGTCCCCCAAGGAGGCGTGGGACACCTTGGTTAAACTTTATGAAACAAATACCAAGGCACGCAAGATACAGTTGAAGAACGAACTTCATACTGTGGAGAAAAAGAGCATGTCTGTGAATGACTATGCATTTAAGATAAAGGGTATTGTGGAATCCCTTGCATCTATTGGTGTGTCAGTAGATGATGATGATAAGGTGGAAGTCTGTCTACGTGGTCTCGGGCCACAATACAAGGCATTCAAGACGTCTATTCAGACCTGAGAAAACATTCCTAACTTTACAGATTTGGTGTCTATGCTGATTATAGAAGAGAAGAGCTTGGGTGAAGACCAACAGTCTTCACAAAACAAAAACAGTTTAGAGCAACAGGCCTTCTACACAAGTTCAGGAAGAGGATGAGATAGAGGAGGCCGTGGACGCGGTCAAGGAGTGGCCGAACAGGTAATCAGAATTATGGCCAACAACAGCAACAACAACAGTCCGAGAATACACAACAACAACAACAACACGTAGGTGGAAGAGGCAAATTCAGAGGCAGGGAGAGTCAAAGAGGCCGTGGAAATTGGCAAAGGCAGTATAATGATGCATGTGAATGCTATTATTGTGGTAAGCCTAGACATGTGCAGGCAAAATGTTAATTTGCAAGAAGAGGTGTATATGTTGCAGCCACCTGGTTATGAGGATGTGAGTCACCCCGAGCATGTTTGCAGGTTGAAGAAAGCCTTGTATGGCTTAAAGCAAGCACCAAGAGCATGGTCTGACAAGATTTATGAATATCTTGTCACTATTGGCTTTCATGTAGCCAATGCAGATTTCTCGCTGTATGTGAGACATGGTGATAGAGGGGTTGTGCTTGTTGTCATCTATGTAGATGACTTGATCATTATTACGGGGGACCATGATGCAGAGATCTTTGATGTAAAGATCTTGCTTAGATAGAAGTTTGAGATGAAGGATCTGGAGGAGCTCAGATATTTCTTGGGCATTGAGGTGATTAGGTCACAACATGGTATTGGATTACTGTGCAGAGATAGTATAGCTTGGACATGTTGTCCAAGTATGGTATGACAGGCTGTAAGCCTATTTCCATGCCATTGGATCAGAATGGCAAGTTGAGTGCAGATTCAGGAGAGATCTTGGAGGGGACCTACTATGTATAGGTGCATAGTAGGAAGTTTGATCTATATGACGATCACCAGACCAGATTTGAGCTATGTTGTTGGGTTGGTGAGTCAGTTTATGCAGGTTCCACGAAAATCGCATTTGGATGCATTCAGACGCATACTGAGGTATGTGAGGTCTACTTTGCATTTTGGACTATTCTATGAGACTGGGACAGAGATATGTGTACATGGGTACACAGATGCTGATTGGGCTAGTAGTATCTCAGATAGAAGATCTACCAGTGGATTCATGTTTCCTTTGGGGAGTACTGCTGTGACTTGGAGCAGCAAGAAGCAGCCTACGGTTGCTCTATCTAGTACAAAGGCCAAGTACAGAAAAGCTGCTATGGCAGCATGTGAGGTAGCTTAGTTGAGAAGCTACTTGCAGATTTGGGTCTATCAGTGGATAGACAAGTTGTCATTTTTTGTGACAACATTAGCAGTATACAGTTGGCTAGGAACCCAGTTTTTCATGCTCGCACGAAGCATATAGAGGTCCACTACCATTTCGTCAAAGAGAAAGTCTTGGCAGGAGACCTTGACCTTGTTTATGTCAGCACAGAGGATCAGGTAGCTGACATCTTCACCAAAACATTGGGTACAGAGAAGCTCCGCAGATTCAGGGCTTCGCTTGGTGTACATGAGATGGAGTTGAGCTCGAGAGGGGGAGTGTTGAGATATCGAGCTTGTCTAGTGAGGTGGTGGACACTGATGACCCGCCTGGGGGATAGGCCCCACACTTACACCACTGGCATGGTTGGTGAGATCATGGGTGATATGCGGCCAGTGGGATGACAGGCTGTGTGACAGTCATTCTAGAGACTGGCATAGTTATAGCACCGGCTCATTTAGTTGGGTTCACACTATAGAGAACCCGTGTATGTAATTGGTTGAGTACCTTTCATATTGTGAGTACTCTTATTGTGTATATGGTGTCTTGAGTGTTGAGAAAAGAAGAAGAAGATTTTCAGCCTCTCACCTTGTGTGTTCTCTATTGGGTTTTGTGAGTGTGTGTGTGTGCTTGCAAGAGCTCAAGCTCTCTTCCCCCCTACATCTTTGAGTCATGGCATCTCAAGAAAACTCACCATGATGATATCATTGAGTGTAGAATCATTGTGTCAGATGTTACCTTTAGGTAAGATTACACTGATGTTGATTGTTTATAGTTTTTATTCATAAGTACTTCATTATAAGACACCGATCGTTGTTGATTGTTGTTGTTGTTTTTATGTTTGTTGTTGATTGTTGTTTTTATGTTTTTATGTTGGTTGTTTGTTTTTTATGATAGGTACTTCATTGCAAGACAAACTTTGTACATTCGCTTAAAGTATAGGAGGTGGCGACTTCTACAAGAAGGGAAGTGGCTCAGCTTGGACCAAGACATGCGAGATGGCACGCATTCAGCACTCATTGATGTGAATATTCTTTGGGAGGGTCATGAACCTTTTAGCGTTAATGTAGAAAGTCATTGGCCCCTTAGTTTTCTAAGCCAGGAAATCCAACTCATGTCCAATGATCCCCCTTGTAATTTTTATTTCAAGTTGGATGGTAGGAAGGTTGGGAGTCGAAGTGAACATTGCAAAACATGCAAGCAATGTGTTGTGGAGTCCATGTAATTCTTATTCTTCCAAGTGAATAGTCTATGTAATTCTTATTCTTCCAAGTGAATATTAAAAATTGTTTCTCTAAAAGTGTTGTAAATTTAATTTTATTTCATTCTCATAAATTATAGTGGTTTTTTTAAGTCTACTGTGTTTCGAACCCATTAATATGTAAGAAAATAAAGATAAGTATAAGTAAGTATAATTATAAATATAAGTATAAATATATATTTAAGTGTAAATAATAATATAATTAATTATCCTAGAAATATAAATATGATTTATGATTTCTTTTATTTTAATAAAGTGTCATTTAATTTTAAGTCTATGGATATAAGTATTAAAATAAATATAACTTTAAGTACATATTTAAGTGCAAATAATAATATTAGTAACCTTGTAAATATAATAATAATAATAATAATAATAATATGTAACAAGAAATAGAAGTATGATTTATTATTTATTATATTTTATTGAACCGTCCTTTATTTACTATAGTATAAACATAAGGTATTAAAATAAATATAAGTTTATAGATATTTTAAGTATAATAATAAACATAAGTATAAATTGCATCCATCCAGCCTCAGAAACCCAAAGTCATGAGACGCACCACTAGCTTCATTGAGTGCCATCACCATTGAAGGGGTGAAGTACCTCCTCATGTAGGATGTGTTGGAGCTCTTGGAGTTTTAATGAAGTAAATATTACTTTATTAAAATTTTAATAAAATATATATTACTTCATTAAAGTTTTAATGAAATAATATATAAATTTATATTTATAAGTATAAGTAGGGGTTATTTTCATTCACTTCTATCCACCTTGTTTGTTGCTCCCTTTACGCCTTCACCATGGCTTCTCATCATGATGTGTTCACACAATGGATGAGTGAAACCCGTTACAGTCAGATGTGGGACCAAATCTACCCTAGATTTTGTTATAGTGTTGAGCTAGAGAATATATTTAGGACTCTAGAGCACGATAGCTCAGTGCTTGCATATTTTTACGCGGGATGTGATGATATCACATTTTTTATCCCTGACTCCACTGCTCGGTGGATACCCCTAGAGTTCCTCTTCTCCATAAAGAGTGGTGACAACCATAGAAAGGTTGTGCAAAGAGCACTTGCACATGTTCCCCCCCCCTTCCGATCTACCTTTGTGCCCCTCACTTTTGAGGAGGCAGACCCGATCGATCTCATCGAGCGGAATATTGCTTTGCTATTCGTATATTATGCTCTGATTTTGAAGAGGAGAATGATGAGGAGCCAGAGGAGACAATCCTGGACAAGCAAGAGGAGGTGGCATGTAGCTTGTCTTTGGACTTGTCGACTATCCACCAGGAGGCAGCCCATCCTACTGAGAATGCAAAACTTGCATCATTGAGTGCCATCACTATAGATGGTGTTGAGTACTTGCTCATGCAGGATGTCCTTGAGGTCTTGGATTTGAGGGAGGAAGAGCTTGTCCGGGATGTTAATGAAGACCTCATTGACTTTGATACTGTGGATGTCCCTCCACAAGTAATTGAGATTGGCCGCCGATACAATGGCACGAGCATGGATGATGTCTCTACAATCATCCACATCCGAAGAAGTGCTGTAGAAGCTGCTCTTGACTATGATATCTCAGATGTAGAATTTGAGAGGTTGCAAGAGGAGCTCTTTGGACCTCGACCACGCATTGACCTCTCGGACCCCCTCTACATGGTGATAGAGTGATCACTGGGGCAGACCTAGATGCAATGGTCGAGAAACAGAATGATGAGGCTGAGAGGGTACATTTAAAAAAAATTAATATTCCTGAAAATTTTGGTGCAGGGCCTCAGGGGGCCTGGGGACCCCACACGTGTAATTTGGCATGCATCGGGGCCCTCCAGGCATGCCAGCCGAAGGCTGGTGAGGATGGCCCTGATTCTATAGAATCGGGGCCATCCTCGCCAGCCTTCGTGCAGAATCGGGGCCATCCTTGCCAGCCTTATGTTGGCATGCCTGGAGGGCCCCACCAATGCATGCCAGATTACATGTGTGGGGTCGCCAGGCCCCTGAGGCCCCACACAGACAATTTCAACTCATTTGCAAAATCGGGGCCATCCTTGCCAACCTTCAGTTGGCATGCCTGGAGGGCCCCAATGCATGCCAGATTACATGTGTGGGGTCCCCAGGCCCCTAAGGCCCCACACAGACAATTTTAACTCATTTGAAAATATATTTTTTTCATGCAATTGTATTTTGGAATAATTTTTGATATTTTATTTTTGCATGCAAATATTTTCTTCATGAAATTGTCTATGTATGAGTTTGCATCAAGAGCTGGTGGAACAAGGGGTGGCAGAGGAAGAGTCCAGGATGTAGCTTTGAAGGAGTATATTGGCAAGATCTTCCAAGACATCACTATCTTTCACAAAGTATGCTCCCCTGATGGACAAGTCTCTCTCATGAAGATCAAGGCTTTAACAAAGGGTGTTGCATTCAAGTCCATGCATGTGAAATCAAGCTTAGAGAAGGTGGTGCTTGTGAAGCGCTCTAAGTTCCTATATTTGTTCGAAGCTCAGTGTGGAGGGAATATTCGTTCACTTGTTGGCCTAGGCCTTGCTACTGGGAAGATTGATCTTCATGCTATCCAACTCGAGCTCGATGGAAATTTTGTTGTAATTCCTTCGCTTAAAGCTCCTACTGACTCTGCTGAGCCTAGTACTAAGAGGCATAGAGTTTAGGGTTTTTGTACTTGCTTCTATGTCATGATGTAACAGTTTCTATATTAATAAAAATATATTTTTAAAGTTTTGTTATATTCATATGATCAACAAATAATATTTAATCATTAATCATAATACAATTATGATTGCCAGATATAATCAAGTAGACACTTGGCAAGGATTTAAAAAAAATATTTTCATTAAGTAAAGCATTTACATCATGATCACATGAGATTACATTGTGGCATATACATGCGATTACAAGATCTCCCTAAATCTGCGGCTC
The DNA here is from genome assembly GCF_041138505.1 of Cibotium barometz. Classification (NCBI taxonomy): domain Eukaryota; kingdom Viridiplantae; phylum Streptophyta; class Polypodiopsida; order Cyatheales; family Cibotiaceae; genus Cibotium; species Cibotium barometz. The sequence continues at coordinate 23,749,657 of NC_141102.1, read as the reverse complement.
ATCAAGCACGCGTAGAACTAGCTGCATATCTTTGTCTCAGTGATGGTAACTCTCTTGGCATGGACTGCTGCATACACTGTGTCACCATACATGTCCACCAAAAAAGCTTTAGCAGCCTCTTAAAGAGCTTCCAAAGCTACTGTTGTCCATCGTGTGGGAGCCTCACTATTGCCGACCCGACGATACCATCGAGATATCCGGCTCGCGTTCAAACCATCCAACCATGATCTCCCTAACGAGGCAATGAAAAGGTCTCCTTGAGATCAGAACGTCTATCGTCTTCTGACACTTTCTTATTTCTTGAAGAGCGACGGTGCCAGGTCTCCACCAATGTTTGCGATGTGTGGGTGGTGCTGGGGGCCTGACCTTCACGAGATCAATCCTCCTGGTAGTCTGCTTGGTGCGAGCCATGTTCTTGAAGAAGATAAAACAAGAATAGAATGAAAATTAAAGACTCTAAACTTATATTTAAAACTTCAAAAACTAAAAAATATAACTTATATTTATATTTTTATAGAATGAAAATAAATAACTCTTAAAAATTTTAGTAATTTTTATTATATTTAGTTATTTTCTTATTTATAAGAGCCCCTCTAATGCAACATCTCACTAATTCCCTAGGGTTTCTAGAACTTCATTCCATGTTTAAAGTAATCTAATTTTTAGAGTAATTTTTATTATATTTTTTAGTAAAGATAATTTTTAAAATTTCTAAATTCATTGAAATTTTATACACTTATAGACTTTCATGCATACATGTGTGAAAAATCCTAAATCCATATATGAGGCATGTGAACAAAAAATAATAATACTTTCGATAAACTTGAAAAACTATACGAGAGAAAAAGATAATAACACCCAGGATATTGAGAAAAAAACATCAAATTGTACTTGTGTTAAAAACACTTCTCATAGATTACAAGTATATTGAAACACAGGTTTACAACGCATCATATGATTTAATCAAATCATATTATCCATGTTCAAACTTAAGGCATCGTCATTATTACGAATCCTTCGTACAAGTCTCAAATCCTTGTCCATAAGAGTGATTGGCTTCGAATGAATAGCTGCCCAACAACTGACCATCATGCATGAGGTCCACCGAATATGCCTCAGATGCTTCTTGAAGAGCTAGCAACACTTGGGCTGACCATCGCTGCACATTGTTGACTATAGAACTAAGTCTTGCGCATAGAACCTATTACGAGACATTCGCTGGAGATCTTGCAATATCTCTCTCACTAGTCTTGCAAATGGTACCCTTGGTATGATTAAGTTTGTACTTTTTTGATACTTCCTTATTTCTCAAAGAGCAGCAGTGCCTGGTCTCCATCTACACTTCTTGTGATGTGGCATATGTGGATGTGTTGTACCTGTAGTAGTGCCTCCTAGATTGTCACATTGAGTGTGCTCACTTCAGTCTCCGTTGTTGGTATATTGACCTGGGGCTATGTTGGGCGAGTCTTAGTAGGGTTCCTCTTAGCACTTTGCTTGGTAAGTTCCATGCCTTGAAAGCTAGAAGACTATAAAATGTAAATGTCTCACCACTTATAAGTAATAGTTTAGTCAACTTTAAAAATAACACAACTATTCACACACAAGTATGCATATACTCTCACACATAAAATCATTTAATATTATGGTTATAGTTAGTGAGATTATGGGTGATATATCACATTGGTTTACAAGCTCTATGTGAAAGCCATTTTGGTTTAGTAGAGTAATACTTGCATCAACAAAAAATTACAGAGTTTCAACTTGCATTTGCTTATTTGAAACACTTGACTCTCGGGTTTTCCACTTGCTTCCCTCTCTTTCTTGAGTTCTCAACCATTCAGCATATTTCTCTCTACCTGATGAATTTTCAAATCGTGCCTTTCTAATCTCACATATGACTCTGTGTATTGCCTGTGATCCATTGGACATAGGTTTCTTCTCCTCTAATCTTATTACTATCTTTCTATACCACCATAGAAGTAATTGTTTCATTGGATTGACATCATAGATTCCACCTCCATGAGCAGTTGTCTTTTGCAAAGCACATCATGCTTGCCAATGAGATCGCTCCATGCCAATGAGATCGCTCCATGCCCTGTGTAGACCATATCGCTAAACTTCCTTCGTTTGCAAATTAAGGACCATGAGCATGTAATATATGCTACATCAATAAACAATGTAATCATAGTTAGTCTCTAAAACCATATAAATTAATTGTAATGTTACACTTATTGTAATGTCACACTTACCATGTAATGTGTTATACTACTTGAAGTCCAGGCTTCAACAACTGATGCATAGAATATACCAATCACCTCCTTAAACGCCTTGGAATCATCTGGTCCAAATGTCATCTTCTACAAAAGCACTGCCAATTTGTCAAGATCAATCTACACTTTTGCTTTTGCTACTCTAGTCTTTCCTCCATTGCTTCGATTAGGAACAGCCATATGTAACTTTTTCCATGCTTCATATTTCTCTGGTTGTTGTACTAGTAGTTCTCCATTTTCATTTCGTGGTGCAGAGAGGAATTTCCTTGCTTTTGAGCCGCCAAAGCAAGGCTTGCATGGTACATTGCCGCTTGCTCTCCATACTTTTTTTCATCCTTCTTTATTTTTACCTGGCCTCGATGTAAACCCATCCCAAATAATACTTCTTCCATCCTTTTACATGTTTCTTGGGTATCAGAAGCTGGCTGCATTTTATAAGCAAAACATACATATTCATAAACCACTAGTGCACGCAAAGTGAAAAAGTGTACTCTTGTTAAGGGGATGTCAAGAATAGGATCCCACTTAGGATCTACTCGTACCATTGGGCCCCCACGGCAAACAAATTGATCACGTGTAGGACACCCTTCTCTACCTCTTTCTTCCCATTGTCAACTTTCTTTCTAGACCGCATACAATATATGCAAGGAAACTCTACATTTGCTACATTTGACACACCAAACATGCACTTCAAAGTTTTGAGATCTCCAGCAAGGTGCCATTCCACTTGATACTCACCATAACCTTCCCACATGCAAACTTTCACCATGATTTTGATGTTGCATTGTATTAGGTATCTCTGTCAAGTTAAAGAAAATCTTCAAAATCTCATGATCTTCCTTTGGTACTTCAAATGCAACAAGCCACCAAATTTCATTCTCAGACTGTACACTAAAGTAATCAGGATGACCAAGCAAGACGTTAGGATCCAGTGATCTATTCATGAGAGTTAGACTAACACGTTCTAACTTTTGACCTTTGATAACCTCACTTTCATCAAGCTTCAAAACAAATTTTAGCTTGCCTCCACATTCTACAACATATATACTGTAAAATTTTACCATTAGAGATTGTAACTTGCACACATCCACCCAATACAAAATTGTTATTTGTGTGCAAGACAAATGGCACTTCCTTTGACCCATACTTGCATACATGTCTGTGACATAAGTGCATTGGCTCACCAATTAATTATTCCACCTTACTGTTTAATTATTGTTGTGCTTGCACCACATGAAATGGTTTAGGAAGAGGCAATACCCTTTTCTTTTGCAACACTTTTTTAAACCTTGTATCTAAATGTTTGTATATCATGCCATAAGACTGAGAACTTATTCCTACCTTATTACATATTCTCGGCATATCATTTGATGTGAAGGAATCACTTACCTCTTGTAAGCATTGTATGATAACTTCATCACCACAACTAACTTAAACTTTGGGCATTGAAGTGCGGACTTCACCATATCTTTAGTGAGTACCTTTTCAATTCCTTGATTCACTTCATTTTCTAGATTGCTAAACATCTTTTGCATGTTATCACGTTGTGCATAGATCCTTCGCCTGTATTGTCCACCTGTCTTTGCCAACATGTGCATAGGTTTATATGACCTTTGGCATTCACATAACTCCTATGTCATTGTGGGCCCATAAGTGACAGTCTTCTATAGCATTATCTTCATCTTCTTATTGCTAGCTTGTAAATCATTAACTTGGTTTATCAAACTGGCATTTTGCATTACCATGTCATGCATAGCATCTTGCAAAACATTGTTCTCTTCTTGTTTTGCCAGCAATGATCTATTAAGTTTCATGATCTATTGTACAGAAACATGGGCTTGGGTTGCAAGTCTCCAAGTATAACCCTGTAACCCTATATTACCCTCACAAATATACTTGACAAATGATGTTAATCCTGAGAATTGGGGAGATTGTTGTGGAATAGGATCAGGTGGATATATAGATCCATCAACCTAAAGATCTATATGTTTTTTCCCTACTATTCTGTGTAATTACATCACCGATGGATTCATCACATTGAAACCTCAATTCTCTTGTACAATGGGGCATACTCTTCATCTATCTGGAAGTGTATACTTCTCTTCTTAGAGCTTCTTGCTTCCTAAAACATCAAAAAACTAGAAACACTTAGATACATCACTATCTCATGATTATTAACACATATGTGTAACTTAACACCAACTTTAACACATATTATTATTATTAACCACAATAGTAATTCACATATTATTATTATTAACCAATAGTAAAATATATCTCACTATTAAACATAACCAACAGGAAAACATAACTTATAGAACTCAATTGAACATAACCAACATCAAAACATTGCTAACCTCCATTTTTGTTCTCTGTTGCTTTTTGGTCTTGTCTCTTTGTTGCTTCTTTCCTTGATAGCAAGATTAATGAAGAGGGAAATGGTTTTTTGGCTCTAAGAAAATGGCACCAAAAAATCAAATCACTCTTCATTCTCTAGCTTTGTACTGAACAAGTGCAATAAAACAGGAGGGAAATACAAATTGTTTGGAGATGGAGGGAAATACAAACTGTTTGGAGATGGAGGGAAATAAAAACTATTTGGAGATGCAAATTTGAAAGTAGAAGAAGAAATGAGCTATGGAAAGAAAAAATGACCTAAAGAGAAGAAGAAGCTCTATCACAAAAAAAGGAAAATTCGTAATGCACTATTCTTTAAAATAATAAATCTACACATTCTTAAAATCTTAAAAAAAATGTCTATTCTCTTCAAATCTCTATAAAAAACCATAAAAGCAATGTAGATAAATTAGGGATCTACGTACTTGTAAAAAGAAATTATGAAATACAAAGTACAAATCAAGATATTCAATCATGATGATACAATTGAGTGCCGAGTTACAAAGTCAGATATTAACTATTGGATGTGAAAGAAGATGCTCTTCATAGACTCACAAATGAAACATGCACACGAACTCACAGAGCGATAGAGATGATAGTGATAGATGGAATGTACTCGAATGAGATAATGAGTGAGTGGAGTACAACTCTAGTAGCCCTAGCATTAAGGTTGACGTGGCTACTAACAGACTAAGGGTGTGTTCTCATGGGGAAAAAACCCCTACTAGCATAGGGTAAAAAGTGCCCGTGATCAGCTCTATTCACACCTGAACTTCTCGAAGGTAGAATGCTAACAAACCCACCTTAAGTGAATGGCATGAATGGATACAGGGTGTAGCAGACTACCCTGGTAGAGGTAATAAGTTTAGAGCTTGTTGGAAAGTTTCAAGCTTCTCCCAGGAAAGGGGCTTGGTAAATCCATGTGCCACATTGGCCTGGCATGTAGGTCAAGGCTATCTCTCCAGCTAATGCAACTCAATGTGCTTCATCCGCACATGGAAAACTAGATTCTACGTAACTGCTAATGCGCTCTGACTATCAATGTAAAGAGTGGTAGAAGAACTGCTATGCGATACCAAGATCAGCCAAAAGACGACAGAGCTAGACACACTCCACAGTAGCTGTGAATGCTGCCCTGTATTCAACTTCAAAACTAGAGGTGGCTACTATCAGCTGCTTCTTTCTAAGCCATGAGATGCATGAGTTGCTAAGAAGGAACAATATTCACTGGTTGATACTCTTATGTCAGAACATCTTGCCCAATCACTATCTGTGTAGGTAGACAAGCATAAAGTAGACGCACTACTATAAAACAACGCATAGTGAGTGCCTTGAAGGTAGAGCGAGAGACACACTTCACTGCTTGCCAATGCCGAGTGTTGGGACAATGCATAAATTATGAGTCCAAATTTTTCCTAATGTCTATGTATAAAATATTGAGTCACACATTCTAGTGTGAACCCTTAATGAAAATCTAACAAGTGGAGTTGGATAAGGTGCTCTCTCTCTCTCTCTCTCTCTCTCTCTCTCTCTCTCTCTCTCTCTCTCTCATCTAAGAATTGCTGCTCAATGCATACACCAAGCTTTAGGGTTTGCCTCCTTCTGCTGCCTCTTTTTGGAGTTCACAACATGGTATCTAAAGCCAGAGCAGGAGGTCCAAGGTAAAAGCCTATCAAGGGAGCTCATGAGTGCAAGACAAGGAGGTGTTGTTGGTGAAGCAGGAGGTTGGAAGCATGGAGTGAGGTGCTAATTTCAAGAAAAGCCACAAGCTCTATGCATAGCAGGTCTCAGCAAGCAGATGAAGCAATAATGCACTTAAGCTTACACGTAGGGAGGCGAAGCGTAGCTAGTTAGGTGCTAACTTGTGCAGACCTATAACTAGTTTACACGCACCCCTATTGCAGCAAGAACAGAGTATGCAAGTCCACGTATGTAACCTACAAGGAGTGCCCTTCGGTGGCATTTCCAAGCAATCATTGCTTGGAAACACACAATGACGAGATACCAATGGAGCTCATGTCGGTGCAAGTCGATGGAGATTTGGCTACAGAATTCCATGCTAATGGAGAATGCAGGACTAATGTTGATGATTCCCTTGAAATCGGTGCACATGTCAAACACTCTAGCCATGTGAAGAAGCTCTTATGAGGTTCTCTTTTTGCACCTTAATAACCTTATCTCTAATGTTCTGGAAAAAGGTCATCCCGAGTTGCTAGAGAAGTAGCAGGAACCCTCATGTAGGCGGCTGGATGAGCTGGCAACGCATTGATTCTAAGGCAAAGAACATCATGGTTGTGAAACACTCCAACCATGTGAAAAGGAGATTGGTGAAGTCCATGCTGATAGAGAATGCAACGCAACTACTGATGATGCCCATGAGATTGGTGAAGTCCATGCTGATCAAGAATACAACGCAACTACTGATGATGCCCATGAGATTGTTGTACACATGTGAAACACACTCTAGCCATGTGAACAAGCTCTTATGAGGTTCCCTTTGCAACTTAATAACCTTGTCTCTAGGGTTGTGGACAAAGGTCAACCCTCATGTAGGTGGCTACATGGGTTGGTGACATGTCAATTCTAAGGAAGAGAACACAGTGGTCGTGGCCAAACAAAGGCAGTTGGCAGGCTATGCAAGGTGGTTGAGGCATATAGCGCTAGTCTTAATGGTGGTCTTGAACCAATTAATGAATCCGAAGCTCGAAGGCTCGTGTGGCAACTTCTATTTCCAACGGTTCCATTGTTCCTCCACTCATATCTATGTTTTGTTGGTGGCTCATTTCATCCCAAAGCTCCTCGCTCTTGAGGCGGCAGATCCTAAGGAGTCTAACCTTCTTAACAGGGAAGCACTCTATTGAGTATCTAAGCTCATGTCTCTCGATTCATGCCTTTAGGCTCCCATATGAAGGCTCACGTGTTCAAGTTTATGTATGCAAGTTCACGCATCTAGACTCACATCTGCAAGCTCATGTCTATTTTTATGAACTTGACTCTATGCTTCCCTTATATGAACTCAACTCACATACTTCTTCCCTTGTATGAGACAAGCATACCTGGGGCACAAGAATCTAGGAACTGGGCCTATGATAGGGTTGGTGTGGGTAACAAGTGTATTTAATTTCCCAAAAATCATGAAGGTGTTATGGCTCACCCTAACCCCCTTGAAACACATCCAACAAGAGATTACCTGGTGAACCGCAAAACTGTCGTGAGGTTCATGTATCTACTCTCCTTTTTGAGAGAATAGGTTCTTATGTCTGCCACGTAGCTTTTGCACTCATGCTTCTCATCGATAGGGGTGACAAGAGCATTGTAAGTTTGTCTTTGATGCACTCATAAGTCTCTGTTGTTGCAGACATGGGAATTGAATCTTGAATTTTTGGCTCAAGTGTTGTCAAGGCAGTAGGTATAGATTCTGGTTAGTTGCCATTGGGCTTGAATGAACACACAAGCTCTTGTGTATTTATTAAGTGGCTTGCTTGGTGTTGCTTGGGTTTACATTCTTGTCGAGAACAATAGGTGAAGCTATTGGGGTTGAAGGTGTTGGTGAAGTATTCCTTCCTTTGTTCGATCTTGGCAACCATATGATGGGATTACCATCATAGTATCCTTGTTATTAAAGCACATGCACAGGCACCCATCTTTGATGAACATTATAAATTGGTGGCTGATGCTTTTGGTACTGAGGTTTTTTTCTTTGTGCAGGCTTAGGGGACTTTTGATGCACTTGGGAATCCAAGCTTTGGTATTTCCTTGGTAGTACCCTTGTGCTTGCGGGTAATCTTTTTGGTACCCACACTTGTTGAGATGTTGGAGTTTTTTTACGATGAAGAGGCGTTGGCTCTGGAGCTTTTCCCTTCAGCCATTGTTTAGAGGTAAATAGTTGCCCTTGGGAAACTTTTTCAGAAATAGTTGTTGATTGTGAGATTTTGGCATTGAACTCCGTTGGTGAGAATGGAGTGGAAGGGGTAGATGCATTGTCCAAGTTGCTCAGTGACGCCGATGGAAGGTCTTCATGTAAAGGAGCTTTCAAGGAAGAGGCTTGTAACTTTTTGTGTTCAACATCATAGAAATACATTAAGGTTGGATCCTCTTCCTATCAATATGGTATTATCAACTTTGTGTCGTTAACCATCATGATGACCCTATCGCTAGTAAAGCACAGTGGTGCTTGGGTAGCAATAGACCATTTATGTCCCAAGATCAAATCTGCTTCCAACACATACTCAACCACAAAAAACTTACAAGTAAGGGGGTTAGTTTCAATATACATTATATGTTCAAAGCACCCTAAACATGGCATGTTCAAGTCTTGTGTGAATGGAATTCTATCACGATGAGCCATGAGTGTTGGTTGACCTTAAAAATCCCATAACTCAAGGGTCATGAGATTGTGCACTCGTTGTGGATAAAGTTGTGCTTGAATTGTGATGAGTTTAGTGGAAAGTTCTAATCTAACCATACTTCTTGGGATATTCTTAGTAAGATATGTTGGAAGTTCCAGCTCCTCTAAGGTCTCGTTCTCCTGTAAATAGCAATTTCACAATGCCTACAGGAGTGTTCAAGGTGACTGTCTACATGGATTCATCAATTGAATACAACGAGTCACGTATCCAATTTTCACCAAAGACGACATTATACTAAAGGGGGTCTGGGGTGACATAGAATCTAAATTCCACATTTCCACCGATTGTTTGAGTAGCATAGCTAAAGTAACCTGGAACTTCAATGTTTTGTCCATTGGCACCTCTTGCAAGACCGTTGTCTTTAGGAATAATTTTAGGTTGTCCCAATGACACCCAAGTGTCTATTGTCATGATGTTATGACTAGCTTGAGGGCTAATCAATGTGTGTTTGCACTTAACAACATGGCCCGTAGGGAAATCCCACCATACCATGATAGAATCTTCAAGAGGAACCATGGATGTTTCAGTTTCTATAGTTTCAAATCCCATTTTGGTCTCATATTCTCATTCACTTTCATCCTCTACTTGGCTTTCAGCTTTTTCAATAGTACCCAATGTGTATAATGGCACACTCGATCCTCTTACAATTTTAAATGAGATCTATTTGGAAACTTACAAATCCTTACAGTATTGTTCTATGTAGCTCTTTATGTCGTGGTATAACTCATGTTTAGCCTTTAATGGTGCAAGTGTTGATGTTATGCTGGCTTCACCACCACGAGAGAAGAGCTTTGCTCCAAATGAGGATCTGAGAGATTGCTTTAATTTTGTAAGGGATTCATCAAATTCCTCACGTGCTTTTTCAAGCACAACATTCATGCAATCTTCCCTCTAATGACTTCTTTAGAGAGTACGTCTTCCTCTTGATAGGGGAAGTGATACTCCTCTGGTTCTTGTATTTTGGTTGCTTTTGTAGGGTTGAGATTATGAGGTTCAATCACAACCGATGATCTTGTATGACACTCCACAATGCTAAGCATGCTCTCCTAAGCTTGCTTTTTATGTTCCGCATATGTCATGTGATCATGATTTTCAATTTGGGGTGGTTAGGCGAGTTCTAGTTTCTTAATTGGTCTATGAGGTGCACCTAGTGATGAATTAGAACTTGGTTCATCCACACTGACGTACTAGAACTTGTATCATCTTCTGACTTTCCTTGGATCATCAAGTTTTCATTAGGTTTACCCATGTGACGAGAATGAACTTTCTTTTTTATTTTTTTATTATGTATCTTACCCATGGGTTTTGTGGTTTGAGTGGTAGCCTTTGAGGTGGATGCTTCTACATCATGTGTAGCTTTATGTCTTTTGGGGTTATGTCCTCCATAGGCTCTTCTCCCCTGTTCTTTATTTCAACTTTGGTGTTGATAGTTTGTTGTCCCTTATTTTTCTTGGGTTTAGAAGGTTTTGCTTCTGTTTTTGGCTTCTGTTTTTAAACATACTCTTTTAGCCATTTCAAAGTATTTTATTTTTACATTCTTTTTGCATGTATCTCATGCCTTGGCTTGTAAGCGTGTAAGCACATTCAAAGGTACCGTGGATAATTTCTCGTAAAAACAGTTGTATTCTGTGAGACAGGTTGCAGTAAAGCAACTCGCCTGGGCAATCTTGGAATATGTGATCGATGCCACATCGTTCACATATGGATTGTAGGGTGTCCATAACTATGGCATGGAAGTATTCCAAATTGTGTAGTCTACTACTTTGTACAGTCCCACAACCGATAATAAAAACACTAAAGTGTTTACTCAACCACTTCTTGAGAAATTTTGACCCTTTGAAGTGTGTTTGGTTGGGGCACGGGAGATGGAGGTTTTGAGTTAATTATAGATGAATTGTGACATTGCGGTGTGTCATGACCAAAGGTTTTGCAATATATGTAGTACAAAAAGATAGGCACCTTGTATGCACAATGGGGATTGGGATGTACATAGTAATTACAAAGAACACAAGGCATTTCACCCAACACTTGGAGAGGCATTTCGCCCAACACTTGGAGAGGCATCAAGGATGATTGGTTTAGAGGGGGCTCATTCTCTCTTGGAGATTCTAGTTCAAAACATTTAAGCAAAGCTGTGTAGAATTCAAGAATGACTATTTCGAAATCAATTTGTCTTTACCCATTGCTTCACTTAGTTTAGATGAGAGACATCTCATAATATGATCATCCTCCATCATGTTGTCATCTAAATGTATTACTTCTTTTACAACATTAATCGAATGTTTCTAAATTGGATACAATGATCAAGCTGTGTAAGCTGTTATTCTTTATGCCGATCATGAAACATCTCTTCAATTGAGCATCATTTAGTTTCTCCCATGGCTCACATCGTATAAGTACAAGATTTTTATCCGAAGGATAAAATCTATGATGGTTTCATTTTTTTTTCACTCAATTGAATAGAGTTCTTTCACTGCACTCCACCGATCACCTTGTCTTAAAAAGCCATGGATAAAGGCTGTTCTCAAGGTCTTGAAATTTGTTTTAATCGCACTAGCATCAATGTGATGAACCATCGACTAGCCTTTCCCACTAAGCATAGGCTCAACACATGTACCTTGGTGGGAAGTTTGGATTTCCAAAGGCTTCACATTGTTGTTCAAACATTTGTATGAATTGAACAAGATCACTCGTTCCATCGTATTTGCCCATGATTTTGGAAATTTGTACGATCGTTTTTTTGTATGAGTCACTGAGGCCGTGTGTGAGTGCTAATGTGGGTAGGGACTCACTTAGTCCTTAGGCAACCCCCCTTCCTAGATTAGTCAATACGTCCAAGGTATCACGGGTATCTATGGTTTGTAAAGGGTTAGTACCTAGCATTTCTAAAGGCTTAGGACTTGTGATAGTGCTAGGCAAGGGGCCAAATCCTAGAGGGATTGATGTGACAAGGGGTGTAAAACCCAATGATACGCTTGTTGTAGGCATGGTAAATGGTATTGGGAGATGCATTTGGGGCATGGACCTCAATGGCTCGAAGATATCAGTCATCATTGGGTTCAGTCCGGGTGTGAGCCATGGTAATCCCTCTATCATTATCATATCTTAACGTTGACAATAGCTCCTTAATGAGCAAGCACATGTTTTTTTTTTCTTTTTAGTGAGTGAGCGACTGATAATAGTTGAGTATCTAATGCATGTTGTACCTATGGCACATGATGGTGGTGCCATGTTTACAGTTGACCAAGCGACAAGCTTACATATTTATTTACCATGGACAATGTCTTTGCTATCATTGTCCCTCATGGCAATGAGGAGAAAGTGGACTACTATTTGTTGAGATGCTCTATGTCGAAGAGCACTCTCAATAAGGATGCCATGGACATGGGGTTTAGTTTGATGCACATAGTATGGTCATGGTAGGCTACTATTTTCAACAAGTCTATAGGCATGGGAAATACATTCAGATTCAATAGTATAAGGTGGATCGCGAGGCCTACATCTTCTCTCATCTTGTGATTATGATTGATTGATCGAGTTCAGAGAGCTACAAAATCGGTGCTACACTCGACCCCTCTGATGCTTCATGTAGATGAGCATGAGAGAATATTAGATGTTTTGAGAGCTAAAGAGTGTATTGATAATTAGTTTGGTATTGTCAAGAATTGTACTTTGGATTTTTATTATTATATTATCGATGTCTCACTTTTTTTTATTGTAATTTGTCTTCTCTATTTTGCAGCTTTTGGTTTCTACTTGTTTGGTGTCCAAATGCGCTCCAATGGTGACCAAACTTTATAAGAGTGAGGGTGGAGTCCACATATACACTCTTGCAAAGTTTGGTCACTAGTAGAGCGCATTTGGCTACAATGTTCATGCCATTTGCCTAGTTTTTTCAATGTGTCATGGCCTTAGAGAGCCCCCTCAAAATTGGGCCTCCTGTGGCTCGCACATTGTAACTAAATATGCTCTGATGGTGACTAAACTTTGTAGGAGTGAGGATGGGATCCACATATACACTCTTGCAAAGTTTGGTCACACATTTGAGAACATTTGGTTGTAATGTGTGTGCCACTTTCTTGGTTTTTAATGTGTTATACCCTTAGAGATCCCCCTCAACATTGGACCTACGACTCGCACATTGTAACTAAATGTGCTTCAATGGGTGACCAAACTTTGCAAGAGTGTATATATGGACCCCATCCTCACTCATAAGTGGATCCCACCCTCACTCTTGCAAAGTTTTGTCACCATCGGATCACATTGGCTACAAAGTTTGCCAAAGCCCAATTTCAAGGGGGCGCTCTAAGGCCATGACACTTTGAAAATCAGGAAAATGGCATGCACGTTATAACAAAATGTGCTCCGATAACGTGACCAAACTTTGTAAGAGTGTATATGTGGACCCACCCTTACTCTTGCAAAGTTTGGTCTTACCATCGGAGCACATTTGGTTGCAATATGCGAGCTGCAAGCCCAATTTTGAGGGGGCTCTCTAAGGCCACGTGACACATTGAAAATCGAGTAAGTGGCATGCATGTTACAACCAAATGTGCTTCAACGATGGCCAAACTTTTCAAGAGTCTATATGTGGTCCCCACCAGCACCTTTACTCTTGAAAATTTTAGTCACCATTACACATTTGGTTGCAATGTGCGAGTCACGAGCCCAATTTCGAAGGGGAACTCTAAGGTCACAACACATTGAAAATTGGACAAATGGTACACACATTATAACCAAATGTTCTTCCATGGTGGTGAGAGAAAATTGTGCAAGAGTGTATATGTGAACCATAGCTCACTCTTGCAAAGTTTGGTCACCATCACTTGATTACAATGTGCAAGCCACGGGCCCAATTTTGAGGGACTCTCTAAGGCCATGACACATTAAAAACCGAGCAAATGGCATGTGCAACCAAACATGCTCCGATGGTGACTAAACTTTACAAGAGCATTTATTTGAAACACACCCTCACTCTTTCAAAGTTTGGTCACCATCTGTTGCAATATAGAGGGGCCCCTCCTTCGGTGACGTACCCAGCCACACAGCTCTTCACCAAGGTGGCTCCCCCTGCAGCTTCCCCCATCTTCTTGCCTCCCCTCTAAAAATCCTCCATCCACATCCAGGCGACCACCTTCCGGTCGTATTTGGAAATCACGTGCTCGCCATGCTGCAGCCCATTTCCATTTTTTGAGACGTGCACACATACGGAGTGACCGAATGGCTGATACCACCTCCAGCAAACCACGTTCCGGACAAGCCTGTGCTTTCAAGATTTCATCATTTTTCCTGCACATACACTTCCATCAAAACCAAAAGCCTGATTGCCGTATTCATGACACCCACACTGAGTCAATGGGTCCCATGACTTTACCACAACACGAACATCACTCATGTACACATGTACAAGTTGAGTTTGAGGTTCCCAAAAAACTTCACACATATTTAGCAACCCCCTTTTTTCTGCTGAGACATTTATGTCCAGCACAGCTGCACAAACAGAAACCACTTATCCTCCTGGATCAAACAGAAACCTCGGTGCATCTACCTTCCAATCCTTCAAGCATTTTCCTCTGTCAAATAACCATTGATACACCCTGTCATGATCTTCCGCTTTCAGCAACCCCCTGGGTTCTTCATATATGGCCTCATCAATATATATTGTTGCATTTCCTCCTCCACACCAGCTCACATAATCTTGTGATGGAAACATCCATTCCTCACCTCTACTTCCCTTTGACACATCTGAGTCCCACTCATAATCATATACTGATTTACTGATCATCAACTTCCATCTCATGATCATCCAATTTGCAACCTGCATCATTGTCTTCCAACTCTCCCTCTGGACAAACTGCCAGACCAAGACTATAGCCAACAAACCACTCTTCCATATGCTGAGCATCAACATGTGGTGTGTCCACCATAAACCCATTTCTCTTCAGCCCATCAACATCAAACACAGCAACTTCATGCACTGTAGACTCATCATTGTCACTTCCCTATAGTTTCTCCAGCTTCAAGACCATTGGTGATCCTTCAAGATTCTCTACATCTTGCACAGGCATCCCTACCAAGTCTAAGCTCCCCAAACTCCCAAGCAAAGCATCTTGGTCTCCCTGACCAACAACAATAGCCTCACGTGCATCCTCACCAACTGACAACCGACTCATTCTCTTGGGCATGACAAGGAACACACACCTTATGATCAACAACCACACATCCAAAATCTATCACATCATCATCCAAAGTAGCATCTAACTCATCATCAGTCACACTATCACTCCTTTCCTGCACAACTGGCATGCAAGCATTTGTTACCTTCTCCAAGGAAACCAATTCCAACAGATCATCCAATGCATTATCAAGAACACAGTTCAGCTCATAATCCTCATTCTCACAATCTGCAATATCCAACTCATCACCCGGATCATCAACTTGTACTACATCCATAGCATCTTCATTAGTGACATTTTGATCATCACACTCCACCTTGACTGGCTGAAGTACGGACACATGCAAGTCATTACTCATTTCTAAATCAAAGAGATCATCCAAGTCATATCCATACTCAAACACATCAGGCTCCTCAGCATTAGCATCACTTTCACAATCCACAATATCATCAATACTCCCATCCTCCTCCTCATCTTCTGAAAACTCTTCAGGGTTGATTCCAGAAACCTCACCCTTCTCCATTTCCAACAGGTTAATCTGTCCCATATCTTGCTCTGCAAATGTGACCTTACAGACTTCATGAACATTGGGCTGAATTGCATACTAGGGCCAATCACCCTATCATTCATTCCCATAGACAATTGATATATACCACCATTAGCTTTGGCTGGTTTCTCACATTGCGGACTGATATGACCCCACTCACCACAATTCCGACATTGCACATCACTTAGATACCCCCTCCCTCTTCCAATATCTGCTGAATTTCCTCCAGAACCAGATGATGCATCAGTCTTCCTTTCCATAATACCCATGCCTCTTCCTCTTCCTGCAGACTCCATCCAATTCAAGCTTACAGACTTCATGAGCTCCACTGCTTCATGAACCTCTTTCTTCAAAGAATCCTCCTGTTTAAGAACAATAGCAGCTTCTCTTCCAGGATGCATACTCTCAATCCCTGGTATCTTCACAAACCTCTTTGGCTCTTCCTGTATTCCCAACTGTCTCAAACGCTTCACCTTCCACTCCTCATGAGCAACTCTGACAGCCTCCTCAAAGCTATCCAGGTTCTTCAGCTCCACCTTCAGACGGAGGGTTGGCTCTAGACCAGCCACAAATCACTCTCTCTTAATCATCTGCGGGGGTACTTCAGGAATCAAAGCCTCACACCACATAGACTCCACAATCTACCAAACTCTATCAGATACTGATCCACATCCTGACTATCCTTCTGCTGAATGTTACACAACTCCTTCCACACTTCATTTGGACTCTTCACATGGACAAACTGTGCCAAAAATGCAGCTCTGACTACACGGTACTCAGGATCCTATTGATGAACATTCCTGTGTGTAGTCACAAACATCTGTAGCCATGCTTTTGCATCACCCTGCAAAGCAATAAGTCAAAATCTGAGAAAGGATCTCCGGGGTTGCCCTGTCTTTCATCAAAGCTGTAAACTCCATCTTCTCCAAAAACCTAGTTGCATCCTCCTGTGGCAATCCCCAATACTCCAGAAAATCCTGAGCCATTTTCCAAATCTTTTTCACACAAGCCCCTGTCTTTTTTCACAAACCGAAGGAAATTTCTTCCTCTGTGGAGGCACCAAAAAGTGATGACACGGAAGCGTAAAGCTGTTTACACCTTTATAGAGTGTCACACTTCCATACACGCATACAAACACACCCAGAACACCAGACCAAAGAGCATGAACAAGACTTATATTTCGGAACAGACCTTCATCTCTACAGAGTTAGATATCCAAGATATCCTCAGAATCAGCTTTATCTAACACCCACTCGCAATCAGCCCACTCCAGCTCCTGGTCGCTCCCAATCCGTTCACTCTTGCTTCTCTGCAGAGCTGACCTCTTCGTTCTCTGCTCTGCACCTCAGCTGAAGGCCACTTTCTCCTACGTCACCACCAGTACACTGCCAGTTCTCAAAGCAAAAAAACAGTCACCCTTCTATCATCGCCTCTCTCTCTCTTCAGAGGTGGCCACCTATACAGCAAACTCCTCTTGCTTTTGCCTGCAGGCGGCCCACTTCACCACTCGGCACCACACTCTTTCATACCTCTCTGCTGCCTGCGTGCTACAGGGGGCTGGCGGCCCTGCTCTTCTCCCTGTTCGCACCAGCCACCGCAGCAGCAAAACCCAATGCACAACCCAACACAACACCACCTCTCTGTCATCTACCCAACAGCTAGCCCAAAACAACCCTTACCCAAGGCTTCCTCTTTTTAGCTATCGGCCACCCAAGAGAACCTGCTCGCGTGCTACCAGCTCCCGTCAGCGCCGGCACCACTCTGCGCCTCACACTAGTCGACGTGCTACCTTGCTTCCTCTGCTTCCAAGGAGTCGACACCACCAGCCACCCTACTACAGCTATGGCTACCAAGCCTTCCTCTCTTTCTCTTTGTAGTCCCCAGCCTATCAGTGTCTCTCTATCACACCGCCAACAGCCACTGCGATCTCTTGGCGCCTTGCTTCCCCAGGCGGCTCCCTCACAAGTCGGCACCAGCCTCTTCTCTCCCTGTTTGCAGACGACCCTCCTCCCTGCAGAGCCGCCCATGTCTCTCTCCTCTTCACGGCTCTGCTGCCATCGACACCATCACCTTCGCTCCTCTCTGCTGTCGACGTGTCCATTCACTGCTTCACTGCTAGCTTTTCCACCAGCTCTCTCTCTCCGCTGTAGTTGGCGCTAGGAGGGCCCCCTCCTTCGGTGACGTACCCAGCCCACAGCTCTTCACCAAGGCGGCTCCCCCTGTAGCTTCCCCCGTCTTCTTGCCCCCCCTCTAAAAATCCTCCATCCACATCCAGGCGACCACCTTCCGGTTGGCGCTCGCTGTATTTGGAAATCACGTGCTCGCCATGCTGCTGCAGCCCATTTCCATTTTTTGAGACGCGCACACATATGGAGTGACCGAATGGCGGATACCACCTCCAGCAGACCACGCTCCGGACAAGCCTGTGCTTTCAAGATTTCATCATTTTTCCTGCACATACACTTCCATCAAAACCAAAAGCCTGATTGCCGTATCCATGACGCCCACACTGAGTCAATGGTGGGTACTCCCATGACTTTACCACAACACGAACATCACTCATGTACACATGTACAAGTTGAGTTTGAGGTTCCCAAAAAACTTCACACAACGTACATAGTGGTGGGTATATACTTTTGTGGGAACGTACACAATGGTGGGTATATACATTTGTAGACCATTCTTGGGAACATACACAGTGGTGGGTATATACATTCGTAGACCATTCTTGGGAACGTGCATATGTAAATGGCATACATGTGTGTGAAAAAATTGAAAACACACTTTGTCCATGTTTTTTTTAAATGATGAAGTGCCTTAATTAGTGGTGTTCTGATCATTAGAGCAATTCACGGTATCTTAAGGTTAAGTCAGCACTTGTAGCATCACACAGACCGTGCCAGTGCTGAGGTGGTATCATAAGAAGAGATGAATATAAAATAGGTCGAGGCCCTAAGCGCAAAGAGCTTCCAGCCCATCGAGTCTGAGTCTGTGTAAGTGCTCCACGATTTTGGGTCTCTTGGCAATCTGGTAGCACTCCTATGTGGTAGGTGAGCTTGTGCTTCACCTGGATGCCGTTGTGAATCATGTGGCCTACTAACTTATCAGAGGAGCTCCACTCCCAGTGGGGGAGAATTTGGTATGGTAGCTACTTGGTATTCAAAGAGCTCGGCGACCTTGATGGTGGTGTTCCTCTTCTTGGTGAGCGTGAGGAGCACAGTATCTAAAGAGGTCTTAACAGAGGCCATGGGTGCAATTGCCATGAGGATAGTGGAGGAGGCAAAAGGCTAGGAGTTAGGGAGGATTTTGGTTAAATTTGGTAATAGTTTGAATAGATGGAGAGTGAATAGTAGAAAATGAGAGGAGGGCCCTCTATATTTGTAACTTGTGCTTGGGAACTTATGCATGTAGTGGGTACATACTTTTGCAAACCATTCTTGGGAATGTGCATAAGCAGAATGGCATAAGTGCATGCACAAAAACATGAAACACATCTTCTATAGTTTTTTTTGAATGATATTGTGCCTTAGTGGTGTTCTGATCACTATCAATTAAGGTTATGGGCCGTACCATGGACTACGTTTTCAGCTTCTACCATGGCCCCATACTGAGATGTACCTAGAAGGATAGTGATTAGAGAACCATTTTAAATAAATAACTTGTTGGCATCCTTGCAGCAGCATGCTCTCCTTTATAAGTCTCCTTCCGTTTTCCTTTTTTTTGTTTTTTGCTATCTTCTTTGCTCCTTCTCACTGCTTTCCTTGGCTCTTTTTTTTTGGATTTCTTTTACATTTTTCATAAGCTTTTCTGATTGGTATTCTTCATCATCTCGTTGATAAGGGTGAGGTATTAGTTTTTGGCCCACTTAGCAAGGATTAAGAAGGATGTCGGTTATGGTAGGGAAATGGGTGGTTCAAGGCCATCTACTGCATCATAGGCTTGTGAGTTTGAGGTGGAAGGAATATCATGTGCATGGTATGTTTGGAGATGGGGCTTCATGAATTGGTCCATTTTTGCCTTACCCTTTGCTAGGGTTATTCCTGGGTTTCTGTGTTGTTGGTAGCCTAGAGTTGCCATTTCCATCTCTCCTTGGTGCTTTTTGTTGTGATCGAAGAGGTTCATAATACGCGATGGTGTGACCTTAGGGACCTAAATTATTATCTTATCTTCATAATACCCTTGGGCCACTAAGACCATGTCAGGAACCCACCATCTTTGGGTAGTGCATTTTTGTCGGTGTTGTCTTGTGTGTGATGGGTTAGCTTCGACTGTGCTACTTTGGATAGTCTTGTGTGATGGGTTGGCTTTGATTGTGCTAATTTGGGTAGTCTTGTGTGATGGGTAACCAGAGCTGTTGTTGTTGTTTGGCATCGTACCCTTGGGCTTCCTACAACTCCCAACCATGTTTCTGGTTTGGGGTTAGGGTTCAATGTATTACTACATGGTCCCACTCGTTGGCATGGCTATGACTAGCATATGCTGGACCTTCCTCTTGGGTTGGCCAAGGATGCAGTCATATAGGATGTTATGAAAGGTTCATCACCTAAAAAGAGTGATAGAAGCTTAGACCAAAAGTCTTGATTCTCATATTTTGTAATAGCCCCATCGGTTTTGCTATGGCTCGATCAACAAGCTTGACTATCGGGTTGGGTGTGTCAAGTGATGGTTACCCCCACTTTTCCCAGCATTGCTGCTTGTGGTAATAATGTTGACTCCAGCCCCTCCATCTAGGATGGAGGTGACTTGGCTATCCTCGTATTTTACAGGGAGGACAACATTCATGGCATCACTTTCAAAGTAGTGGCCTAACTTATTCATCGATATCTTTGGAAAGGCATGGTGAACTATCTCTTTCATAGTTGTTTCATCCTTATCTGACTCATTTGAAGCATCTTGAATTGGATTTTCTTCCATCCCTGCTCTTAACTATCTATCCATCCAATCCTTTAAGTCCTTCCATAGGCTTGGAATTCCTTGAATTAACAAGTCAACATAAATCTACACTTGGGGGAAGGCGATGCGTTCAGCTATGTTTCTGGGTGTTTGTTCATTATCAGGGTTAACATAGTTTTCAGGGCTACTAATGGTGTATGGAATGTGTATAAGCCCCTTTGAGTGTGGCACTCTTCGGTCGTCACCCAAGAGCTTAAGTCCATGGCCTTAAAGCTTTTGTCCTCATCCCCTAATCCCTACTATAGTTTTTTTTTTGGGTTGTGAAATAGATTAGTTCCTTGCTCGGTCTTACCTTGAGCAAGGTGAAACTGGGCTTTGCAATGGTATCCTTTGAAATTGGTCTTTGCAATGGTATCCTTCGAAATTGTGTGGGGACTACTAAAGGTTCATCATCCATTTGTACTTGGCATGCCCTTGCCAGTTCTTGGGCTACTTCTGGCATTTCAATAGGATTCTATCTTCTTTGGCAAGTGTTGCATGACAAATGAAGATCAATACAAGGATGCAACAAAAAAGATACTTAGGGCTCTTGAAAATCCCACATGGGAACTTTTGGGAGTTCTAGAATTTTTGTATAAAAGGTGGCCCATTTGAGAGCTAGAGTACTCTTTGGTCATTTGGTTGAGAGGCTCATAGAGAGAGCTTGCCCATAGCTCCTTCTCATGTGCTCTCCCAAGGCTCTCCATCTCCATTCATGCTTTAATCTTGTACTCTCTACTCTCTACATTTTCAATGATATGAGGTTTTGGTCTACACACTTGCTAATCTAGATTTCTTAATGATGTTTTGATTTGTGAGTTGTGCATGTGATGAAGCTTGTGCATGAATTGATGTGTAGTTGAGGCTTGTGTGATAGCTCTTTGCATGTTAGGTTCTTTGCATAAGTTGTATCTTTGTGCTTAAGTGTAGCCTAACCTTGATGCTTTGATAATGCTAGATTGATGTGTTGATTGTGTTAGATTGATTGCTTGAGTGTTGAGAAGGATTGAGTAGGACTAGAAGTCATTAGTATGTGGTTAACTCATCTTCTCCCATTCGGGATAGCCTCTATGCGCTAACCGGGTTGCATTCACGGATTGACAAGTGTGTGGGTTGGAGTGTAGCCTCCGCTATGCTATGATGCCCCAAACAATGGCGCCGCTGCCGGGGAACGCACACCTAAGTTAGTGAAGGGTGTTAACCATTACTTCTTACTAAGTGCTCCATTGATTGCAAAATCGTGGATTAGAGTAGATTAGAGTAGAGTTGCAAGGGCATTGAGTGTGTGATCTCAAGGGCGCCTTGTGTGTTTTCTGTTTTTTTATTAGAAGCAAAAAAAAAAATTTAAAACCCCATTGCGGTAGAGTAATCCCGCCATTAAGTAGGTTCAAGTGATTTCTGTTTTTGTATTTTTCGACGTAGGGGCTGTAGGAGGTGTGTCGTTGGAGGCGCAACAAAGAAAATTCACATACCTTGTAGCGGTTGGGCGGCCGGCTTATAGCGAGGAGGTAGCACTTGTGGAGGCGGCTTTAAATATATATATATATTTATTTATTTATATATATACATTGGAGAGGCTGTGGGCGGCCAGTTGAAAATGCAGAGCAGTCTGCAGTTGGAGTGGGCGGCCGGTTGAAAGGAGACCAAGGCGGCTTTTTTTTAAAAAAAAAACAAAAAAAAAATTATATAATTTTTTACGTCTGCATCGTGTGCTGCACTGGGGGGCGCCTGCAGTGGGCGCAGCCTGCAGACGTAGGCGGCTGGAAGTGAAGGAGTGGACGCAGGCGAAGGCAGCTTTAATATATATATATATATATATATATTATACATTAACGTGGAAGGCGTCGTCTGGCGTCGTCTGCAAACTGAAGCAAAGGCGTTGGAGTAGAAGTGGGAAGCGAAGGAGTAGACGTAGGCGGCTGGAGCTGAGGAGGCGCAGCAGCAGGGTGAACGCGGGCTGTGGGAGGGAGAAGGTGAAAGCCTGCAGCGTGGAGTGAGGCCGTAGTAGGCGAAGCTCCTGTGGAAGGCGTGTAGAAGGTGGTGGCGTGGAGCAGCAGTTGAGGCGGCTGGCGACTCAGAGGAAGGCAGGCGCAAGCAAAAAGCAATCGAGGCGGCCGAGTGGTGTGTGGTGGCGTGGAGCAGCGGTCGGAGGCTGTAGCGTCGAGAAGGTGGAGGCACAGCAATAGCCGGCGACGAAGGGCTGTGGGAGGTGTGTAGTGCAGCTGAGGCCGTCGAAGTGATGATGGTGGAGGCTGCGCGTGGAAGTGAGGTAAGTTGACTGACGGCTGGCAGAAGCAAACAAAGGTGAAGGCGCGTGGGGGCCGCGTTGCAGAAGTCACGTGAAGAAGGCGAACGGCGCGGACGCGATAAGGTCAGTGATTTTCTTGCTTTTTTTTTATTTTTTTTAATTATTATTTTTTTTAATTTATTTTTTATTTTTTTAAATTTCCTTGTAATTGTAATTTTTTTAAAAAAATAAAAATAAAAAAAACCATAAAATAATAATTTATTTTTTTTATTTTTTTTAAAAAAAAGAAGAAAAAAAAGGAGAAAAATTTAAAAAAAAAGAAAAAAGAAAAAAGAAAGAAAAAAACAAAACCCATAAAACAATTAAATTTTTAAAAAAACAATTTTTATTTTTTTGAATCCATTGTTCATTATGTAAATTTTTGCATAATTAAAGTAGCTTGCATTTTTTATTTTTATTTTTATTTTTTTTAGAATTTTTGTAATTGATGCATAATTAGTAAATTCATATTTTTATATTTGGCACGAAATTTATTAGTTAAAAAAAACAAACAAACAAACCCCAAAAAAAAAAACAACAAAAACAACAAAAGGAGAAAAAAACAAAAGAAAACAAAAGAAAATTTAAAAAAAATAAAAAAAATAAAAAAATTATAAATTATGTGTTTTTAGGAGTCTACCTTTGTGCATATTTTGTAATTCTTCATTTAAATTTTTTGCATAATTAGTATTTTCTTGCATTTTTTAGTTTTTTGTAACTTTGTGCATAAGTAGTATCTTTTTTAGTGTGATTCATAATTTTTGTAATTAATTTTTTAAAAAAATAAAAACATAAAAAACATAAAATCATTTTTAAAAAAAATCATAATTAAATAAAAAGATAGGATAGATAGTTACGCCCACATACTAATTCTAGTTGCATTTAGTGATTAGGTAGGTTAAAATATATATATATATATACACATATATATATATATATATATTATTTAAAAGAAAAAACAAAACAAAACAAAAACACATAAAAAACCAAAAAAAAAATTGACCTTATGCACTTGCGGTCGGGACGTCTTGTAGATTCTGCCATAGGGCCTAGGGCACCTTCTGGAGTACCTACGCAGGAAAGTGGGACCCAATCGGTAGAAAATTTGGCAGATATTTCTGAAACCCTTTCTGAATCCCAATCCGATACCCTTTCCTCTAGAACAACTAGTTCATTGTCCATGGACAATCTAGGGCCGACAAATAGTCATCCCGTAGCTCCAAATAGGACACCCTCAAGATCCTTTAATCCATTTGAAGCCGACACCATGGGGTTAACACTCAATGTGAGACTCCAATATGTCTACACAAATGCTCAAGGAGCTGAGATCTTTAGGGACCCACAACAACGGTATCTTGTTAAGATCGCAGACATTTTCTCAGAACTTGATAGAGCACCTCTAGTCAATGACCAGGGTAACATGTACATGGGTGGAGATGGTGTTCGCTACGAAGTCACCTACCATCCAGAAAAGGTAGACAAATTAGGGGAGCTCTCTAAAACCGAGTTCTTAGACTTATCAGAACTTTCCAGAGCAAGGGAGTCTAGAGATGACTGGCTCATTGAGCCGGACATGCCTCGACCCTCCAATGCCCAGTCCTCAAAACCATCCATAGATGATTTACTTCTTGTAGATCTAAATTTGGAAAGGGATAGGAAAGGCAAGAGCAAAATGGATCAGGGGGCTGAAAGCCAATGGGAGTTTGTACGACAAATTCCTGTGACAAAGGTCTTACAGGATGACCCACTTCAAGAGGTCTATAAGGACTCGTTAGAGGGATATTATGCCACAACTAGATTGCCACAGCTGGATCTTCCTCTAGCTCATGTGGTGGTAGTTGAGAAGCTTGCAGGACACATGAACAGAATAATTGATAAATGGGCCAATGAATACCGAACCTTAGATTGGAAAGAGATTCGGGAGCTCACGTGGAAAGGACAACCATTATTCATGGAAGTGTTCTCAACAAATACAGCCAAACCAGGAGAGACAGCCTTTCTTGGAGAAACTGTTGCTCCTCCCCTACGAGAGTTCACTAGAGAGGGACCCTCAACATCCAAGTGGACCACTGCTAGTAGCCCAACTCTAGTACCAAGATATCGTCCTACACCAAATGTGCGACCACAAGTCACACGACACCAACATCTTTCTCACTATAACAATCGGAGGGTAGGGGAGTCAACTCGGCCTCCCATTAATGCACCTCCTGAAATGCGGGTGACAAGATCTTTGGAGGGATTTGGTGAGGCTGGTAATAGGGTACCCACACCAATTTTGGAAACATGTGGACCATCTTTCCAAAGAGATGAACAATTCCCACTGAGAGTAAGAGGCCGTAGGCCCTATGATGAGTATTCAAGATAAGTAAGGCCATCAACTCTTCAGAAACTGGTAAAGAAGTATGAAGGGTCGGGAGATCCATACGATCATGTAGCAGCATTTAGGCAAGCAGTTCGAGCTGAGCAAGTGGCTGATAAGCATACTCAAATTGAAGGATTTGGACTCACTCTTGAGGGAAAAGCCCTGGCTTGGTTTCAGGCATTAGAGGCTTCAGACAAATCTTCTTTACGAGTTTTGGAAGAGAGATTCATTGCTGCTTTTTCCTTGATGGGAATTCAACATGACACGGTAGCACACATCTACTCTTTCAAGCAAGGCGAGAATGAGAGTGTTAGAGACTGTGTAAATAGAATGAAGCAGTACATTAATCATTGCCCAAAAGATGAGAAGCCCGCCCAAAGTCGATTAATTTCTCTCTTCTTAAAAGGACTCAAAAATTCAACACTGCATACACATCTCTATGCGAAGAAGCATACAAATTTCAATGAGTGTTGCCATGATGCTATGGATTTCACCGATAACTTCAAGTTCCAAGATGGTTCTGGCCCAGAGGTGAAACCTAGAGATCAGTGGGGAGACGACCAAAGTTCAGGGTCTAGCGCGCTAGTAAATCCCGACCAGATAGCTAACCTTGTACTACGGAGATTGGGACAGACCTATCGTCCACCCATGCAGTCACAACAACAGCAGCAGAGAATGAGGAGTGTACTTCCTACAGGTCCTCATCTTTGTGGAGCATGTGGCGGTGACCATAAAACAGAGGACTGTAATACCTTTTCTCCTCTAGTCACAAACCAACCCACAAAAAAATGGTGCCAAGCCTGTGCTTGGAACTTTACCCACACCACACAGGAATGCACTCGCATTGCGAGAATGAGACAGGAACGTGAGCAGCCAAGGGGTGGAGTGGCTCCACAAATGTATCAACAGTATACTAATTTTGAACGTAAGCCACCGATGGCACAAGAGCAAGCACGACCTGTTCTTGGTGCTCAACCTCCTGCTCCAGGGACTGCTCCTGTGAGGGTTGTCGACTACGACAATTCAAATATGTGTAGAGACTTAATAAACCCGGGCTATGTGGAGGAGGAATACGCATCATATTCATCCAAAGAAAATATCTTTGAAAGTCCCGCATACCCAAGCCCAGCACTGGACGTTCAACCAGGGGAACAAAACTCTTTAATGTTGCTAGGCGGCTACCAACCTAGGACTCCAGGCCCCTCAGGTCAATGGCAGCCAAGGAAAGTAGAGGCCAAACCAATGGGCCCCTGTTATGAGTGCGGAGAACCCCATTGGGCTCGTGATTGTCCACATCGCTCTAGGCAAGCATCTCGGTCCAATACAACAGTACAACAGTTTCCACCGATTGAAAGATATTGTCTAGGGTGTTGTGTAGAACACTTCCCAAAAGACTGTCTGCTGAAACCACATGAGGAAGGCTCCTCTCAACCAAAGGTCTCACTCAACCTTGTAGGGGCAGTTCCATCGCCACCTTCATCTGAGAATGAGGATGTCGTGCCACTTAGAGTCATGACTAGATCACAGACACAAAATGCTGAAATACAGACTGATGAGACACCTCGAACTAGGGATGCAAAGACAAATCTAGTGGACAAGACCCTACAGTCCAATAGAAAAAAGACCACTAGGAGGAAGAAGAACCGAAACAAGCAAACTAAAAGTGCATCCACTAGTTCTCAAGAAGCCTCTAAACAAAACATGAGGGATAAAACTTTTACATCCCAGGAAGTGCATGAGGAACATCAACCTCAACCTGAGCCTAGTGTTAAACAAGATGAGGCTAGTACGAATGAGGATAGTTCTGGGGGTTCTGTTTTTGTGGATAAAGTGAATGAGACTCTAGAGGCCATCATTGATGCTCATAGAAGTCGCATTGCAGCTTTATCTGAGCTACCCAAGAAGCTTCAAGAATACCCAAACCCTCGTGAGGAGAAGATCAATCTAGCTATACATCAGCAACTCATTAGGGAAGCTCAGT
This sequence comes from Cibotium barometz, assembly GCF_041138505.1. Classification (NCBI taxonomy): domain Eukaryota; kingdom Viridiplantae; phylum Streptophyta; class Polypodiopsida; order Cyatheales; family Cibotiaceae; genus Cibotium; species Cibotium barometz. The sequence goes on along the minus strand of NC_141102.1, from coordinate 23,722,296 downwards.
CAATACTTGAGGGACCACCACCACCTATTCCTCGGGGCCCAACCTCTCTTAAGCCAACATTAGAAACTATACCAGAAGTGTCATCAAGTCGGGAAATGAAAAGTGAACTCATTTCACAAGCTCATAGCGAAAGGTCTGCACCAATTGACACCCAATTGACAGGGGGTAATCTGCCACCACCTAGCCTTGTCTTCCCATGCAATGATGAAGTTATTGATGCTAATGAGGACATGGCAAATGAGATGTGGGCTGCAGTTCATGAGAAAGTTCATGAGAACATGTCTTCTATTAGTTCGCCTCCATTCTCTGAGGTGGATTTTACCAGGGGCACGGAAAACAACTTTGGACACCCAAGCATCCAGGAGGAAGTTCAAACAAATGTTTCTCCTAGAAGTAAGCATACAATGAAAACCTTACCATCATATCTGGGAGAATATGAGAACTGTTCTCAAACCTTGAGGATACCCTCCATGAATAAAAGGTTGACAAAGGAGAAAGATATGAGTATGGTGCAAGCTATTTTGTCAGCACCAGTGGCTTGTACCTTACCTTTGCTTGATTTGATAAAAATTCGACCTGAGTTGTGGAATGATATTGCCACATGTTTGTCACAGCAGGTATTGCTACAAAAGGGTCACCATGAGTGTACTATACACCCTGAGACAAAACATGTTATGCCAGTTCCTATCAACAAAGTAGGAAAATTTTGTGAAGACGATCAGGGAAATGCTACCCTCCCATTAGAAGTGCGAAAAGTATCTTCAACTGCAATACTTGATAGTGGCGCAGGAGTGGGCATTGTGACAAGGTCCATTTGGGAAAAATGGGGCAAACCAGCTATTAGGAGTACCAGGATGCGCTTGCAGCTAGCAGATGGAAGCTTAGAACATCCCCTTGGGCTGCTTGAGAACATATTGGTCACCACACGTGGGATTGAATATGAGCACACCTTTGGAGTAGTGGATTTTGGAAAACATCCAAACTACGAAGTAATATTGGGTAGACCATTCATGCGACAATTTAAAATGATTCAAGATTGGGGATACAATTATTTGTACCTCCGACATGATTCTGTTATCACAAGGGTCAACCTAAGGAATCACTCATATTGTGATGTAACAAGGTCTCCAATAGATGAGTTTGATTCTGCTTCATCTGAGGGCTCCAGAGTTACATTGTCAGATGGGCGAGAAGATCTATGGATGTGTGGAGCCTCATGTAGGGATTTCAACACTGAGAGACTTAAGGGTAATCGAAGTGTATCAGACGAGGCATACATTCCACAACCCTTCCCTGAGCATTTAATTGATCCATTAGAATGGAGTCATGTCCTTGCAACATTATCGACATGTGCTTTACCGAAGCCAATTCAATTTTGTGACTCAGATGGATATGATATTATCCCTATACGAATGGTACAACCACGTGCCCTTTTAGATGATTTGTACTATAGGAATGCATCCACAACAGCATTGCATGTTAAGGAAGTCTCTGCTACACCACGAGCTTTATCGTGTCAAAGGGGTAATGTTTCTACCTTACCCAACCCACAATCAAAATCTGCTCTTGAAGCTCCAAAACAAATGATGTGGATAATTGATGAGTACTCAAGTGAGGGCCATGGTGGCTGGCATGTTCCAACTACTCTAGTTGCTGCTCAAAGAAGGCCAGGTAAGAAGGAATTATCAATGTGGCTACCCAAAGATGCGTACAAACTTGTACCATCTAGTCCAGTTGCTAAGCCTCCTAAGAAGCACATCATTTCCACGCCTAAACCTCGGATTGTTACTCGATGGGTCCCAAAACATGTTCTTAAAGCACAAGGCTATTATGAGGGTGCAAAAGCAATTTGGCTTCCAAAATGCCATGCTTTGGCAGGGGTAAAAGAGTGTTTCAGAAAGATTCCAAAAGCCACAATTGATTGTCCATATCAGTGGGTGCAAAAGAAGTCAACACAAAATCTTCAAGAAAGGAAAGGTGGCTATGATAGCACCTACAAAACTACTTGTGTTGATCTTCCTAAAACATGTATTGAAACACCGGTTGTCCCGATTTCTCCTTGTTACACAATTCCACCATCAACTGGTGTACCTAAGACACATCCAACTCCAAAGGAGTCTCATTTGAGCATAGATTCTAGCATTTCAAAGCCTAAATCCTCTTATCTTGCTCAAATTCCAAAACAATTGATAAAATTCCCACCCAAGAAGGACATATCTAAAACCAAAGATAAGGCATTAACACTACAATTGAAGCTCTTTGGTAGATCAATGTTTAAATAGTGTGGTTCCTTATGCCTTTAGGGAATTATGTTCTTTTTGAGATGATCTCCACTACCAGCGCAAAGGTAAGTTCAGTGACTCCATAATAAGATCGACAAGCCAGGGCACTTTTCTCCCACTGGGTTTTTCTCCTCGGCTATATTCGGTGTTTGGCACCAATGGTAAATTTTATTTTCTTTCTTTTCTTTTCTTGTTTGTTAATAAAAATTTTGCAGAGATCTTCGCTAAAACAAGAGCATCAAACACGCCCCACTAGTCCACCTATCATGCACACAAATTAGGAAGGGGGGAGACATGCTACGCCTACAAAGATCAAGGAGGAGCAATCTGCACAAAATCAGCAATGCATCAATGCGAACGAACAACATCAACAGGGCACTACAACAGGTGTATTCAAATCTTAATCTTTATTTCTTTATGTGCTCTTATCTTTCGAATACATGGTTTGCATGTTCACACAATGTTGGCTGCTTGAAGTTTTTGATTAGTTGTTAAAATATGGTGAGTGAATTCTAGAGTCTTAGAAGACTTAGTAAAAGATATTTCTATCTAAAGACAGTGTAGGATATATACCAAGGGAATATGCCAAGTTCTTATGCTTTCAAGGTATATTAGTTATCCCTACTGGTAGCTACCTCTTAGATATGAGCTAGGTGCTAGGAGTAATAAAAATTTACGAAAATGTACCCTAAAAATATATATATATCCAAAGTAAATTGAGACATGATGTGTCTACAGCCATGAGAAATGCTTGGTAGGACCTGGGGTTGTCTTAGCACCTTGGGGCCGATGCCTTGGTTTCCATGGGGTGAACACTGATGTCTAAAAGCTTTAGAAAAAAACCTTTGAGGAATCTATCGCCTTGATGGATGTTGGTAGGACTCTGGGGTACACTATGGGCCCTCGAGACCGATGCCCTCATCTTCATGGGGTACTCCTTAGGTCATAAAAGAAAGAAAAAGGGTCTGTCGCCCTTGAGATACTTAGCGGTCTTTAGATTCTCTTGGCGGAGGTCTCTTGGCCATTGCTTGGGTCTCTTTGGGATGGAACCTTAATCTTTATCACCTTCTACACACACATCCAAAAAAAATATAAAAAATATAAAAAAAAAGAAAAGAAAAGAAAAGAAAAAACAAGAGAATTCCAATCACCTTTGCTCATATTTAGGAGTAGGTTTGCCACTTAGGAATAACTTACATACTTGTAGGACATTGAGACTGCGGTCATAACCGGCGGTGTACAAAGCACACTTGCCTTTGCATAGCACTATCTACCACTTAAGTCTCACTTTGACTAGTCTTTACTCACCTATTTTAGTACTCATTAAAACTTTAATCAGCCTTGCACTTGTATGCTCACGTGTGAAATTATCATTGCTGTTTTTTCTTTTCTTTTCTTTCTTTTCAATAAAAGACTTTAATGTATCCATTCTTTTTTTGTTGCAGCTCTTGTTACTACCGCGCTCGAGGACGTGCGCAAAATAGGAAGGGGGGAGTGTTGCATGACAAATGAAGATCAATACAAGGATGCAACAAAAAAGATACTTAGGGCTCTTGAAAATCCCACATGGGAACTTTTGGGAGTTCTAGAATTTTTGTATAAAAGGTGGCCCATTTGAGAGCTAGAGTACTCTTTGGTCATTTGGTTGAGAGGCTCATAGAGAGAGCTTGCCCATAGCTCCTTCTCATGTGCTCTCCCAAGGCTCTCCATCTCCATTCATGCTTTAATCTTGTACTCTCTACTCTCTACATTTTCAATGATATGAGGTTTTGGTCTACACACTTGCTAATCTAGATTTCTTAATGATGTTTTGATTTGTGAGTTGTGCATGTGATGAAGCTTGTGCATGAATTGATGTGTAGTTGAGGCTTGTGTGATAGCTCTTTGCATGTTAGGTTCTTTGCATAAGTTGTATCTTTGTGCTTAAGTGTAGCCTAATCTTGATGCTTTGATAATGCTAGATTGATGTGTTGATTGTGTTAGATTGATTGCTTGAGTGTTGAGAAGGATTGAGTAGGACTAGAAGTCATTAGTATGTGGTTAACTCATCTTCTCCCATTCGGGATAGCCTCTATGCGCTAACCGGGTTGCATTCACGGATAGACAAGTGTGTGGGTTGGAGTGTAGCCTCCGCTATGCTATGATGCCCCAAACAGCAAGTTGCTAGGGTCTATGACTAGTTCTTCCAGGTCTCTGGTGGGGGCTGGAGATTCAATTCCTCCTTTGAAGAGGATGAAGAGATGTTGGAAACTGTATCCTCACATGATCCCTCTTGAACTATCACTCGTCTTCCCCTTGTCCTATTTTCTTGGACCTTGGTCTTCTGGTCTTAGTAGCCGTGAAGAGGAGAGAGACGTGGGCGGCTCTACAGGGAGGAGGGTCGTCTGCAACAGGGAGAGAAGAGGTTGGTGCCGACTTGTGAGGGAGCCGCCTGGGGAAGCAAGGCGCCAGGAGATCGCAGTGGCTGCTGGTGGTGACAGAGAGACGCTGACAGGCTGGGGACTACAAAGAGAAAGAGAGGAAGGCTTGGTAGCCGTAGATGCAGTAGGGTGGCTGGTGTCGACTCCTTGGAAGCAAGGTAGCACGTCGACTGGTGTGAGGCACAGAGTGGTGCCGGTGCTGACGGGAGCTGGTAGCACGCGAGCAGGTTCTTTTGGGTGGCCGATGGCGGCTGGTAGCTAAAAAGAGGAAGCCTTGGGTAAGGGTTGTTTTGGGCTGGCTGTTGGGTAGACGATAGAGAGGTGGTGTTGTGTTGGGTTGTGCGTTGGGTTTTGCTGCTGCGGTGGGCTGGTGCGAACAGGGAGAAGAGCAGGGCTGCCAGTCCCTTGTAGCACGCAGGCAGAGAGGTATGAAAGAGTGTGGTGGTCGAGTGGTGAAGTGGGCTGCCTGCAAGCACGCCTACATGCAAAAGCAAGAGGAGTTTGCTGTATAGGTGGCCACCTCGAAGAGAGAGAGAGGCGATGATAGGAGGGTGACTGTTTTTTTGCTTTGAGAACTGGCATCTATGAATGTATATACCAACCATTGTGTATGTTCCCAAGAATGGTATACAAATGTATATACCCACCATTATGTATGTACATTCCCAAGAATGGTCTACGCATGTATATACCCACCACTGTGTACGTACGTTCCTAAGCACAAGCAATAAATATAGAAGGCCCTCCTCTCATTTTCTACTATTAACTCTCTAGCTAGCCAAACTATTGCCAAATTTAACCAAAATCCACCTTGCCTCCTAGCCTTATGTCTCCTCCACTATCATCATGTGGTGACTGCAACCGAGGCCTCTAAGAGACCTCTTCAGATATTGTGCTCCTCACACCCACCAAGAAGAGGAAGGCCACCAAGGTTGCCAAGCTCTTGGAATACCAAGTAGCTACCACTAACTTCTCCCCACCAGGAGTGGAGCTACTCTGAGAAGTCGACAATTCACAGCCCACATCCACCAATCCAATAAGAAGGTGGAGAGCAAGACTCTTACCCACCAATGGATACAGGAAGAACACCTCTCCTTTGCCAAAATCTTCTCGCAGGATGTCTTCCACTCTCAAGGATTCCTTTTGGACTTTCTTGCTACATTTTCCTCGCTATTCTAGAACCTTGCCACCAGGAACATAACCGCGTACATGGCTAGATAAAAGGAGTAGATGGATGTGGCCCAACAAGCACTCCTCCTGGTGCATGCCAACTTTGCTAAGCTAAAGACTCAGAAGAGAACTGCCATCACCCTCAACAACAAGTCCCTTAAGGCCCACTCCAAGATCACTCATCTTCAGCGTGAGCTAGAGGTCCTACACATGGAAGTAGAGGGGGGTAGTGCAACCAAAGCACATACACAGGAGGAACTTACCTTGGCTACCATAGCACTCCAAAGAGTTGAGAATGGCATACAAATGGTAATAGCTCTTGGATGAGGTCCATAACCAAATATCGAAACACCGCAAAACAAGAATTTTTGGAGATCCATCGATGCAAAAGTCTTGACCATTATTCAACTCGAGCAACACATTATAGAGGTGAAAAATAGGACCCAACAAGAGCATGGTTGAGATCATGTTGGATCACAGCAAATGAAAGACATGATTAAGCATAGTGATTAAGATAATACACAAGATGAGATTAAACTATAGAAAGATAATGATGACAATTAACTAAAAATCCACATAAATGTCTTGCATTATAATGATCCAAGTACATCATTATATAGCCCTTCATGGAGTCCCAATCCATGCTTACATGTGCCTTCTTGCACTTTCCATTTGCTACCTTTTTGACCCTTGATTTCACCTTTTACAAATGACCATATATATCAACCTTTGACATTGGATCCTTAGCTTATTTCTCTTTCTAATGTGCATGCTCTTGCCCTTGCTCTACACCTGTACCCTCACACATTGCATTTCTCAACACCTCTCCTCAATTTGATGAGGATATACCTAACATGTATTGTCTTGACCTACACTACATACTCTTATGGTTGGAGTGGTCCATCTAGGATGCTCAATGAGCTACAATGTTAGCTTTGTCTTGACACTTTACACACCGTGAGAGCGGGGTTACAACTAGGGGTTAGGAGCCATGCTCCTTATATCATCTAGAAAAGATGCTCGGTGTTGCCTCCATCCTAGGAGGCCTTATTATTGTCTTCCTTCTTTATCATTACGTTGGCTTCATCAGCTCTCTACTTATGCCAGTAGTCCTTTGCCATGTGACCATTTTTTCCACAATAGTGGTAGGTCATGTTTGTCCTTGGTCCTTCTCTAGTTCTTGGTCCTAGTCCTCTCGAGAAGATTGCTTTTTCCTCACTTGATGTAGCTTGGGTTGCCTTCCCTCGAATCCACTTCTCTTCTTCTATGAATGCTACTTCCTATCCTACAACAGTTGGATCTGGGAGGTTTTTCAATGTAGCTACCAAGGGGCTATAGTCCTCAAGTGTCATGCTTTTCAATAATATGGCTATGGCATCCTCTTCTTCTAGTGGTGTCCCAATTCTAGCCAATTGTTGTGTTATACTCTTTATGCTATTAAGGTGTGCTTAAAGAGAGTCACTATCTATAATATCCAAGCCAAAGAATTGTATTTTTAAGCTTATTTTCAAATTATTTTGTTTTCCCCCAAACAATTTCTCTACCTCATCCCAAGCACCCTAAGATGTATCTTGTGATGCAATATGATAAATAACTCCATCTACTAACCCTAATGCAATGATGGTTAATCCTTTTTCATTCCAACTTAACCACTTTTTCTTTTCATCCCCTTTATGCTCTGACACTTTTCCCTTCCATTTAGAATTCCCCATAGTGAATCCTTCATTTAACATAAATTTGATCTTAACTTTCTATAGTGAATCCTTCATTAACATTGATCTTAACTTGCCATGTGTGGAAGCGCTCTCCCCATTAAACTTCTCAATCACAAATGAAGTGGCCATTTAGGATTTTAAGAAGGTCTTAACACTTGAGTATCACTAAAGGTTAATGTGTAATCTCAATACAAGAGTGATTTAAATGGAATGATTAGTGCTAATACAAGTAATTAACAAATGAAAATCCAAAAACAAGCTCTCTATTTTTATTGACAAAATTGCCAATGTTCAAGTGAACAATTGACTCCTCAAATCAAAGGGGAAATTCAGCATGATGATATAGACTTGTAGAGCTCCCAAACCTATGATTTGAGCTCTTTCTTGCCCAAAAACATCAAGAAATGAGTGAATTACAGAGATGGTTTGTGATGAGCAGAGCTAGTTTGAAATTGAATTTATAGCTTGATTAGCTCACCAAATGGCATGAGACTTGCTAGGCATACTCCACATATACTAAATTAAACAATGGAATGCTCAATTGTTACCAATGGTGATGGGGTTTTCAAAAAATACTTCCTCCTACTATTGTAGTTTTCGTGCCTGCTCTGTTGTTGAGATTTTAGGCATTGTAAGATGCATACAGTAAGCCTTTTGATGATGATCAGCTCTCCTTTGATGTTGCCTTAGATCCACGTAGCTCCAATGTGCTTCAAATGCCCTGATTTGATGAGCTATCTCACTCAATTAATAGAGTGGAGAAGAGGGATTAGTGAGTAATTAGTACAAGATTAGTGATACTTATTTTAAGTACTAGCTTGAGATAGTATGAGTGAAGGGGCATGGCTCCGATACCATGTTGGAAATTTTAGCATAATTGAGCTCATGGTGGTGAATGAAAGCAAATGAGAGACATGATTAAGCATAGTGATTAAGATAATACACAAGATCAAATGAAATTAATAAAAATTAATGATGACAACTAACTAAAAACCTGCATAAATACATTAGAATGATCCAAGTACATCATTATATAGCTCTTCATGAAGCCCAATACATGCTTTGTGTTTTTTTACCTTTGACTTCACCTTTTACAAACACAATTAACCTGTGGCATTGGACCCTTAAGGCCTATTTCTCTTTCTAATGTGCATGCTCCTTTGCTTATTCTACACATGTTGCATCCTCACGCATTACATTTCTCGACACTGCAACCGAGAGGAAGATGGACATCCTGATGGATATAGCTACCAACCCTCATAATCCCTCGCCAATGACCCTCTAGCCTCCTTGACTTGTAGCACCAAACACTCCAACTCAACCTCTTCCAAGATAACATCTTCATCAATGAGGAGAATCCCACGGCCTTTTCCACAATCCTCTCCAAAATCCCTTATGCCTCCCACACCACCCTCACCGTGCTCTTCAAAAAATGCCATCTCCCTTACCGAGTCCTCCACCATCTTTCGATTCCCTCACCACGTCCTCTACCTCAACCTTTAGTCCTGATGCTGCATCCTCGCCTTCTCCCACTTTATCAAATGTTTTTTTCCCACTAAGTTATGCCCATACCCCACTTCCATGGACATCAGCAGGTCCATTTAGTGGATGCACATGCATAGCTGGCATGCCATGAATGAGACTTATCACCATCTCACTGCAAAGGCTATTAGTGTCTATGCACCCATTGGCATCCTTCTCTTATCACCATCTCACTGCAAAGGCTATTAGTGTCTATGCACCCATTGGCATCCTTCTCTTATACCATAGAATTTGGAAACAACTGCAATTTATGCACATAAGCAAGCGACACCTCTTTGTGACACGATGCATGTGGCCTAAACCTAAGACATCTTCGAAGAACACTACAAAGGACAAAGATTATGCGTCCAAAACAAGCAAAGACATGTCTGATGAAGGCCCCCCAAGAGGATCAACAAACAACATGTGGCTCCCAATGAAGGTTCCAAAGGCCCTTCAACATTGAGAGGCCCCTCTTAAGCTACACATGCTTCAAGCACTGCTGCCAAAGGCAAAGAGAAAGACATGCCTTGATACCCTTTCCCTTGGACCACACCTCTTCATCAACTCCCCCTCTCCTTGCCTTCACCTCACCACCTACCACTCCTCCTTGGAATTCCCCATCTGCATCTCCAACACCAATATCACCGCTCTGATGTACCAAGCCGCCCCCACCACCCACTGACCTCTCTCTGAGAAGACATCCTCAATGGACTCACCAAAACCTCAAAATCCGATCACCACTCTCTCCCATCACAGGTCTTCAAAGAAGGTGAGATCCCAAAACCCCGTGCTAGAGAGTAGTAGGCAAATGCACCCCCTAACCACCCATTCAACTGGCATGATCCTCTTGATAGGATTGGTATTGATAGGGGCCTTAGAATACTGGACCAATGGGTAATGCTCTAACCCTACCCCTGACACTACCAAGATATCACTGATTGCCTCGACATATGCCTTATCAAGTTTTGTCTAAAACAAAAGTTCAATCAGTTGTCCACATCTCATCACACGAGGGACTGTGGGGAATACAAATGACCACAAGCTATGGTAACTCCAACAATGCACCACCTTTTCCTTATCAAGTTTTATCTTAAACAAAAGTTCAATCAGTGGTCTAAATCTTATCACACGAGGGACCATAAGGGATACAAATGCCACAAGATAGGGCTCCAATAATGCATGACCTCATGGGGGAGCAACCATAAGGGATACAAATGCCACAAGATAGGGCTCCAATAATGGGATACAAATGCCACAAGATAGGGACCATAAGGGATACAAATGCCACAAGATAGGGCTCCAATAATGCATGACCTCATGGGGGAGCAACCATTCTTGGAGCCCTATCTTGTGGTCATCTTTATCCAATATTACAATGTAGTGCCTGAACGTGATATGGTCGTCTCACCATGTCACCATCTAGTCAAGACCCAACACTTCAGTGATTCTGGACCACCTAGTCAGATCCTGAAGAGCAACAACTATCTCTACTATATGCAATAAGTTAACGCCAAGCATTGAGCTCCCAATCTGCCCATGCATAGAGGAGTTAACTAAGATTATGTGCAGGTTAGTTTCCCATTCATTCATTCCTCTTTATGATGGTTAACAAAAAGATGGACATTCATGCAACATATAGTAGTAACAAGGGAGATGGAACTATACAACACAAAGTAGTAACAAGAGAGATGGCCAGCACTGAAGACATTCCCTTTCCAACATTAGCTCACACCCCCCTGCATACACCATCTCCCGTGAAGTATCCCCTTTTTCTCCTTACATCCATATGGGTACTACCCGTTTTTCAAGAAAATGTTCCAAAATTGTTACAAAACAAGAAGACCCGACACATGATGAGTCTATTTACTAAAGGAGGAACCTTGGTGACGACCATATGGGCTTATCGATGCCAACACTAGCGATCATGGTGGACACTGCACATTAGCAACAAAACCCACTTCTTCTTGCTTGTAGTTTGAAAAGTTTTCGGTTCCAGACTATGTCTCAATCTCCAGACTATGTCTCCGTCTCCAAATTGTGTTGTCCAGATGCTTCATGGTCGGTCCCACCCTGCTTCCACCAGGTCAGGATGAGCAGTACTGCCTCCATATACAAACTGAATGGTCCTTTGTTGGATGTGCCTTGGATTTTATGCTCTTTTTTGACTGCTCCACTGAACCATGTCCTAGCCCAATCCTCTCATCAGCCCTCCTAAACTGCATCTCAATAGGCCATGCATTCAAGTACTTGGACTTTGCTCTTGCCATAGCAGCCACATGCCCTGCTGCTTGCTATAGCAACAGGGCATGGGGTTCCGTGTGCTCCAAAAAGATGGCATCATCTTCAAAAATCATCTGTTCTGGTTCTCTTGTGTCCCTTCTGCTACCCTGGTTCCATTTCCACCCATAGGGTGGTATTCTGGGTCAGTTCAATTTTGGCCCCCTTTGATGTTTCTGTCAGCTTACTCCATTGGTAAGGGGCACGGACAATGTTACTCTTTGCTTGAGCTATTGCCTCCTCACCCGGATCCACTAGTCATAATTTTCCCTGACTCCCCCACATGGTTATGGATCCAGCTTTGCGGTTTGAACCTTGCGGTTTGAACCAGGGAATGGGCTCATGTCCTTGCAGCCTGATCTAGCCTCCACGGGTGCTTCCAACTTAGTCATGGAATTAGCTATTTCGTTCCAGTTGAAAGGCCTCAGGGCTCCTTCTAGCTATGCAGTGTTCACCAATTGTTACTGCATACATTATAGTGATGTTTCCTTCCAAGCACTTAGGTTTTTATGCCCCAATTCTTCTTATAGCTTTAGTTGCCACTCTTCTCTAGCATTTTTTTCCCGGTTGGCCAAACCTTGGAAATCCCAAATCATCTTGTCCTTGGATTGTAATTCCTCAGCATGAGCTTTTCTCACGGCATCCATTTGTTCCGTTTTCTTCTTGGATTTCTGCATTGGTAGTTGTCAATGCTACATTAAGCTCATTGATACTCATTTTTCCAGCTTTTCCCCTTGTCACTCTTGTGGGAGTGGCTGCCTCTACCTCCTTCATTAAATTTTTGATGGTCTGGCCATCTTTTTATGTTGTTCTTTGTACGCCTCAATAAGTGCCTCCAGCTCTTCTACCTGGACTCATAGTGGTGCTTCATCATTCATTTTCTCTTCAGATTTCTTTGTGGTTGCCCATGCATGTTCTTTTAGCTCATTTTGTGGGGATTTGGTCTATTGTTGAGTCGGTCCACATCGCTATTTCCTTGCCCTTTCCTTCTGCTTCTATTGCTAGCTGGTTTCTTTCCTTCTCCTTTCAGGACTGCAAACTTCTTTTTCCATCCCTCCAGTTCTTACCAAAGCTCTGCATTTTCTTTTTGTAGTTCTCTAGAATGTTTGCCTCTACTACTACCTCCTACTTCCTTTTCAACTCCACTCGAGGTCACTGTATCCAAAGCCTTTCCGAAATTTGGTCTTAATGCCATAGCTAGATCCAGTTGCCCTGACCCTCCATCCGGATTCCTATTTCCTCCCTGATGTGGAGTTATCTATTTGTGTAAGGCGGTATGGTGCTTCCATCATTGATTTTAATTTTTCCAAATATGCCTACCACACCTCCTTTAGGTCCTCCTGTGCATGTGTTTCCCACTATTCCATTCTCTCAGCCTCCATCTGGTAGACCTCTGGATACTCTTTGGCCTCCAGCACCGCTAGTAATTCTTCCACCTCTTGCCCTAGACCTCTGTTGGCCTCTTGGAGCTTCATTAGTTGCCTTTGTAGGCTCTATACTTAGTTGGCTTCTGCTCTCCTCTTGCACAGTTCTTCTTGCAGTGGCTCTTGCTCTGGCTTCTCAATTCTTGTTTGTGCTCTGAGCTCATGACACATCCTTCTCCCTGATGATTGTTTGTAGTTTTGGTCATTTCCTTGAGGCCATCTATCATGCATCTCTACAGGCAGTTTAATGCTCCCTATACCCATATGGTTTCCAAAAAATTGGATAGTCTTGAGAGCAGGGAACACAATGAAGCTTAGTGAAGAGAGACCAGGGAACACAGGTGTTGCACACAGCAGATAAAACCAAGCAAGGCATGTGTTTGAATGAGAAATTATAGTGCACCTCAATCGTTGTCATGGCGCACCCATCCCCTTGGTACAACCATAATTGCTTGATGTTTTCATGATTTTTCAACATACTTTTCAGATATGGCCTCTTAGTGCCTATTGCATAGGTCATGAGGTTGATTATGATCAGGTAGTGGTGGGGCAAGATTGATTTGACACCTTTTCCTTTCCATCCATGCACTCTTTTACAGGGCACCACCATTGATTTTCTTTTCACCTCTATATGATTAATAGCTGGCTCTTCCCTTTCTGTACATGATGAAATTACATTTACATCAATGGTTTCTAAATTTTGATTTTGCTCTTTCTAGAATCCTATCCCGATCCCAATTCTGATTCTTGATGTGCTTGTCTCGCTTGTGTCCTATCCCGATCCCAATTCTGATTCCTGATGTGCTTGTACCGCTTGTGTCCTTTTCGGGGTCTGACACCCTTCCATGACACATCTTTATCCTGTATCCATTCACCAACCTCTTTAACTTCTCTCCATCCAGGCTTGCTAGTTCAAAAGTTCATGTTTCCATTTTCTTGATGATTTTCTATGGACCTATCCATCTCATTTTGAGTTTTCTTGGGCAAGGTCCCATTCTTGAGAAGTATAACAAAACTATATATCCTTTCTCAAAGATTTTGAATTTTCTATTCCTCTCCACTTGGAGCTTCCTTCTGCACAATTTCAGTTGTTCATCTAATTTCAAGAGTTGCTCAATCCTGTGAATTTCATATTCTTCCGGGGTTAACCTTTCTGCCATGGCTAATCTTAAACTTTGTGTTAGGAATTCCATAGGCACCATTACTTCCAGCCCATACACCATGCTAAATGGTGTAAGTTCTGTTGCATTCTTATAGGCTATCCTAAATGCCCACAATGTAGAGTGCAGTTTGGTGTCCCAATCTACCCTATTCTCATTCATTGTCTTGATCAGAATTCCTTTTAGGATCCTGTTTGTGGATTCTTCTTGTCCATTGGCCTAAAGGTAATAGACTATTGATTTTTTATGTATTATCATGTGCTACTCTGTCAGCCTCTTGATCACTTCATTTATTTCATGTGATTCCTACATTAAAGCACTTCATCTGCCCAAGTTGGAGGCATCTAAATGTGGAACACTAGCTAAAAGTTTGGTTGTTGGTGAATTGGTGATAAAGATAGCATTCATTTCAGATTATGGAGTGCATCCTGACATGCTACTGACTAGACATAGTCTGCATCCTTCACAGTAGACTGTATAGAGGTATTGCTACATTTGCCAAAAATCTCATGAACCTACTCTGCCACTTGATTAATCCCAAGAATCTGGCTAATTCCTTGTTATTCTTAGGTTTTTGCAACCTCACTATGATTTTGACTTTCATTGGGTCCACTGCTAGTCCTTGTTTGCGGACACTAGTCCACTTGACTTTCACCCGATCCACTGCTAGTCCTTGTTTGCGGACACTATGTTATTCTTAGGTGGTTGTAGCCTCACTATGATTTTGACTTTCAAAACGGGTCCACTGTTAGTCCTTGTTATGTGTCCCAACAAGGATCCACTTGTGACTGCAAAGGCGCACTTGGCTGGATTAAGACTCAATCCAGCTATTTTGCATTTTTTAAGACACATTATTAAGTTTTTTATGTGGTCTTCTTTTTTTCCAAACACACTGAAGTCATCCACAAATACCCTCATGAAGGTGGTCAAATATTCACATAATATTTCTTAAAACATTCTCTTAGATGTAGCTGGAGCATTCTTTAGTCCGAAGGTTATCACATTAGAGGCGAATGCACCCTATTCGATCACAAATGCTGATTTTTCTTTATCTTTTGGAGCCATGCGGACTTGATGTAACCAATGAATCCATTTAGAAATGAATATATCTCATGTCCTGTTACAACATCCAATAGTGAGTCTATGAATGGTAGAGGGAAAGGATCTGATATTATAGAGGCATTGAGCCTCCTATAGTCTATGTAGACTCTGAGCTTCCCATTTTTCTTGGAGACAATGACTATGGGTAACAGCCATTCTACTCTGTCTATTGGATAGATGAATCCCACCCTTAAGAGCTTGTCTATCTCTTCCTTGACTTGCTTGGCATAGTCCAGATTTATCCTATACCTACTCTACCTTATTGGGATTGCATCCTCCTTCAAATTGATTTTGTGTTGATAGAAGTTGGGATCAACTCCCTTCATGTCAGCGTAGTTCCAAGCAAATACATCTTTATAGAATTTCAATAGCTTCAAAAGTTAATTCTTGGCTCAATTTTGGACTAAATTTGACTGTCCTGGGCTCTTTTTCATCTCCTAGGTTTATTTCTTCAAGTTCATCTTCTTGTACTCTGATGTTGTGTCTCTTCATTTTCTCTTCTTCCTACTTGAGAATAAACATGGCCTTTTCCTACTCTGCATGTACCTCTGTATCTTGAGTGTCTTGACCATCTTTAACTTCTTCCCCATTTGTTCATTTTGATTTCCTTCATTCATTAGCACCTCAAATTGAGTGACCAGGACTTCTGGGTTATACCTTTGAACAATCCATTCTATGTCCACTTGTGATAGTAGGTGTGGATTCTCTCTCAAGATCTGCTCTTCTTCATCATCTTCTACTCCTTCCAAGTAGTTTAGTCCTTCTACATGCAATGGTTGGCTAGCCAGTCTTATTTTATCCTTTCCTACAACTGAGATGCATACCTTCTTCTTTCCTTTTCGGATTGTAATCGTGTTAGTTTCCCAATTATGTTTGATTTTTCCACTCTTGAGCCACGATCTTCCCAACTACATGGGATATGCTCCTAAGATCTCAGTCATCTTCAGAACTATGAAAACAGCAGTGAACATACATCTTGCCACTTCAATATGCTCTCCTCTAATAATTTCGACTGGCCGAACCGTGCTTTGATCAGCCATCTTGATCAAGAACAGAGTAGGTTGCATTTCTTTGATTCCTAGCTGCTTCACTAGACTATATGATATTATGTTGACTCCAAATCCCCCATCTAGGATGACTTTTGACACCGTTTACTCTCTTATTTTTATAGTCACTTCAGGAACGCCTGTGTCCCAGTTTCTATATTCCTACACTCCGCAGCCGAATTCTCCATTTCTTGAACAGACACTTGCACCAACTTTTTGCTTAACACTATACCTTGGAGTAACTTTTGCCTTTGTTGCGTACCAGATTCAGCATTTGATCTAGTGTTATATTCAGCTTCATTTTGCTGAGATTCTCCCATAGGTCATATTCTTCTTCAGTGTTGCTCTTTACTTCCTGACTTGGCATAATTTGGATTTTGTTCGTCTTTCCTTCTTCCTTATTCTCTTCCCTGACCTTCCCTTGTCAGTTCTTCCTTTTACAAGGTAATTTTTCTATGTTGAGTTGTTGGTAGGCACACCAGTTGGCACTGTTGCACCCCTTCTTGAGTCATCTTCACACTACCTAAAGGCTTTTTGCCTGCTACAATGTCTTTTCACTTCGCTTCTTCTAGTTCCTGCTAATGATGTTGTCACATATAGGACAGTCACTTTGCCTATGTCCAAGGACACTACAATAATACTATATCAGCCTAGCTCCTCTTTGTCCGACTCTTTCACCTCCTCCTCTTCGATAAGATCTGTTATTTTGAGGCCGAGTGGCAATTTGATTGACGGATGAAATCTACTATTGCTGACAATTCTGTCTTTTTACTACCCTTGGGTTCCTGTTCTAAGTGTTGTAAAAGCATGTATCCATGGTGTGGTTGCTCTTATTGCAAATGGCACATAGTTGCTGGGTGGTTTTCATCTGGCATTCTTCTTCCTTGTAACCCTGGTTATTGCACTTGGTGCACTAGACATCCGGTCTCAGTCTAAAGAAGTTCCCCCCACGCAACCATCTATCTCTACTAACAAGGAAATCAAGGGAAAAGCCCCCAGAGCCTATGCCTCTTCATCGACAAACCTCACCTAAGGAGACAACCACATGCTCGAAGGCATCGTCATCATCAACAGTATCTAGCCTCATCATCGTCAACAATGCCCGTGAGTCTCAAGCATGTAGCCTCCGCACCAACCAAAGTCAAGGAGAGCCCCAAACCTTTCACATCAACCCAAAAGAAAACTCCACCAAGACAGCCAAGATCAAGGTATCTTAATGGTATCAAAATGTGGGTGGAAAAGCAACTACTTGTAGCCCAAGGCTACTATGAAGGTGCCAATCAAATTTGGGTGCCTCGACAATCAAAGCCTCTTCCTCAACGCAACACTCAGAGGCCAAAGAAAAAGAAAAGTACTCCACAACAATGTCCACAGTAGCCTATGCAAGTTCCTCAAAGAACTCCACTAAGTCAACAAGTGTGGGTACCAAAAACACTACTGCGAGCACAAGGGTACTATCAAAGAAATACCAAAGCTTGGATCCCCAAGCGCATCACAAAGTCCACTAAGCTTGCACAAAGAAGGAAGCCTCAGCACCAAGCACATTAGCCACTAGTTTATAATGTTTATCAAAGATGGGTGCATGTGCATTTTCTTCAACAACAAGGATACTATGATGGTAATCCCATCATATGGTTGCCAAAATCGAACAATGTGAAAGCCTCACCACCGACTTCAACCCCAATAACTTCACTTAAAGTTCGACAAGAATGGAGGCCCAAGTAACAACAAGCAAATCACTGAACCACTCTCATGCATTTAGCACCTACATAAGAGCTTGTGTATTCAAGCAAACAACCAGCAGTCCTACTTACTACCTCGACAACATTTGAGCAACAAATTCAAGAATCAATACCCACGTCTACACACGGAGACTTATGAGCGCATCAAGGACAAAATAACAAAGCTCTTGTTTCACCTCTAGATGTGAAAAATAAGTGCACAAGAACCTATTGCTCGCAAGTCATGTCCTGGTGGCTGACCCATAAAATCAATTAAAATAAAAAACCATCGAGGTCAAAACCTACAACTTCACGGAATCCCATCTCACGGAATTCCATCTCACGCAATTACACTTCACAGAATTCCATCTCACGCAATTACATCTCACGGAATTCCATCTCACGTAATTACACTTCACGGAATTCCATCTCATGCAATTACACTTCACGGAATTCTTTCTCATAGAACTACACTTCATAGAATTCCATCTCACGAAATTCCAATTCACAGCCTGCAATTTCACGGAAACACCATTTCACGGGATTAGACCATTTCACGGAATATCCTTTCACGACCAAAAAACCTGCAATCTCACAGGATTAGGTCATTTCACGGAATATCCCGTTTTACGGCTAAAAAAACCTGCAATCTCACGAGTTCAGGTCTCGCACGAGTTAACAGTTTCACGATTTAAGCCACATCACGGATTAAGCCATCTCACGCGCATTAACACTTTTCTGTTGAGATATCGAGCTCGTCTAGTGAGGCGGTGGCCACTGATGACCCGCCTGGGGGATAGGCCCCACACTTACACCACTGGCATGGTTGGTGAGATCATGGGAGATATGTGGCTAGTGGGATGACAGGCTGTGTGACAACCATTCTAGAGACTGGCATAGTTATAGCGCCAGCTCATTTAGTCGGGTTCACACTATAGAGAACCCGTGTATGTATTTGGTTGAGTACCTTTCATATTGTGTGTACTCTTATCTTGTATATGGTGTGTTGAGTGTTGAGTAGAGAAGAAGAAGATTTTCAGCCTCTCACCTTGTGTGTTCTCTATTAGGGTTTTGTGAGTGTGTGTATGTGCTTGCAAGAGCTCAAGCTCTCTTCCCCCCTGCATCTTTTCATGGTATCAGAGCCTGGTTCGTGCTAAGGGCTGAGCTGCAAGCAAGAGAACCACAGGAAGCGGTACGAGGGTAAGAGCTTCAACTACTCTTCCCTATTGTGTTGGTGACTACACCCTTGTCGGGAGCTCTACGGGAGGCACCGGCAAACGATCTCTGATTGAGGAGCTTTCTTCGCGGGAGTAAAGCTATAGGGCAACTATATAGACTTTCGGACTGAAATTTTCGGGCCGAAAACGCGTTTCGGGCGCGTCTGGACCTCCGTTTTTCAGAAAGCAGGCGATTTCGAGCACTGCGGGTAAGTCATCGATTCTTTGCAGAACTCTGTTTTAAGTACTGCAGGAAGACAGATTGACTGTGCAGACACTGTGGGTGCTGCAAAGAGGTCTACAGTTGCCATTGGGTGTATGTATGTGCATTGAGGTCACTGGTTGTGACATTTGAGTGGACTGCAGTACCGCTGTGCAGAAAATAAAGCAGTTGTGCAGGAAAAACCAGAGTGCAGTTTCTGGTAGAATTGTGTGTTTGGCAAGATGTCTAATGATGGCATAACACAGATTGTGGCTGAGAAGCTGGATAAGAATAACTTCCATGCTTGGAGGTTCAGGTTAACGAATTTCCTGATGGGAAAAGGCTATTGGGACTACATAGAAGGTGAGCATGAAGAGGCACCGGAGATACCGGATATAAATCCGACTGCTGCAGATGTGAAAGAGTTTAAAGACTGGAACCAAGGAGCAAGGAAGGTTATGTATTGGCTATCCATTAGTATACAGGACACCATGATTGGGCACATTCAGGATGCCAAGTCCCCCAAGGAGGCGTGGGACACCTTGGTAAAGCTCTATGAAACAAATACCAAGGCACGTAAGATACAGTTGAAGAATGAACTTCATACTGTGGAGACAAAGAGCATGTCTGTGAATGACTATGCGCTGAGAGCATTGATGGAAGAGAAGAATATGCCGCATTGCTATTGGGCTGAGGCTGTTTCTACAGCAGTATACATCATGAACAGGACTCCAACTGCAGCCATACATGATGTAACTCCAGAGGAGAGGTTTACTGGCAGAAAACCAGATTTGTCTCATCTGAAAGTTTTTGGATGCATTGCATATGTGCATGTGCCAGATGAGCTGAGAACTAAGCTGGATCCGAAAGCTGAAAAATGTGTGTTTATTGGATATTCCCTTGAGCAAAAGGGATACAGGTGTTATAACCCTACTACACGTGAGTTGAAGGTAAGCAGGGATGTTGTCTTTGATGAGATGAGCAGCTGGTATGCTGCTGAAAAAGAAGCTGTTGGGGCTGATGTGAGTGGAAGTGTGGTTGCACAGAATGCATTCTTGCATGGGGATTTGCAAGAAGAGGTGTATATGTTGCAGCCACCTGGTTATGAGGATGTGGGTCACCCCGAGCATGTTTGCAGGTTGAAGAAAGCCTTGTATGGCTTAAAGCAAGCACCAAGAGCATGGTCTGACAAGATTTCTGAATATCTTGTCACTATTGGCTTTCATGTAGCCAATGCAGATTTCTCGCTGTATGTGAGACATGGTGATAGAGGAGTTGTGCTTGTTGTCATCTATGTAGATGACTTGATCATTACGGGGGACCATGATGCAGAGATCTTCGATGTAAAGATCTTGCTTAGACAGAAGTTCGAGATGAAGGATCTGGGGGAGCTCAGATATTTCTTGGGCATTGAGGTGATTAGGTCACCACATGGTATTGGATTACTGCAGAGACAGTATGGCTTGGACATGTTGTCCAAGTATGGTATGACAGGCTGTAAGCCTATTTCTGTGCCATTGGATCAGAATGGCAAGTTGAGTGCAGATTCAGGAGAGATCTTGGAGGATCCTACTATGTACAGACGCATAGTAGGAAGTTTGATCTACATGACGATCACCAGACCAGATTTGAGCTATGCTGTTGGGTTGGTGAGTCAGTTTATGCAGGTTCCACAGAAACCGCATCTGGATGCAGTGAGACGCATACTGAGGTATGTGAAGTCTACTTTGCATTGTGGACTGTTCTATGAGACTGGGACAGAGATACGTGTACATGGGTACACAGATGCTGATTGGGCTGGTAGTATCTCAGATAGAAGATCTACCAGTGGATTTATGTTTTCGTTGGGGAGTGCTGCTGTGACTTGGAGCAGCAAGAAGCAGCCTACGGTTGCTCTATCCAGTACAGAGGCCGAGTACAGAGGAGCTGCTATGGCAGCATGTGAGGTAGCTTGGTTGAGAAAGCTACTTGCAGATTTGGGTCTATCAGTGGATAGACAAGTTGTCATTTTCTGTGACAACATTAGCAGTATACAGTTGGCCAGGAACCCAGTCTTTCATGCTCGTACGAAGCACATAGAGGTCCACTACCACTTTGTCAGAGAGAAGGTCTTGGCAGGAGATCTTGACCTTGTTTATGTCAGCACAGAGGATCAGGTAGCTGACATCTTCACCAAAGCATTGGGTACAGAGAAGCTCCGCAGATTCAGGGCTTCGCTTGGTGTACATGAGATGGAGTTGAGCTCGAGGGGGAGTGTTGAGATATCGAGCTCGTCTAGTGAGGCGGTGGCCACTGACCCGCCTGGGGGATAGGCCCCACACTTACACCACTGGCATGGTTGGTGAGATCATGGGAGATATGCGGCCAGTGGGATGACAGGCTGTGTGACAGCCATTCTAGAGACTGGCATAGTTATAGCGCCAGCTCATTTAGTCGGGTTCACACTATAGAGAACCCGTGTATGTATTTGGTTGAGTACCTTTCATATTGTGTGTACTCTTATCTTGTATATGGTGTGTTGAGTGTTGAGTAGAGAAGAAGAAGATTTTCAGCCTCTCACCTTGTGTGTTCTCTATTAGGGTTTTGTGAGTGTGTGTATGTGCTTGTAAGAGCTCAAGCTCTCTTCCCCCCTACATCTTTTCATTTTCCAATGCTCTTCAATAGCCATTATATATTTGTTAAGCTTATTGAGATTACTATTCGTTTGGCTAAATTAATGTAGCAGCTGCTCCATAAGTACATATCCATACTCATGCACTTGAGAACCTCTGCACCAAATCCTCGCCATCGACAACTTCTAGGTACATCTCTGGATGGGGGGGCCATGGTGGGCGAAAGCCTGGTCAATGGTACAATCCATTGCCTGGAACTTTTCAATCCTCACCAACAATGGCTACTTCAACACACAAAGCAATTCAATAAGAGTCTATATGACTCAATTCTTGTACTTCATGTATATCTGCTTCATAAGAGCACTTAAATATACATAAAAACATAAAAAGCACATGGGCAGAAGAAGACAGGAATAGGTCCTACTCAACAACATTTGACAATCCTGACACACAAAGGGACATCATTGAAGGCCAATTACTTCAAATGATGAATGTCGCTTTAATGAATCAAATGAGGACATGAAAATCACCATCTCATTCTGATGATTAAGTCTACGTTTCTCTGGATCCTTCCTTCTCTCCCATTATTAACATCTCTTAGTATCTCCACTAACACAAATCACCTGTAACCTTGCTTATGATTGCCAAAAACAAAGTGAGCAAAAAAAAAACATGCTCACACAAATATGCAATCATTCACAAAAAAACCCCACCCCCCACCCCATTAGGAATTCCCAATAAACCGCTAATCTTTTCATTCACTAACTAGCTTTTCTTCTGGAGGGACAAAGACCATTGAACATCAATCAATATCAAAGCCATCGACAAAGCTTGTCCATTCTCCCCACACAAAGGTCTTCAACACAATCACGAGGACGTGATCACGATCAGGAAAGGGGGGATGTTAACCCAATTCTAGGGTTAACAAGATCTACCGCCATTATCTTATATCAAGGAGTCATGATAGATACACCAAAGGAGTCATACATTCAAGATATGAAGCAATAGTATCCAAAGCTATAACTTGGATACACCAAAGGGTCATGCATTCAAGATATAAAGCAATAATATCCAAAGCTACAACTTGGACGAGCGCCCGTAATGGTGTGACAGAGTATTTATGGCGATTCCCGCTTCAAGTGCGTTTGGTAGCAAGTAAGGATGAAGTCCTAAGTGATGTACTTCATGGATATATTATGAGAGTAGTCATTGTAATAGCATTCTTATGAGCCTAAAGTGCCCAACTGGCCATAGTTTAAGTGAGTGTGAATACTTATGGCCATGTATATAAGTGAATTTCTCTCATAATACAACATACTCTTCCATTGTGCAATTGAGTCTTGCTCTTGCTAATCCTCTTGCTAATCTCTCCCCCTAATGCATGCTAGTGAGTGTGTGTAAGTGAAGTGAGGTGAGAGGAGGGACATACCTATAGTGCAACGCGACGATGTGATAATGCTCATGGGAGGTGCGGTGGAATTGCTTCTCAAGGAGTTGTAGAGTTTGGAGACCTCAAGTGTTATGAGCTCAGCCATTGGAAAGATCCTCACGACAGTTGCGGTTCACTATGTAATCTCTTATTGGATGTGTTTCAAGGAGGGTTAGGGTGAGCCTTAACAGGTAGTCAAACACTGAGCTTATGACCTGAATGTTTGTAATGTACATTTAGACTAGGAAATTAGCTTAGACTAGCTTATTGGGCCCCCAAATATTAGTTAGGGGGTCAGGCATTGTACAAATGAGTCTTGTATATAAGACATTTTGACTAACGAGAAAGCACATAATCCCATTCTCACAATTGAGTTTGAGTCTTGTTGCTCTTGTGATTGAAGTAGCTTTCTCTTCTTCTTGTTGCATGCATAGTTAGGGATTGTGTGGGTGAGTGATGGTGTTGATGTACATTAGGTAGAAGGACTCTGTGCATGGTGACCTCTCTCTCTCTCTCTCTCTCTCTCTCTATCACTTCCTCACACTAACTGAGAATGGATTCATCCAGCAGAGCCGGGCTACTTGAGTGTTCACATGTCCCATGCCATGCGGATTGCGATTGGCCAGATATGGGTCTCATCCCACCGCCTCAGAGTGGAGACAGGTAGAGTTGAGTGTTCACATGTCCCATGCCATGCAGATTGCTATTGGCCAAATATGGGTTTCATCCCACCGCCTGAGAGTGGAGACAGGTAGAGTTGAGCGCATCTTCAGAGCTGGGAAGCTCATACGGAGACCTAGAGAGGAGAGGATCTACCGATTATGTGCCACAGAGGTTGTGACGGAGGAGCATTACATATGCCGCTACCCAGTATACTATGAGATCCATGGGAGGTTTCACTGTCTATTTCGTGAGGGATTTGGTCCATTCACTAAGATCATTGACTTCCAGGACTAGCATTGCCTAGGCTTCTTCCAGCTTGAGCTCCGCAGACACAGGGACACCTTCTTGAGAGAGCTTCGACCTCAGCCACCCCGCCCCCTCCCTCGCCAGCCAACCATCACCAGTTTCTTCCAGACCCAGGAGGTGGAGGACACCGATATAGTGGATCTTGTGGACCCTCCACGAGCAAAAACCTGCAGAAAGCTGCTCTGAACCTACCTCGTCCGAGAGGAGTTACCTCGGATCGAGCCTACGCACTCCAGCGTGCCTGACACCCTCGGCCCCCCGGCCAATCGGCCACGATCACCTCATCAGTTCTAGATCGAGGACATGCTTCACCGCCGCCATTCGAGCTACCTTTCCACGTGACATAGCTGAGGGAGACCTCTCGGCCATACTCACTAACCCCATGCTTGATATTTTGGAGAGTGGTATACCATCTACTCGGAGCTGATGCTGCTCTCATGTTTCTATGTTCTTAGTATTTCCATGATGAGATATGCCATGGACATTATTGTATCACTTTGGTCTCATAGGCCCATTGGGTCTTTAGTAGATGCTTAATCTCTCTCTCTCTCTCTCTCTCTCTCTCTCTCTGTGGGTCTTTAGTAGACGCTTAATCTCTCTCTCTCTCTCTCTCTCTCTCTCTCTCTCTCTCTCTCTCTGGGTCTTTGCATGAGACCTCTCTAGAATTTCTCTCGGCTCCGTTTGTAGAGGCGGGAGGGCATAGTGTGGCCCATAGAGGGCAGCCAGGCGGGGAGGGCGACAGAGTGATGCCTAAGAGGTAAGCTGCCTCTCTCTCGATCGGTAGATACCAACCAAGCCTTTATGTAGGTTTTATGTCTCTCTTAATCTCAGTCTGTGAGTTGGACGGAACTAGATGTGTTGTGGAGGGAAATCGATGTCATCTGTAGGTTTTTTTGTCATTCAAAGGGAGCCCCCCAAGAAATCGTGCTCGAGTTTGTCCATTGTAAAATTATTCTCTATCTAATTGTTTTTTCTTGATGCAAAGGGCCCTAATGTATATCAAAAATTTAATATTTTTGTAGTTTTTTTGAAGGGTTGTAATATGTAGTTTTTTTATGTAATGGACTGTATATTTTAAATTCAATATTTTTGTAAAAATTTTTTTGGTAAAAGATTTATACAAAAAGTTATTGAATTCTTGGTGTTTGAAATTTTTTTAAATCATTTTCTCCAAACATTTGTTGAGTACTAAAGTATGCATATATATATTCACACACAAATTTTTAACCATAGACCTATGAAGTATAGTACACTTAACATGAATAATAATAATAATAATACTCTCCGTCAATTCCGTCTCTAAAATAACCCTAGCAATATAAAAAAACATGAATAATAATATTATCATTATGTGCGCGCATAATGATGTCTATGTATGTATATATATGTACGAGGACACTAGATTCTCCGTTAAGCTGATTCATGGATCGCTCTCGCACGCACCTTGCTGTGCAGTGCGCCTCCATTGCCCTGCTCTCCGTCTCGCTCTGGTATCTCTACAGAACGCGGCGCAGAAACCTGCAGAAAGCTGCTGCTCGACGCGATTGGGATCTTCTGAACTGGCGAAGAGAGTTGGAAGGTCTGGAGGAGGCAGGCTTGGAATGCGAAGATGAAGAAAAAGCAGGGTTTTCTGCAGTCGGTCAAGAGGAAGAAGATGGAGTACCTGCTAACGCTACCCGCCATTGCAGTAATGGCACACACAAAGGAAAAAACTGTGGTAGCTGCATGCCCAAAACCTCCCGCCGCAGAAAGGCAGGTTCTGCAGAGCATGCCCACCTTGCAAACACCATGAATCATGTGCAGAAAACACACATGGAGCATGCCCCCATGGATCTCACCATGATAGAAGGTAAAGTCATGTATGCCTCTCAGACTGGCAATGCCAAAACCCTAGCAGAACAGCTAGTTCGCCACCTCTTGGATGAGAATATATCAGTTCAGCTTGTTGATCCTTTGGCCTATGAACCTGAAGACCTTGCCCAGGAAAAGCTTGTCATCTTTGTTGCATCCACATGGGACAACGGCTTGGCCCCGCACCATGCGTCTTTCCTAGGACGCTGGCTGGAAGAGAGTGCAGCAGATTTCAGGGTTGGCTCATGGCTTCTGAGTGGCTGCAAGTATGCAGTTTTTGGACTCGGTAGCAGGGCTTACGGCTCTACTTACAATATGGTTGCAAGATCATGGGATCAGCACATGGCGGATCTTGGGGCAGTGTGCATTCTTGACAGGGGAGAAGCGGATGAAGACGAGGGGTCTGTGGAACAAATGTTTAAAGAGTGGACAGTGAAGCTTATACAAAAGCTCAAGTCTTTCAATGCATCACCGGTACAAGAAGTTTCCATGGAGAAAGAAGATGCAGATTATTCAGAGGCATCTGATGAATTCTACACAGATGACGACCTGGAGGAAGATAAAGAAAACTTAGGAGAAGGCTTGGTTGATGTAGAGGATGTTGCGGGTAGGCCTGATGCCTCACAGAGGCATGATAATTTGCCTGCAAAAAGCGGTAAGAGGCAAGTCTTTAGGAGGAAAAACCCAAATAATGAGCCTGTCAATGGCGAGGAAGAAAAACAAGGAGCTGATATTAAGGAAATGGTCACACCAACCATTCGCTCAAATCTAGAGAAGCAGGTAGACCCTATTTTTGTTGCTTATGTGGGTGAACTTTGAAGGCTACCTACTGACCTACTTAACTGTACATGTATATATGTAAATAAATAGAGTTTTCAAGGTCTATGGTTTAAAATGCTGGTTTTGCAGGGATACAAAATTATTGGTTCACATAGTGGTGTGAAGTTATGTCGCTGGACAAAATCACAGCTACGAGGACGGGGTGGATGTTATAAACATTCTTTTTATGGCATTGAGAGCCACAGGTAGGATCATACCTGTTTTTTTAGTCTCCTGTCCTGGCCAGCTTTTTAACTGATCAGCCTGTGGTCTTAATCTATTCTAGTAGCAAAAACTTAGTTTCTGATAAGCTCTATTTACCTCGCCCCCCCCACTGCTTCAAAATGTGTTGGCCCCATTAGGTGTAAATAAATTTCAAGGACTTGGTTTCATAATGGCTATGAGCTTTTATTTGATATAGCATGCCCTACGCTGTTTGAGCTGAAAAAAGCAAGTACAGATCTGATGGCTGAAAGGATTTCTGGCCTCTGTGAGGTGAGTCTGCCGCCATGGTGTTGGAGAGCATCCTGGATCTGCCAAAGATGTCTTGCCGGCAGTATAGATAAATGAACATGAAATAAAGTATGAAAGTACTGAGCTAGTGGGGGGGTGTGATGGGTGGAGCACTACTGCTAGAGGCTCAGTATGCAACCTATATGCGTAGGGTATACAAGAATGCAATGCAGATCTGTCTAGCTCCAACCAGTACCATAATGGGGGTGTAATATGTGATACATGCGAGGCAAAAATACCTCGGAGCACAAAAAGTCAGTGGCTTAAACATACGCACATCCCATTGGATTTGCGTGTCTAAACCGTACAGGAATTGACCTCTTTCGTCCTCGTTTGATTTTTGCAACTGTAACTAGTTTCGAGGAGCATATGTATCCAAAAGACAGAGTTCATGGGAGGATTATCTTCCTATGTTAGAATTTGCATATAACAGTACTAAGCATACGAGTACAGGGTTTAGTGCTTTCATGCTTATGTATGGTTTTCAACCTAGATCACCTGTTACAGTAGGATTCTCAGGACTTCAGCATGATGCAGCACGTAATTTTTTTCAAGATATGCAGGAGATGTTACAAGTTGCGAAGGAATCTATTAGAAGTGCTCAAGACCGAGACAGGTTTTATTCTAATGGACATCGTTCACCCAGAGAGTTCTCTGAAGGAACGATGGTGTATTTGCGAGTTCCGAAAGATTCCGAGACTTTACAAACAGGTAGATCTCCGAAATTATCCCCTAGATACTGTGGACCATTTCGTGTTACACGACGGATTGATTCAGTTGCATATGAATTGGATTTGCCTTCTCATGTGAAAGTTCATCCTGTATTTTATATCAGTAGACTTAAGGAAGTACTGGGTGGAGCAGATCAGTGAGTTACTCCTCAAGAAATTATAGATGTCGAGGACATGACATTTGTTTCCTACGAACCTGAAAAGATTCTTGGATTTCGTGAAAGAAGATTGCGTAACACGCTTATTACGGAATACAAGATCAAGTGGAAGGATCGTGTTGAGGAGGACGCTACATGGGAGACATTGACTACTCTTCAGAGAGATTACCCTGGCTTTTAGTGAGCTCAGGAGTGAGCTCTTAGAGGAAGGGGAGTATGTCATGTGCACAGTGTGTCTACCGTGTGCTACACGCACGCAAGACTAGTTTCGAGGCTTGGGGAAGCTTGAAACTAGGCAGGCTGATTGACGAGCTGAGTTAGGGATAAACTAACGGGCGGGCACCCAAGTATGGACGGGTGGGCGCCCAAGTGTGGACGCCCGATGACCCCCCAAGAGCCTATAAAAGGGTGGCCAAGGTTAGTTATTGAGATATAGAGAGTCTCGCAAGTTTGTGAGAGCTCTATGGTCTTGGAGCCTGGATCTAGTGTAGACGTGCACTTGCTTTATGCAGCCGAGGCCGGCAGCAGTCTCGAGGCCCGCGAGGGCAGCTTCGTGGCGGTATGGGACGTCGCGGGGAGGACATTGGTCGGTACGTCAACCTAGTTAGCTCAGCTCGTGGCTCGGTGGGGACAGCCAAGTCTGTGGGCTTGCCCATGGCTGTCATGGTTGGGAGGTGAGTCAGGCCTGCACCCCCTTGTTTGTTTGCCTGCACCCCCTTGTTTGTTTGCAGGATTCGAGTCTCGAACCGAGAACGATCACGAGGAGATCCGTGGGGATTTGACAATGAGGAACCCTTGTGCCTATTTATAGGCCTTCCACTAGACATGGGAAACTGGCCCCGACTGCTGGTCGGCCAGTCAACAATCCCATAAATGCCCAAACCGACTGGGCTGGTGCCATCATGCGCCTGTAGCCGACTAACGTACAGCCGCCTCCTGAAGTGCAGCCGTTGCCTTAGATTCTGGTACAGCCGACAACCAAACTTGCAGCCGACTGTCCTGGTCTTGCCTTGAATCCAACGCAACTGTCAGTGCATCCTTCCACCTATCTCCAAGTACAACACTGGCCCATCTCCACTCTGTGCTCTAAATCCCTAACTCAAATGGTCTTTTTCTAGTTACCTCTGCTGGAGAATCTCTGAGAATGTCCATGGCATATTCATGCACATGACAAGCTGTGCATGCTCACATCTGTTCCCCTTGCTGCGCTGTGATGCTCATAAATTCATGGAACATGGCGTTTGTATCACTACTGGTAACTCGGCTTCTTGATGCAGTCGTCGCTGTCAAAGAAACAATATCTTCAGAGGTCTGGTGTTCTCTCTCATCATCAGAATTCGCCATAGAGGTAGTGGTCAAGTTTTTTTC
Organism: Cibotium barometz; assembly: GCF_041138505.1. Taxonomy (NCBI): domain Eukaryota; kingdom Viridiplantae; phylum Streptophyta; class Polypodiopsida; order Cyatheales; family Cibotiaceae; genus Cibotium; species Cibotium barometz. The sequence continues at coordinate 23,692,587 of NC_141102.1, read as the reverse complement.
TGACCGTGATAAAACCATCCACCATGTGTGTGTGAGACGTTTCCGGTCGCTTCTCTGGGGCTATAAACCAACCGGAGGATAGGAGTCACATCGGAATGGGAGTGCAACCGGTGTCTGAAAACCAACCACACAACGATTTTCATTTTTATTTTTCCTTCTTTTTCTTGGCTAAATCTCTTCACCAAAAGGCAAAACTTTGATACCACTATAACATGTGGAAGCTTACAGACATGATTATGCTTTGATAAGGAATATTCAGCACCTTGGTTCTTGACGATTGCACAATGTAGCAGAGATAAGAGTGAAAGAGAGAGAGAGAAGAAAAATATATTAAGCGTCTACTAAAGACCCAATGGGCCTATGAAACCAAAGTGATACAATAATGTCCATGGCATATCTCATCATGGAATGGAAAATAAAATAGAAACAAAACAAAGCTATCTCACTTGGCGTGATACAAAACTGCCCATGGAATCTCATCATGGAATACTAGGAACATGGAACATGAGAGGAGCATCAACCCCCAATAGATACTCTCCAAAATAACAAGCATAGGTCTAATGAGTATGGCCGAGAGGTCTCCCTCAGCTACGTCACGTGGAAAGGTAGCTCGATGGCGGTGGAGCATGTCCTAGATCTGGAGTTGCTGAGGGGACGTCCGGGGGGCCGGGGTCGGGCATGTTGGGTTGTGGAGGCCTAGTCCGAGGTAACTCCTCTCCGGCGGCGAGGTGGCTCTAGAGCAGCCTGAGGTGGGTCCACAGGATCCACTGTATGGGTGTCCTCTACCTCTTGGGTCTGGAAGAAGATGGTGATGGTTGGCTGGCGAGTAAGAGAGAAGAAGAGAGAGAGTAAGAGAGAAGAGGAACAAAGACAAGTACGCTCAATTGGGTCCCAAATACCCTCCGAAGGGCCCTCACCAAGGACTAGTGTATTTGCTTCATTGAATGATGAAAAGACTGACTTTCTTGATATCTTCCTTGGCTGTAAATCTGCAGTCTGAAGATGACCTATTTCTTGACCTTAAAGTTCACCTTGCTTCCGACTCCCCTTGGCCGTCCTGGCCCGTAGAGTACTTCAGCACTTTGTGAATAATGAGGTAGCAATTACTGAATGAGGGCTGCCCCTAATACAGGGCCAAAAGGGGCTGGTTGGCTGGCATAAAGCGGTTGGCCTGTTTGAGGACAAATCCCCCCCTCCCCCCCCCCCCCCCCCCAACACACACACACATATATGCTGAAAAGGTGACCTGATCATGGGCGCCTCTGGGCTGCCCTGCCTTGCGTTTCTCTGCCCGCCCCTCCATGGGTGTGAAAACACCCTATAAAGGATTGGCCGATTGGGGTCAAGCCTGGCCGCCCTGCTCCTATGCCCATAATGAAGGTTTGGTGCTACTACCCTAAGGAGGGTAAAGCTCCATGTTGGAGTTTGGAGAGAGGAAAAGAAGAAAAAGACAATGCTCAAGTGTTTGCACCACTCAATGAAGATCGATTTGATTGATATGATGTGTGTGTGTGTGGAGTGCGTGTGTGAGCATATCTTGATACAGAGTTCTACACCCACTATTGGGCACTGATGATGTTAGTGGGGATGTCGTAGTATCTAGTCCATACTATGCATAATGGAGTTGATAGTTATATAGTCTTGTGGGTTGACTACCATGAGTATATAACATGCATGTTCCTAAAAGGTGAATTTGGGCATGTTCCTGGATTCATCTAGTTATATAATTGAGCCGTATTAGCGGACATGCAGATTTCACATTGTGAAGTTTTCGTCCGAGTTGCGGTCAGTTGATATTGTGCTTATTCTTTCTATCTTTAATGGTGCATTTGCCCTATCAACTACTTATTTGCTGTACTAATTCTTTCTATTTGCTACTTCCCTTAGTGCTAGGCTTCATTATGGTTGAGTATGCCTTGCATCTCTGGAGGTTTGATAGAAACTCAGTACGAAGGGCTTTGTGTGAATATATGCTCTTATGTGTGTATGTGTGTGGAGTGTGTGTGTGTGTGAGCATATCTTGATACAGAGTTCTACACCACTATTGGGCACTGATGACGTTAGTGGGGATGTCATAGTATCTAGTCCATACTATGCATAATGGAGTTGATAGCTATATAATCTTGTGGGTTGACTACCATGAGTATATAACATGCACGTTCCTAAAAGGTGAATTTGGGCATGTTCTTGGATTCATCTAGGTATATATATATATATATATATATATATATATATATATATATATATATATATATATATATATATGATTTGAAGTACACCAAGTGCATGCTTTTATAGGTTGCAAACCTTATCTTGTGACTCACACAAATCACACTCACATATGGGGACATGACACATGGCGCACACTTATCTTATCCAGAGAAGAGGGTGTTCACACACATATAGGTACACTTACACAAACATGGGGTGCTCACACCTATACAACCACATGTAGATGGATACACACATACTAATAGGTATACGAGGTGAACATACAAGACACAAGAGACTCCGAAATACCCAACAATAGGTGGAAACATACTAATAGGTATACGAGGTGAAGGTGATATCTTATGAAGTGGCCTTCATACTTATGGTGATTTGGGGTCATTGGCACCACAGGATGCAAAAGATCATAGTACTGGCCATACTTGACGTGATACAACATATCACAGTCAAGCTTGCAAATGGAGCTTGACCACACATAAGATTTCTCAGCCCTTCTAGACTACCCCCCTTGACTCAAAACAGGGTAATGAAGAAAATTATGAAGTCTTTTATAGCACAAGGCGGTACAAACATAGATAGGAAAACATTGACACACATGAACATTTATTACAAATCAAATTTCGAGGGACGACTCGGGCAGAGGACCCGACTCAAACACAAAGAGATAAGAATGGGTTAGAAAGCCCAGTCTATGCCTACGTCTGTGTTTTATATTTGCTTCACTTTCTTTCATGGTATCAGAGAAAAATGCTGACTTGTGAGCAGAAGAAAGCTGCGTTTTCTGTTTTGGAGCAGAGGTTTCGACAGTTTGCTGCATTTTCTACAGATTTTCCGCGTAGAAGGTGCTGTGTTTTCTTCCGGGAGCAGAGGCTTCCTCAAGAGTGCTGCGTTTTCTTCATCTGACACTTGGGACTGTTGTATTTCTGAATTTTCAGCAAAGATTGCTGATTTTTCTGATTGCTGAAGCCCTCTTCTAGGTGCTGAGGACATGGAACTACATCTTGGAGAGATCTTCTTCCTCTCCTTTCAGTTTCCCACCCTCCCTCCCTCCCTTTCTTCTTGTTGTGCACAGCGTGAGAGGACTTGCTGATTTTTTTTTTCAACCCCTTTTCTTCAAAGAAGGTTTCTTGTCAGAGGACATGGCTTCACGAGATTTCTCTACTCTTGCTCCTTCTCCTGTTGATTCTCCAGCACCATCACAGCCTGGATCCCCTGCTCCCGCTGCTCCACATGTGGTTCCTATTCCCAATCTTTTCTCTCTGAGTTTCTCATCCTGGTCTTACTCCCACCCCTACCCGCATACCATCCTACAATCCTCCCTAAGTCAGTGACTCCATGAAGCTTTCCGCAACCAACTATCATACTTGGTCTTTCTACACTCAATTGTTGTTGGAAGGAGCCGGTGTGTGGATGGCTATCTCCACACCTCACTTGGTGGACCCTGCTTTGAGAAGCATATTGGATGCTCGGGCTCATCTTATCATCATCCACTGCATGACTCCATCCATACAGGCACAGTTTGTCTCCTCTCGGAGTAATGCTCATTAGATGTGGACAAAGATCCAGAGGAGGTTTGGGAGAGTTTCGACAGTGAAGATCGCCAAATTGGAGTCAGATCTGGAGAAGCTTATCATCACTAAGTCAGATAACGTGATTGAGAAGATTGGAGAGTTTTCCCGTATCAAGCTGCAACTTGAGGAGTACGGGAGCACCATCAACAATCCTATCCATAAACTTCTTGGTAAGTTGCCTGCTTCCTTTGATTCTTTCAAGGATAATATTTATTTCCGTGATCCTCTCCCCCCCTTTGAGGAAGTTGTGAGTAATCTCCACGGCAAGTGTATGCTTTGCGGAAAAGGCAAGGGTAAACAAGATTCTAAGGAATCCAAGGACAAAAGCAATGAATGTGATTATTGTGGCAGGACAGGTCATACTGAGGCTCGTTGCTTTGCTCGTCATAATGATTCTCTAGCAGCAAAAGCCAAGTATAAAGCCCAGGATGCTTCTAAAGCATCTGACAAGGACAACACCAAAGATGAAGGCAAAGTTTCAGAGGAGGGATCTGCCAAACTTGCATACATGGCAGCCATAGATTCATCCACTTCTTGAAAGGATTCATTCCTCATGATCGCAGATATGACTTCTCCTGAAGAGGTTAGTGTCACACCTGAAGTGGTGGAATGGGTTGGTGATGGTGCTTCTGTCCACATGACCAATCAGGCCCATATCTTGGAGGACTACCAGACTATCTCTTCTTCAGTTCGTATCCACGACAACTCTTCACTTTCTGTCACCGGTGTTGGTAATGTTTCTTTGGGTTCCTCTGCCACCTTACATGATGTTCTGCATGTACCACGAATTTTCAAAAATCTGTTTTCAGTATACAAAGCTTCTTAGAAGGGACTTGGTGTGTACTTTGATGATGAGGTCATCAAAGTAATCGACAGGAAGACTCTCTCAGTTGTTGCCAATGGAGTCCATGATGGGGGTCTCTACAAGATCACCAATTTTTCTTCCCAGATCCCTCACACTGATTCCTATATTCATCAGCTTTTCTCACCCGTGTTGGCTTTGGTTTCTAAGGCAGATACTTCTTTGTGGCATTCTCGCTTCGGTCATATACCCATTGCTGCCTTACAGAAGTTCCATTCTAAGCAGGTTGTCAACGGACTACCTCAACTCAGGTCTCTCTCACATCTGCTCATCCTGCATGATGGGCAAGCATCATCGAGATGCATTTCTAGAGGAGGCCACTCATCGAGCAACCCGAAGATTGGAGCTTATACATGCAGATCTTGCAGGATCTATGGAGGTTGAGTCTCTTGGGGGGCTCGATATTTTCTTCTTCTTGTGGATGATTTCACTCGTAAAGTTTGGGTATGTTTTCTGGCTCGCAAGTCATATGCTTTTGCTAGTTTCAGGACTTGGATCGCGATGGTGGATAATCAGTCTAGGGGTAGAGTTTCATTCATCCGGACTGATAATGGTGGCGAGTTTGTACCATTTGATGACTTCCTTGCTTCGAAGGGCATTCACCGACAGACTTCAGTTCCTTACACTCCTCAGTAGAATGGAGTTGTGGAACAAAAGAACCGGACCGTTAAAGAGATGGCTCGTGCTTTGTTGCATCATGCCGTCTCCTGTCTTCTGGGGTGAAGTTGTGGCTATCTCAGTTTATCTCATTAACTGCTCTCTCACAAAAGCGGTTGAGGGGATGACTCCGGAGGAGGCCTTTACAAGACACAACCCTTTTGCATCTCATCTTCGTGTTTTCGGCTGTGTTGCTTATGTGCATGTCCTAGATAAGAAAAGGACCACACTCGCCCCAAAGTCCAAGAGGATGATCTTCACAGGCTACAGTTGTAACATGCAGCGGAAGTCTTTGTATTGAAGGATCCTGTACACAAATGCTCACACCGTCTTCTGTATCCTGAGTTTCGCGAGTTTAGCAATCCACTTTAATACTTCAAACTTTAAAGAGATATGAGAACTGTACACCGTATGGGGTCCTGAATTACCCACTGAAGGGCCTCCTATCCCGTTACCGAGATAGTATTTGCTTTATTATCTTTAAAGAGACTGACGGTGTGACTGACGATAAGCCAAACGCAAGACCTCTGAAGACCAAGTGTTGGGCTGAACTGTGCACTGCTGTAGGAGTACCACAGATGTCCAATCTCGAGCCTATGCACTCTTCCCAATGGTACGAGGGAGGGATGCAAAGCTAGGGCTGAGAGAGGGGCTGTTTGGGACTGTTCTAGATTGTATATGAATGCTCTAAATGAATGAGAATGCTGAAACCTGCAAATTAGGGTTAGGTGTAGGAAGAAGAAGCTCACACAGAAATGAGAGAGAGAGAGAGAGAGAGAGAGAGAGAGAGAGAGAGCCAAAAGTGTGGTAGCCACAAAATGCAAGTCAACCCTTGCACGTGTGTCACATCCATATAATGCTCTAAATGAATGAGAATGCTGAAACCTGCAAATTAGGGTTAGGTGTAGGAAGAAGAAGCTCACACAGAAATGAGAGAGAGAGAGAGAGAGAGAGAGAGAGAGAGAGAGAGAGCCAAAAGTGTGGTAGCCACAAAATGCAAGTCAACCCTTGTACGTGTGTCACATCCATATAATATAGAAGTACAAAATATTATATGGATGGAGTGTCCTTTCACACTTGATATCCAAGGGGAAAAACCACATGGGAAAAAGTGCCCTTGGTTAAGCCCTGTTCACACATAGCACTACCATAAGTGAGCATATACCTACAGTTCCATACCCAAACTTCATGCCCAAGCTATATATCCAAGCTCCATGTGTAAGTTCCATACTTTAGGCCCAAGCTATATATCCAAGTTCCATGTGTAAGTTCCATGCTTCATGCTTCATGCCTAAGCTATATACCCAAGTTCCATGTTCATGTCCAAGCTTCATGCCCAAGTTCAAGCTTCCAAAGTTGGGCGGCGACCGGGCGGTGGTTGGCAGAGGCAGCTCTGAGGTGGCTGAGTTGGGCGGCGGCTGGGAAGAGCTGGGTGGCGGTTGGGCTGAGTTGAGCGGCGGCGGCTCCTTTGGGGCGGCTGAGCTGGGCGGCGGCCAAGCTGAGCTGAGCGGTGGCGGCTCTAGGGTGGCTGAGCAAGGCGGTGGCCGGGTTGAGCTGAGCGGCGGCGGCGAGTGGATGAAGATGAGGGTCTCCTTGCTCTCCACAAGCTTGATGCTCAAAACAAGAGGGCTCTACCTTCTTTTATACTTGGGGAGGGCCTTTTTTTTGCCAAAAAGCCATCATTCTTTTGCTTTGCCTTTTTATGCTTTGCTTTTCCCTTTTTGCCTTCGCTTTTGCTCTTTTTACTTGTATTAATAAAATATTACTCAACTATTGGTGCTTTGCTTTTCTGGCTTTAAGGCCTTGCTTTTTTGGCCTTAGAGATGCTTTTTGAGAAAGCGCCTTTTAGCTTTTTGGTCCAGCTCAGTCTCCTCTTTCCAATGGTGTCCTTGGCTTGCGGTCAACCTTGTTTGACTTTTTGCTTTTTCTTGCTTTTTGACCAAGAATGGTGCTTTTCCTTAATCAAACCTTATGGACCCTCTCTCTATGTCTTCTTCCACCTGTTTGGTGTCCGGGCATGGGTTTTATCATGTGAAATAGAGCTAGGAGGACCAAATAGTTACATTCCCTCCCTCTTATATATCGCAATTGTCCTCAACTACGGACCGCAAGTGTTCCAAGCATGTCGATATCTTCCAAGTACATCCATATGTTCATGGTACATCAAGTACATCCATATGTTTCAAGGTACTAGTTGCATCTGGTGAGCTTGTGCATCTGGTCTTTCCCCATATCGGTGGTGTCATCTGCTCATCTGGCAACATCTCAATGCCTTTTCTTTGACCAATATCCTTGTTCTTCATGGTACATCTTCATAGCCTGTCATATGTGTAGGTATAATAAATGCGTACGTACCTCCTACAAAAACTAGACACAAGCTAGTCAACAAACAAGTATGCATCATTCACGTCTATTGGGTATTCTAGGTACTGGCTAGGTAGTCTGGAGTCTAGTGGACTATCACATGCCATAAATCCAAGCATTGTCCATACATTAAAAACCGCACACAAAGTCAAAGAAATAAAAAAACAGCACACAAAGTCAAAGAAATTCAAACATACATCAGTATGCAATGCACAAGTAATGATCCTCCTATTCATGGATTGTCCTGTCTGGTTTCATTGAAACTGTGCTGAGCCATCTGGCCACTAGGACCGCTTAGACTATCCTCAAGGCCATTTGGTCGCTAGGACCGCCCGAGACTTCATCAATAGTCATTTGGGCCATTTGGTCACATTGACCGCCTGACTATGAAATCCAATACAGTCATCTGGGCCATTTGGTCGCATGACCCCCCGACTGCGAAATCCAATACAATCATCTGGGCCATCTGGTCGCAATGACCGCCCGATTGGGAAATCCAATACAGTCATCTCGGCCATCTGGTCGCAATGATCACCCGACTACGAAATGCAATACAGTCATCTGGCATCGTTGCCGTCCAATGGGTCATTTGGCATCGTTGCCACCTATATACAAATCTTGCTCCTTGGACTATCTGGCATTGTTGCCACCCAACTAGAGCATGTCCAAGAAGAATAATGATCAATTCTAGTCCAATATATATACAATGAAGAGGGCTAGAGTCACAATTCCTCCCTCTTGAATCTGTCTTGATCGCAAGACGTCCATATCCGTACTTCAAATCATAGTCATATGAAACGGGAAACGGAACAAGAATGACAAGGCCGACTTAATCTTGGAAATGGGAACGGATAAGAAATGGCTTCTTGGAAACAACATAGTTATATTTTGTATGCAACCTTAAGAGTTTCATCAAGAAACGGCACAAAGGAAACGAGAAACGGGTGACATTGGAAACAGAGTTTCCGATCTGATAGGCCCCGAATGGGAGTTTCCTTGTGACTATGCTTCAAATACATATGGACCAACCACTTCCTCATAAGCTTGAAGTATATTTGGATAGTCCTTGAAGTACTTCTCTAGTATCCATTTCGCATTCAATAGCGAATAATTCTTGAATTCCAAGAGGAAATTTTTGACCACTGTCTTTCCTCTTTTTCTCATAGAATGAAACACAATCTCTTTTGGCTCTTCCACCACTGGTGGATTCTCCAAAACAAGCTCCTTTGAGGGTAACTTGTACATGGTTTCAATAAACTGTCATGGAAGGCATTATGTGTCCTCCAATTATCTAAAAGGTCTAACTGATAAAAAAACATCGTTGATCTTCTTGGTATCCGGAGAAAGGTTCATATACCATCATTCCTTGACTTTGGCAATCCAAAGATGAAATCCATAGCAATATTCTCCCATAGAACATTCAATGGGTGCAATAATCTTGCTGGTGTTTGTCGATCAAATGTGACCTGCTAACAAACCAAACATTCTCGAATCATAAAGTTCAATGTCCTTCCTCATAGTAGGCCAATAGAAATAGTTCTCCAAAGCTTGAAGTGTAGTCAATGTGTCTATGTCCCATGTAAGAAGGAGCATGACACTCTTCCATTACCTTGGCCTCAATTCCTTGTGTCACACATAAGTTGGGTTTGCATCATAAGAAAACCTTACTTGATGACATAAAAAGTCACCAAATCTCGATTCTGCAATCTATTCCAAAACATCTTTAAAATCCTCTTTGGTAGCATAAGGATCCTTCATCAAAGTGAAATCCATATGGTAACCCATATAAACCTCATGGCTCAAGGTTGAGATAGAGCATCTGCTACTTTGTTGTCTTTACCATGGGTATGCATAATCTGAAAATGAAATTGGGCCAAATAACTAGCCCATCTTATATGCTTTTCTGATATCTTAGGTTGAGACATAATATACCTTAGACTTTGATGATCCGTCTTGATAACAAACTCAACACCCATAAGATAGTGCTTCCAAATCTTTAAAGCATGAATGATAGCAATCAATTCTTTCTCGTAAGTGGGTGCGGTCTTTTCAGCTCCTTGAAGTCTTGGACTCTCATAGGCCACGGCATGGCCTTCTTGGTTCACGACTGCTCCAATGCAATCTCTTGAGGCATCACGCACTACCATAAGTGGTTTTGATAAATTTGGAATAATCAATAATGGTCCTTTGCTAGCATAAAACTTTAGTACTTCAAAGGATTCTTTCTCATCTTTGGCCCACCGAAATCCCACGGCTTTCTTTGTCAAATCATGTAGTGGACTTGTTACCACGGCAAAGCACTTGATGAACTTCTTGTAATAAGAGCATAAGCCAAGGAAACTTTGAACTACATGCACACTAGTCAACTCCGACCATTCCATAATAGCCTTGACCTTGTTTGGATCCATCCTGACCCCTTCCTTGGATACTATGTGGCCCAAGTAGTGAATTTCTGACAAAAAGAACTCACTGTTCTTGCTATTCACATACAAACTATGCTTCCGCAATTCTTGAAATACCATATCCAAGTTCTGTCGACGCTCTTCTTCGTTCTTTGAATGCACAATAATGTCATCAAAGAAAGTAGCTGCAAACTTTCTACGTGCTCGAAATATTCTTTCCATCATTCGGTTGAAAGTAGCCAAGGCATTAGTAAGACCAAAAGGCATCACCAAATACTCAGAGTCCAAAGGTAGTCCTGAATGCGGTCTTGTGAATGTCCTTTGGAATAATCCCGACTTGATGGTAACCACTCTTCAAGTCAATCCTGCTAAAGATAGTGGCTCAATCCAATCTATCCAGGATATCGTCAATCCTAGGAATAGGAAACCTATTCTTCACAGTAATCTTGTTAAGAGTCCTGAAATCAATACACATACGCCAAGAACCATCCTTTTTCTGAACCAATAAGACTGGGGAGCAAAAAGATGATGAGCTAGGTCTAATCAAACCCTTTTCCAATGGCTCGGTCATTTGCTTCATAATCTCCTCTCGTTGAACAAAGTCTTGAAGTCGCTCCGCATCTTCGGCTCAGTCCCTTCTTGCATTACTTTTAGCACCTATTCAAGGCATCATCCTTCAAATGCATACGAACCATGCGAAGCTTTAACTATTCGGAGTAGTCATCACCACCCAATGCACGCCCGAGAGAAGGCCCAGCAAGAAGTGATGTACCACATGGTAGCGAGCAGAACCTGGTTGGCCACAACTACTCGGCCAGCCAGAGATAAACGAGCGGTACTCCAATACAGAAGCTTCTTCCGAATACTCAGAAGAAGGGGGGCTATCTGCTGCTCCGGAGATATATCAATGCCCACATAGCATCCCAAATAACGCACTGTAGTGCCGGGGGGCAGCCACTGAAAACCATCAACTGGCCTCCAAGTCGGGGGGGGGGCATAGAACTGACCCACAACCCACACGACTTGTGCCAGTTGATCAAAGCGCCCGAAGCTCTGCAAAACCTGTCCATGGCTGAGGCGAAGCGGCGGAGGTTCTCCTCACCTCCCTGAAGATAGACAGCAGTGTCGTCCGCAAACTCCGAGTCTAGGAGCTCCTCCGAGGTGCGGATGGGAAGCTGGAGGCCCCTCAAACCTGTATCCTGTGCCGTCAAGAAGGTGCTCATGGCCTCCGCCACAAAAAGAAAAAGAAAGGGCGCCAAGGGGCACCCCTGCCGCACCGAGCGCGAGAGCTGGAACCTCTCTCCGCACACGCCCTGTATCAGCACCTGGCTATGAGCCGAAGTGTAGAGTGCAGAGACCCCACGAATCCACTGAGGGGGGAAGCCCATCCTCTCCATAGTGCCTTCCAGAAAGGCCCAGTCCACCCGATCATATGCCTTCTCAAAGTCGAGAAGGAGCATCGCCAGATCCTCCTGTCGAAATCTAGCCAAAGCCGTAGCCTCCCAGAAAGAGAAAATGTTATCCAGAATGCTCCTATCCTGGATGAAGCCTGTCTGCGTGGTGTGGATGATGTCCGGAAGGTGAGGCTGAAGCCGCCTGCTGATCGCCTTAGCTAGGACCTTGTAGGCCGTGCCTAGCAAGGTGATCGGTCTCCACTGTCTAATCTCCAGTCTGTCTCCTCCCTCTTTGGGGATCAAGTGGATCAACCCCTCTGCCATGCTGTCCGGCATGACTCCCGTCTCCATAATCTCATGGAGTGCCAATCTGAAGCCCCTATGAAGGAGGCCCCAGTATCTCTGGAAGAAAGCCACTGAGAGACCGTCCTCTCCTGGGCATTTGCCCCGAGGTAATGCCTGCAGAGCCTCCTCCAGTTCCGTATCCGAGAAAGGGGAGAGAAGGGAGTGCTGCAAATGGACCGGCACAACCGGTCTCGTGAAGCTCCAGACCGCCTCCCTAGCCTCTCTCACCCTGTCGTCTGCTGGCTCAGCAGAGAGAAGATCCCTGTAAAACTCTGTGGCTATCGCCCGAACCCTGGGGGGATCCACCACAACCTGGCCATCAGCCTGGCGAAGCCGCCTGAGACCCTCTCGTCTGAATCGAGGCCCATTCGCCTCAAAGAAATCCCGAGTCACTCTGTCTCCAGCCTGAGTCCAAAACGAAGCCCGAGCATGGAATCGAAACTCCACCCGCCTCTCCTCGATGGATCTGATCTCAGTGCGGGCTGTCTCCATCTGCTCTGAGATCCAGGGGCTCAGAGGATCTCTCTCCTGGAGTCTCTGAAGGGACGCTAGACTCCTCCGTAGGCTCCTCTCCTGCTCTCTGAAGGCCTCCAGACGGTCCAAGGCAGCCAGTCTGAGCATCCGACTGATCTCCTGCAAGCCACTGGCAAGACCACTAGCTGCCGAGCCTCTCCTGAACTGCAGCTCCTGCCAGACCTGCTCAACTCTGATCGCGATCTCAGGCTCCTCTATGAGGCAATCTGGAATCCGGACGCTCTGGCCCCGCTCTCCTCTCGTAGGGTCCTCAATCTGGAGAAGCACTGGGAAGTGGTCTGAAAGCGAGGAGCCTGCAAGTATGCCCACGGTGCCACCTCTATCACAAGCCCACTCATCAATGTAGAACCTATCGATGCGAGAGAGGTTAACTCCTGTGGCCCGTCTATCCGAGCGCGAGAAAGAGAGACTCCCCTGCAACCTGCCAAACTCCGGGAGAGTCCACGGATCCTGGCCTCTCACCTGTAGCACAAGCTCCTCCCAGGCAGCGAGCTCTGGCCCATGAATGGTCTCCTGGCTGCCCCCCAGCCTGTCCTCTGCATCCTCTAGCATGTTGCAATCCCCTCCTAGACACCAGTGGTCCGCCAAGGGGAGGGACTGCCTAATGGTGCTCCAGAACTCAGCTCTCCCGGATGCCCCGTTAGGGGCGTAGAAGTTGAGGAAGCCAATGCGATCTTCCCCAACCCGAAGGATGATCCACTGCGCGCGACCCTGAACCAGGGTGCCAGAGTCCACAACCTCGGAAAGAAGCTGCTCGCTGACTGAAATGCATACTCCGCCCTGATTCCCCTGGGGGCCATATGCCGGGGACCAAAAAGTGTGACTCCTGCCTGGCAAGATCTTCCCGCAGGTGCGGGTACGCCCGGCAGAAAGGTGGTGCTCCTGGATGAAGAGGATATCTATGGGTCCTCCAACGAGAGCCCTCTGGATCTCCTGGCGAAGTCTGCCCCGACCAATGTAGCAGCGACGTCCACCGAGACCCTGGATGTTCCATGAGAGGATCCTCATGGATGAGCTGCGGCAAGTGAAGCAGCCACCACTGGCTCACCCCTCTCAGCCGGTCCGGATGATCTGCCCTCCACTCTGTGAGTCTTGGGCGCCGGCTTGGAAGGAGAGTAGTCACTGTCTGTCCGGGTGCGGAGTCTCTCCAGAAAGAGGGTGACCTGAGTCTGTGTCCAGCTCCACTCCGCCTTCGCCCTGTCCAGAGCATAGGCGTGAGACCACTCCTCTGCATATAAATATCGAAAGGTAGGCTGCACCCTCGGGGCGGCATGGAGGAGAATCAATAGCACCGCCTCAACTGATGTGTGGACCGGATCCACCCGCCAATCTCCTATACCAAACAGGCTCATGCGGGCTGAGTGTAGTCGGGTCTGCAATAAGTCCGTGAGCCCCAAGTCACTGAAGTGGTGAGAAAACTCCAGTATCTGGTCACGAAGAACTTCCTCTACAGAGTTGCAGTCCCATGCTGTGTCTAGGGCAACGCTGAGAGGAAAGGAGAAGGCCACCATGCTGCTCACCACTGAAGGAGAACGAGAGGGATGGCACACCACGCAAACTCGCAAGGGCGCGACCAGTGTCTCGAATGGGCCAGCATCCAGCTGGAGGCACCTGAAAAAACTGTAATCCACTGGTAACCCCATCACTCGTGGGGGCCCCCCCGGGGAGGCTGGAGAGAACTCTGTGGCGGGCGAAGCTAGGATCGCCATCTCCACCGGCCCGGAGAGGCGGTGAAACAGCCGCTGGACTGAACTCTGGCCTACCCCGCTGCGCTGCCCCGGGGCAGCGGGTGGTCTGGCGAAATATCCTGGAGAGGCCGAAGGGGGGATGGGGGCTCGCGGCGAGGAGGGGGGAGAGCGAGTGGAGGATGGAAAGACATCTGCCAGAGGATAGGAGTCAGGGGGGGCCGCAGGGGGAGGAGGGAGGGGGGGGGCGGGGGGGGGGGAGAGGGGGGGGAGGAAAGAGTGCTCTCCGGGTGGGGGGGAGGGGAACCGGGGGTCGCAGAGAGCGGCCGGGGATCCTCAGGAAACTGCTCCAAGGAGGGGGCGGGGCCCCCCGGGGGGGGAGGCGGGAGTGGTGTCTCCACGTGAGAGGCTCCACCATCGGCCTCAACAACGGGCACTGAGTCTGAATCCTCGTCCATCGGGGTGGGACCTGCAGGCCGCCTATCCCTGACTGGAGCATAACTGCGGGTAGGTGCCTGTACGCCAGCCGGAGTCGCCTGTCCACCAGCCTGTCCGCCAGCCTGTGTTGCCTGCTGGCGTCTGCGACGGTCCCTGCGGGCCGGGCGTTTCCGCCGGCAAACCTCCTGCCAGCCGCCAGTCTCCTGGGTCTGCGCGGCGTTCTCCGCTGGAGCCTGCTCGTCCGATGGTGGTGCCTGCTGTGGCGAGCCAGGGATGTCCGGTCTCGGAGGTGGCTGGCCACCTCTCGGGTCTCCTGCAGTGGGTCCAGAGGCCGCATAGCGTGAAGGATGAACCCCCTTGCGGGGGCATGCGCGTGCGAGATGGCCCATCTCCCGACATATGAAACACTGGCCGGGGAGGCCCGAATACTCCACGCGCTGTATCAGATGTCCTCCAGAAAGACAAGGGAGGAGGATCGTCTTCGGGAGGGACTCTGGTGACGGAACCACAACCCGAATGGCCGGGAGTCCTGTTGCCCGAGCAACCACTGAGGCCGCGGTCTGTGGCACCTCCACCACTTGCCCGAAAGCCCTGCCTATGGACGGCAAGAGGGGCAAGTACTCCCTTCGGAGACCTGGAAAGCAGACGGTGATGGGGAATCCAGTCGCGCCTGCCAGTGGATCAGACGATGGGTCGAAACCGTGGGTCCACCGTGCAAAGAACGCCCGAGAGGAGCGTAGGGCAATGGGGCTCCGAGCCAGCACCCTCTGAGCTGCTGGAGGGGACTCGAACTCCACCTGGTAGTAGCCGCGGCCTAAAAAATCCACGCTGACGATTCTTGCAGTCTCGCCAATGAGGCTACCCTGCAGTAGGTCGCGTAGCTCTCTCCGCATTGGGCGGCTACCCACCACCTTGCAAACCAAGGAAGAGGCCTCCAAGGAAGAAACGGAGGACGCGAGAAGCTGCTGCACTGCATCTGAGAAGTCTAATCGAAGACCTGTATCGGTCGGGGCTGACGGAGAGGCTGCCATGGAGTCCTCCTAAGGGAAAAGACCAGGTACTGGCTGAATCGAAGAGACGAAACCAAGAAAAAACCTCTCCACTACGCGGAAATCGCCGAAAAAAAGGGGAACGGGGGGCTGAGGCGGGGAGAAGGGGAGAAGCAGGGACGGGGGGCAGGCGAGGAGGGGAAGAAAGGAAGGAGGCGGAAAACAAAAAACCGGGGGGGGAGGCGGAGGCAGGAGGGCGAGGGGGGGCTGCGCAAGGAAGGCGAAGGGGGGGGAAGACGAGGGCGGCGCAGAAGAGGGAGGCGGGGGGCTGAGAAGGCTGGCGGCGCAGGCGGGGGGCTGAGGGGGGCAGGCGGGAAGAAAGCGGGGGAGGGGAGGGGCTGCGGGGACAGGCGGGGGGCTGGGAAGGCTGGCGGCGACAGCGATGGGGGAGATGCAGGGGGCAGCAGGCTACGCGCTTCCAGATCGCATTGTGTAGCTTCTTGCTTTGCCTTTTTATGCTTTGCTTTTCCCTTTTTGCCTTCGCTTTTGCTCTTTTTACTTGTATTAATAAAATATTACTCAACTATTGGTGCTTTGCTTTTCTGGCTTTAAGGCCTTGCTTTTTTGGCCTTAGAGATGCTTTTTGAGAAAGCGCCTTTTAGCTTTTTGGTCCAGCTCAGTCTCCTCTTTCCAATGGTGTCCTTGGCTTGCGGTCAACCTTGTTTGACTTTTTGCTTTTTCTTGCTTTTTGACCAAGAATGGTGCTTTTCCTTAATCAAACCTTATGGACCCTCTCTCTATGTCTTCTTCCACCTGTTTGGTGTCCGGGCATGGGTTTTATCATGTGAAATAGAGCTAGGAGGACCAAATAGTTACATTCCCTCCCTCTTATATATCGCAATTGTCCTCAACTACGGACCGCAAGTGTTCCAAGCATGTCGATATCTTCCAAGTACATCCATATGTTCATGGTACATCAAGTACATCCATATGTTTCAAGGTACTAGTTGCATCTGGTGAGCTTGTGCATCTGGTCTTTCCCCATATCGGTGGTGTCATCTGCTCATCTGGCAACATCTCAATGCCTTTTCTTTGACCAATATCCTTGTTCTTCATGGTACATCTTCATAGCCTGTCATATGTGTAGGTATAATAAATGCGTACGTACCTCCTACAAAAACTAGACACAAGCTAGTCAACAAACAAGTATGCATCATTCACGTCTATTGGGTATTCTAGGTACTGGCTAGGTAGTCTGGAGTCTAGTGGACTATCACATGCCATAAATCCAAGCATTGTCCATACATTAAAAACCGCACACAAAGTCAAAGAAATAAAAAAACAGCACACAAAGTCAAAGAAATTCAAACATACATCAGTATGCAATGCACAAGTAATGATCCTCCTATTCATGGATTGTCCTGTCTGGTTTCATTGAAACTGTGCTGAGCCATCTGGCCACTAGGACCGCTTAGACTATCCTCAAGGCCATTTGGTCGCTAGGACCGCCCGAGACTTCATCAATAGTCATTTGGGCCATTTGGTCACATTGACCGCCTGACTATGAAATCCAATACAGTCATCTGGGCCATTTGGTCGCATGACCCCCCGACTGCGAAATCCAATACAATCATCTGGGCCATCTGGTCGCAATGACCGCCCGATTGGGAAATCCAATACAGTCATCTCGGCCATCTGGTCGCAATGATCACCCGACTACGAAATGCAATACAGTCATCTGGCATCGTTGCCGTCCAATGGGTCATTTGGCATCGTTGCCACCTATATACAAATCTTGCTCCTTGGACTATCTGGCATTGTTGCCACCCAACTAGAGCATGTCCAAGAAGAATAATGATCAATTCTAGTCCAATATATATACAATGAAGAGGGCTAGAGTCACAATTCCTCCCTCTTGAATCTGTCTTGATCGCAAGACGTCCATATCCGTACTTCAAATCATAGTCATATGAAACGGGAAACGGAACAAGAATGACAAGGCCGACTTAATCTTGGAAATGGGAACGGATAAGAAATGGCTTCTTGGAAACAACATAGTTATATTTTGTATGCAACCTTAAGAGTTTCATCAAGAAACGGCACAAAGGAAACGAGAAACGGGTGACATTGGAAACAGAGTTTCCGATCTGATAGGCCCCGAATGGGAGTTTCCTTGTGACTATGCTTCAAATACATATGGACCAACCACTTCCTCATAAGCTTGAAGTATATTTGGATAGTCCTTGAAGTACTTCTCTAGTATCCATTTCGCATTCAATAGCGAATAATTCTTGAATTCCAAGAGGAAATTTTTGACCACTGTCTTTCCTCTTTTTCTCATAGAATGAAACACAATCTCTTTTGGCTCTTCCACCACTGGTGGATTCTCCAAAACAAGCTCCTTTGAGGGTAACTTGTACATGGTTTCAATAAACTGTCATGGAAGGCATTATGTGTCCTCCAATTATCTAAAAGGTCTAACTGATAAAAAAACATCGTTGATCTTCTTGGTATCCGGAGAAAGGTTCATATACCATCATTCCTTGACTTTGGCAATCCAAAGATGAAATCCATAGCAATATTCTCCCATAGAACATTCAATGGGTGCAATAATCTTGCTGGTGTTTGTCGATCAAATGTGACCTGCTAACAAACCAAACATTCTCGAATCATAAAGTTCAATGTCCTTCCTCATAGTAGGCCAATAGAAATAGTTCTCCAAAGCTTGAAGTGTAGTCAATGTGTCTATGTCCCATGTAAGAAGGAGCATGACACTCTTCCATTACCTTGGCCTCAATTCCTTGTGTCACACATAAGTTGGGTTTGCATCATAAGAAAACCTTACTTGATGACATAAAAAGTCACCAAATCTCGATTCTGCAATCTATTCCAAAACATCTTTAAAATCCTCTTTGGTAGCATAAGGATCCTTCATCAAAGTGAAATCCATATGGTAACCCATATAAACCTCATGGCTCAAGGTTGAGATAGAGCATCTGCTACTTTGTTGTCTTTACCATGGGTATGCATAATCTGAAAATGAAATTGGGCCAAATAACTAGCCCATCTTATATGCTTTTCTGATATCTTAGGTTGAGACATAATATACCTTAGACTTTGATGATCCGTCTTGATAACAAACTCAACACCCATAAGATAGTGCTTCCAAATCTTTAAAGCATGAATGATAGCAATCAATTCTTTCTCGTAAGTGGGTGCGGTCTTTTCAGCTCCTTGAAGTCTTGGACTCTCATAGGCCACGGCATGGCCTTCTTGGTTCACGACTGCTCCAATGCAATCTCTTGAGGCATCACGCACTACCATAAGTGGTTTTGATAAATTTGGAATAATCAATAATGGTCCTTTGCTAGCATAAAACTTTAGTACTTCAAAGGATTCTTTCTCATCTTTGGCCCACCGAAATCCCACGGCTTTCTTTGTCAAATCATGTAGTGGACTTGTTACCACGGCAAAGCACTTGATGAACTTCTTGTAATAAGAGCATAAGCCAAGGAAACTTTGAACTACATGCACACTAGTCAACTCCGACCATTCCATAATAGCCTTGACCTTGTTTGGATCCATCCTGACCCCTTCCTTGGATACTATGTGGCCCAAGTAGTGAATTTCTGACAAAAAGAACTCACTGTTCTTGCTATTCACATACAAACTATGCTTCCGCAATTCTTGAAATACCATATCCAAGTTCTGTCGACGCTCTTCTTCGTTCTTTGAATGCACAATAATGTCATCAAAGAAAGTAGCTGCAAACTTTCTACGTGCTCGAAATATTCTTTCCATCATTCGGTTGAAAGTAGCCAAGGCATTAGTAAGACCAAAAGGCATCACCAAATACTCAGAGTCCAAAGGTAGTCCTGAATGCGGTCTTGTGAATGTCCTTTGGAATAATCCCGACTTGATGGTAACCACTCTTCAAGTCAATCCTGCTAAAGATAGTGGCTCAATCCAATCTATCCAGGATATCGTCAATCCTAGGAATAGGAAACCTATTCTTCACAGTAATCTTGTTAAGAGTCCTGAAATCAATACACATACGCCAAGAACCATCCTTTTTCTGAACCAATAAGACTGGGGAGCAAAAAGATGATGAGCTAGGTCTAATCAAACCCTTTTCCAATGGCTCGGTCATTTGCTTCATAATCTCCTCTTGTTGAACAAAGTCTTGAAGTCGCTCCACATCTTCGGCTCAGTCCCTTCTTGCATTACTTTTAGCACCTATTCAAGGCATCATCCTTCAAATGCATACGAACCATGCGAAGCTTTAACTATTCGGAGTAGTCATCACCACCCAAAGCAGCATCAAATTGCTTGACAAAGGATAAAGCTTTCTGGGTATCCTACTTTCCATGAAAAGCATCAAACTTGGCGCTCTTCTTTCCCGGCTTGAAGTCCATCTTGCCGGCTGATGGAATTTCTTTTGCCTTCCTTTCCCTCACCTCTCCCGAAGAAGCTGCATCTGAAAAAAAAAAGTTGGTTTGGGAATAGCCTTCCTGTTTTCTCCACGAGAAATAGACTGGGTAGCTCTAGATCCTTCTACAATGGTAACTCCTTTGGCTCGTAGATAAGCTTTGGCAGCTTCCACTCCTTCGGCCCTAGTGACTTGTTCTTTGATAAGTCTTCAAATAACTGAGCCCTTCTTTGGTCTTGTTTCCTCTTGGTTCTCCAAGCAAGGAATTTTTTGAAAAATCATATGAACTGCTGAAAGTCATGGTACTCTTTTGATGACCTTGGTTCCCATCAAGAATTTCTGCATCAACCTCATGGTTGTTTCCTTCATGAGGCCCTTGGTCTCCCTCTGCTCTTGACATGGCTCTGTCACCCCAAGAAGTTTCTTCAAGAGAAATCCTGCTCTGATACCACTGTAAGCCCAACGGGGCGTGCAGTGACAGACTCAACCATGTGTCCAAGAGATAAAGATATGGAGAGAGAGGGGGGAGAGAGAAGGGAATAGGGATCTTGAACAATACACCACACTGAGCGGGGAACATGCCTTGCTCCCTTTCAGGAATTTATTCAGGAACAATCCACGGGCACTCTAGCCAGGATCAATACAATCAATGAATACAAGACAAACAGATATGCCGATGTAGGATATCCAAGTCGATGTCGATGTCAAGGGACGAGATCTCTGATGCCAAGCACACCATGGGAATGATCCACAAGTATCTCTCACCGGCCTAGTACCAAATCTAATATCCAAATCCAAGTTAAATGAATCCAAATCCCAATCCAAATCCAAGTCCAAGTCAAAGTCAAAGTCCAAGTCCAGATCCAAGTCCAAGTCTAAGTCGAGATCGAAGTCCAAGTCCAAGTCTAAATCCAAGTCCAAGTCCAGATTCAAGTTTAGGTCTAAGTCCAAAACCAAGTTGTATGTCTAAGTTCGATGTTTCATACCCAAACTTCATGCCCAAGCTATATATCCAAGTTCCATGTGTAAGTTCCATACTTGATGCCCAAGTTTTATGCCCAAGCTATGTATCCAAGTTCCATGCTTCATGCCCAAGCTATATACCCAAGTTCCATGTTCATGTCCAAGCTTCATGCCCAAGTTTAAGCTTCCAAAGCTGGGTGGTGGCTCTGGGGTGGCTGTGATGGGTGGCAGCGGCTTTGGGGTGGCTGAGCTGGGCGGCGGCGGCTCTACGCTGGCTGAGCTGAGTGGCGGCGGCGGTAGCGGCGAGTGGATGAAGATGAGGGTCTCCTTGCTCTCCACAAGCTTGATGCCCAAAACAAAGCTTGGCACTGTTTGGAGCTAGATGCTTTATTGGATGTATTTATCCCCCCTCCCTCCCACCCACCCCACAATAGTTAACCAGAGCCTTGTATGTGATTTATCTCCACATTATAGAGTACTTTGTATGTTTTTTTTCTTTTGTATCCATTTGATGTCCATTGAGACATGATGATGATGTACACAGGTTTTGTCTCATAGGCCGTTTATGCTGTTTTTTTGGCCTTTAGAAGACGTTAATAAAATCTTTCTTTCTTTCTTTTCTAGCTTCTTTTATACTTGGAGAGGGCCTTGCTTTTTGCCAAAAAGCCATCATGCTTTTGCTTTTCCCTTTTTGCCTTTGCTTTTGCTCTTTTTACTTTTATTATAAAATATTACTCAACTTTTGGTGCTTTTCTTTTCTGGCTTTAAGGCCTTGCTTTTTTGGCCTTAGAGCTACTTTTTGAGAAAGCGCCTTTTAGCTTTTTGGTCCGGCTCAGTCTCCTCTTTCCAACAGTGTCCTTGGCTCGTGGGTCAACCTTGTTTGACTTTTGCTTTTTCTTGCTTTTTGACCAAGAATGGTGCTTTTTCTTAATCAAACCTTATAGACCCTGTCCCCATGTCTTCTTCCACCTGTTTGGTGTCCGGGCATGGGTTTCATCATGTGAAATAGAGCTAGGAGGACCAAATAGTTACATTTGAACATGTAATGCTCCTCTATCTCAACCTCCCTTGTCGTGCATACTTTGTATATTTATTATGTACGTGAATGCTAATCTATAGATTAAGGATCTAATCTAGCAGGGTTAGGAGGCCCCAAGATTAGGGATTAGCGGGCAAATACTTGGCTAGGGTTCTTGGATTGATAAAACAAGCTTAATGGGCTATTATAGCAAATTAGCTATTTATGGCGTAGGTATCACTATATAAGTGAGAGCTTGGTATTATGATACATAGTTGTGCAGATGCACCATTGAAGGTCAGGCTTGGAGCAAGAGAGTACACATGCTCATGCCACACACATGGCGGGTATGTGGGTTAACCTTGGTTTTTGGCTGTGTTAAGGGCATATTTTGGGAAGGACTTCACAGTATCCGTGCCTCCCGAAAGGTGCGATTTGCTCTACTAGACTCAATCCACAGATAGTGGGATGGTATTTTTAATTGGACAATGGCAGTTTGCATGTTATGTGACATGTGCCTTTGAAGGTATAGCTAGGGCTCATAATAAATCCATCCTCTGAAACTTGTAAGAAATGCTCTCTATAGAACCGGAGTTTCGAAGTGAGCTCTAATGGGTACAGCTCATGTGTAGCCCTGTCAGATCGAGGAAGATAAAGTAGTTGATCTCCTACCGGGAAAGATTAAGAACTGGTGAATCAAGGTTGTACTCGAAAGGCCATGTCTATCAAACCAGCTGACCACCTATGAATATCGAGACTTGCTCTGCCCCTCTCTTGTAAGCTGCATGAAGGACTCAAGAACCAAGTGTGCGAGATGATCTGCGGCCGGTGTATATACATGTATGTAAGTGATGGTCTGAAAGAGCGCATCTATAACGAAAGAGGATGCTCCAAACTCGGCTCCAGGATGATCGCACGGGACACTGATGGCGTACTCACGATCATATGTGAAAACATCGTCACCTACAATCTCTTTGTTCTCCGGCAAGCATTAACTCCGAGATATGGTCCGCACAGTACATTGTTGCAGGGCGTCCCAAAGTGGTGAACAACCAACACTTGGTGTGCAAGGCTCTTGGAAGTGGGCTTGGAAATACTCTCAGGTCGGAGAGGGTGCGGTAAATGTGGTCGGAGTAGATGGGAGAGGTCTCTCTGGTGAAGTGTTATCTTGGGTGGCAGTGGTGCGGTAGAACAGGGGGCTGGGTGGTGTACCGGCATGTGAGGGAGAAGGCTAGATATGTGTGGTTGGCTGAGACTTCGATAGGGCGAGGCGAGATGGTGAAGTCCGGGATGAGTGGTATCAAGGAGAGAGAGCCCCAGGTAGTCCATTGTACTGGCACCCATGTGCGAGGGGGTAGCATGTGAGTCATTAATGATGTCCGGGGTTGAGGGTGGCTTCCGTTGTTTCTTGGCGACCTTGATCCAATTGCCTGCATCCTCCACCTGCTTCTGTGTTCTTTTGATCTCTTCGGCCCATCTGGTTGCCTCATTGGCAATTTTCTCCTCCTCCTCTTGGAGGGTCCTCAATTGCTCTGGAAATGTGTTCAGCTCATCATACAGGGATGGTTGCATTATTTCCCCTTCTTCCATAGCCACCTGGGCTGTTTTGAGAGCCTTGATCTCATTCTCCTGCTTGGTCACTATAGCATCCAATGCCTCAAACTCCTTTTCTTGGCATGCGATTGTCTCCTCATAAGCAGTAAGTTGGGCTTCTTGAGATTCCAGCCTGCTCTCTTGTGTGGCTATCTTTTCCTGAAGGCATTTATCTTCTTGTTGAGATCTTGTGAGATCTTATTCAGACCTGTGAGATCTTATTCAGACCTGTGTCTCCTTGTTTCTTTAGTTCCTGGAACTCCTTGCAGAGTTCGGTCCGGACTGTTTCAATCACCTCTTTCATCTCTGTCAGCTTTGGCATTGGGGACTTCTTCTCTTTGTCCATGGCTGGGAGGGCTTGGAGTGGCCAACAGGAGAGAGAGAGAGAGAAAATCATGTGCTGCCTTGGGGCCCTAAGCAAAGGGCGGTAAGCGAGGAGAGAGAGAAAGAAAGAAAGAAAGCTGTATTAATGTCTACTAGAGGCCGAACTCGACCTATGAGACAAATCAGTGTACAACTGTCAATGTCTTCTGGATGTCCAGAACAAAAAAGGACAAAATGAACATGAAATAAAGTATGAAAGTACTGAGCTAGTGGGGGGGTGTGATGGATGGAGCACTACTGCTAGAGGCTCAATATGCAACCTATATGCGTAGGGTATACAAGAATGCAATGCAGATCTGTCTAGCTCCAACCAGTACCATAATGGGGGTGTAATATGTGATACATAGGCGATGGCGAGGCAAAAATACCTCGGAGCGTGATCTCCGGGTGTGAGTGTAAGTGAGCTAGCCGCTCCTAGATATGGGGCTGATGTCGAGCCCGTATCTCTGTGATCTCCCTCTGATGTAGTCTGGGAGTCTGGTAGCCTGGTGCTCTCGGTCTCCGTCTGGCTCGGAGGTCCGCAGCGTGCTGAGACAGAGAGAGAGAGAGAGAGAGAGAGATCAGACTAGTGAATGAGGGGGAGTGTAAGAAGTGACTTTGATAGAGCCACGACACATGCTGCAGCTGTATTCCCTTCCATTCCTCTTTATTTGGAACTTGGCATCTAAATGGTTGTAAATGTAGGTGTATGGAGACAACGCCAAGCTTGGCATGTGCCAACAAATGTGTTTTCTGTTGGAGACATCACACTAATCCTGTTGGAAAGACTTGGAAGTGGAAAATGGATGACCCAATCGAGATTGTGGAGGCTGCATTAGACCAGCACACCAAGATGATCAAGCAAATGAAAGGCGTTCCGGGTAGGTTGCCTTAGTGGATTTTTCTGGGTTTGGTGGAATACTTGTAAGACTCACTCTCTGCTTTTTTTGGCAGGAGTTAAGCAAGAGCGCTTAATTGAAGGGATGAATCCTAGACATTGTGCTCTGTCACTAGTAGGGGAGCCTATCATGTATCCTGAGATCAATAAATTGGTAGCAGAGCTGCATAAACGTATAATTTCGACGTTTCTTGTCACGAATGCGCAGTTTCCAGACCGGATTGAAAATCTGGACCCAGTTACACAGGTATGGAAGTCCAAATTTGTCCACCACAGCATCTACTGAGAGATACATTCTTGTAGCTGATTACGAGCGAGTGGGGGATACCACGTTTGTCTATGTCAATTGGGTTTACTTTTGTTATATTATATTCAAATCAGTAATGCAACTTACAAATGCCACTTTCAGCTGTACGTGAGTGTTGATGCAGCCACCAAGGAGCGACTAAAGGCGATAGATCGACCACTTTTTGCAGATTTTTGGGAGCGTTTCATTGTAAGAACTTTAGGCTGATTTCTTTTTGAGGGTCGCAAGTTCCAAAGTTTTCAGGGATAAGTTTTGAAGCGTCACAAAGGTTGCCAATTTTTTGGGCTGCCTTCTTTAGGCATCTCTTGCACCTTCATCTGTCTTAGGGTTGCACCAAGGGAAGCGTGATTCTTTGTACTACTTTGAAATGCAAAACTCAAATATTCAGAGAAGAGAGGAAACAAAACGATTTGGAAGCGTAACCTAAGCTATTGTATACTACTCAAATTTCAAGGAATCTTGCTAGATGTGCTGGGAAAATAAGCTAACTATGAACAAAGCAAGAAACCCTTATGTTCTCTTCGAATTGCTGAAATCTGCAGCAATAGGAAGCTTTGGACTGATGTGCGTTAATGGCTGCTATTTGGGCTGAATCTTCTTCTCTTCATGACTTGATTTTTTCTCCTTCGTTTGATTGCTCCAAAATACTAGTAGAATATGTGTAGAATGGGGAGAGAGGGGTCCATTTTATAGAAGTAGGCCAACTACTCGGCTAACTTTGAGTTTATTAGTGTTAGTTGTGTAATTGTGTTTTGCATAAATTGCATTCAAATAGCCTCTTTTGTCCCTCTATAGATTAAGGTCTACAACATGGCTTGATTCTTGTGTGAAACCCAACACTTATTTTGTACCCTAATCCTAACGCTAGCCCTAATTAGTAGCCTAGCATGACACATGGATTCAATGAGTTAGGATGACACATCTGACATCCAAGGGTGATCAATCACAGTGCTCCACCTCGATCTGAACCTGAATCAATTGGAATCATTGCTATCGCAACAACTAGAGGGTATCGAATGGGATACTGAATTGCAATTGCTATTGTGATTGGACTTGGGTTTTGGTTCTATTTCTAGAGAACTCGTTTCTTGACTTGCCAAAATATGGTCCATAAAAACTGTTTGGTGTGCGTCTGGATGAAGGTCTATGTTACGTCCCAGCCAATGGAATGGATACAATTTGATTTATTTCTTATAGTTCCAAAAACTCATCCTCTTGTGGTAAGTCTTCATGTGCAGTGTGTGCACTCCCTCATGTAGGTTGGTGACACCGTATCTTCTGTAGATACAAGTGTTCGGACTGAAGATAGTTGATTTGAGACTTTGGATGCTACCAGAATACTAAGCTAACCATAAACACAGCGGCTGGAAGCATTCTAGGATGTAGCCGGTGTTCATTGTGTTAGACCCCCTGACGATCAAACAACCAAGGATGGCCTAGAATAACATCCAGTAGATCCAAAAATGCCACTTTGAAGGTGCAACTGTTACGTGCACCCCGCACTTGGATGCCATGTGGTATACTAATCACCAATTTGGGCAAGTTTTGTGTGAATGTATGATCTAGATCTTGTGCGAAAGTACGAACACGGATCACCCACACATCGAACTCTCGGAGGTGAGAAGTCGGTGTGGCTATCTGAACACAGTAATGGGTGGGCTGTAAAGAGGGGGGCACACTCACTGGAACAGGGGTAGAGACTGGTGGAGAAACACGGGTAGGAGAGGGCACTATGGACTATGAGGGTGTATCCTGTAAATAACTGAATTCATAGGTTTCCTCTGCCATAAGCCGTCAGAGAAGAGGGTAATGTGAGTCCACGTGATCTGGGAGGTGCTCTTAAACCCGTAAAAAGTGATATTGGCCCTTGATGAGTGGAGAGCACGCAAAAGAATGAAGTGACGGGTTTTCGATACTCTAATGCGCCACATTATGTGAGATTTTAATGCCCAAAAAGATGGAAAAATCACACCTGGAAAATGTCGCCATAAATGATGCTATTCCTGTCGGAGAAGCACGAGGGAGAAGGTTGTCGTCCAACATACGAAAGTCTTCAAAGGGGAGCGGCTTGTCCAAGTAGAGACAGTGGACAACAAGAAGCACACTCGAGGCGAAGGGCTGAGGCAGGGTGGATCTGTCAAGGAGGAGGCGGCTGCAGGCTGGCGCACGCAGAAAGATGCATGAACAGGTGGCGCCCATTTGTTGTGGCTCACAGATGGTTTTTTTTTTGTATGCGTGGTAGTTTACACCTTAGGCCCTTAGCGTTTTTTGTTTGTGTTGTGTTTTTTTTAAATAAAAAAAACATCTACTCGTCGTGCGACTCTCAAACGGGTTGCCGGCTGGAGCGAACCCACGAAGGGGTGTGTCTACTCGATGGAGAGGTAGGAGGGATGCCTTTCCACGAAGGGGTACCGGATGAAGAGGTAAGCTCCCTTATTGGTAGGTTGCATGTTGTCTTGCCTCTGTTCAAGAATTTTCTGCATATGGCTAGCCCGGCATTAATCAGTAAAAATTGGGAGTTTGAGGCTGAATTTGATGGGGCATTCTCTCCTGCTCTTCCATTCAATACCTGCTACACCCAATTTTAGGGTTTGGGCTGACTGATTTTAGGGTTAGGGTTAGGGTTTGGGCATGTCACAAGGCAAAAAAAAAAGTTCGCTCTGATACCATTGTAAAGCTTTTATAGCTTAATTAACTTGATTAATGAACATAAGACAAACGCTGCAAGAAAAGACTGAATGATTGCATTGAGACAAGGACCTTTCTTAAATAGAGGCCAAAAAGGTACAATTGAAGAGGCACATCCCTGTGAAGGGGTGTGTCTTTAATGAATAGGCATGTCCTTTGATAGTGACCCGTGTGCAAGGGTGTGACCCTTCACATGTGTCTTTACAGTTAATGAGGAATTAAGGAGTAATTAGGGAGAGATTAAGAGAGTTAGTCACAATCGTGACATAAACAAAGTCCAGTCCCACCCATATCTACTCTACCTTGCTGCAAATCTCAAGGTCCTAAATGAGGTTATCCGGAGTCCTAGAGCTCGCATGCATGTCTTGCCTCCAAGGATCCTCCAAGGACAAAATACGTGATCTCAAAAAGTGGTGTCTGCCAAGATATCGATCATGCCTCCACGGCCACAAGCCCACTCATCAACATAAAACTTGTCTAGTCTAGGAAGGTTGGGGCTGGTGCTCCTCCTATCCGATCGCGAGAACCTAAGACTCCTAGGGCTGCGCCCGAACTCTCAAAGATGCCAAGGGTCTTGTCCCCTAAGTGCCAGTATCGACTCCTCCCAGGTAGAGTACTCTGCTCCTGAGACTGTGGCCATGCCTCCTCAAGGTCTGTCCTCTGCTGTTAAAGTCTCCACACATGCACCAAATGTTTGCCTAGGGAAGGGCTTGCTGGACTGTGCTCCAAAAGAGGGCTCTACTTGTAGCGACATTCAGGGCATAAACATTGAGGAAGCCAACACAATCCTCACCAATCAAAATAGTAACCCATTGTGGTTGCCTCGAAACTATGACTCCTAAGACTATCACTACAGGCAAAAACTGCTCACTGATAGAAATACATACTCGTCCCTGCATCCCTAACGGGCCGAAGGATGGAGACCAAAAAGTGTAACTCCTGCCTAGTAAAATCTTCTGCAGCTCGGAAAGGTGATGCTCCTGGAGGAAAAGAATGTCGATAGGTCCCCCAGCTATAGCTCTCTGAAGCTCTCCTCTGAGGATGCCTCGTCTCTGAAAACATTGAAGCCCCCCTAAACCCTGAATGTTCCATGAGACTATCTGCATATCAATCTCTGTGGGAGGCAGAGCTAGTGGACCTGCCCTCCACTCAAAGGGCAAGGGTTTAGACGGGGAATAGTCGCAATTCGTCTTGGGATGAAGGCGCGCCAAGTGGACGCGGATCCTGTCCTCCATGTGTCGCTAATCTGTTCGAGCTTGAGAATATGCATACTCCGAACTCCATCTATCACAATGGAGGTACTTGTAAGAAGGGGGGAGAGGTACTTCGACTGAAATATGCACGAACACAAAAAGCAGCCCCTCTAGGCTAGAGGCCACCATCTCCACATCCTTGTCTCTGTGGCCTAACCCTCCAAGCCCCATCCTAGGCAGTCGCCATAGGTGGGTGAGTACGTCAGTGATGCGAAGGTCATGAAGATGGTGAGAGAGCTCAACTACATGTCCTTGGATGGCGGGAGTCATCGACTCCGAGTCCCACTCCGTTGCTGCACTCAAGGGAAAAGAGAAGATCATCGTGGCATTTTCTAGTGTAGAGGGTCTGGAGTGGTGGAAAACCACACATATCCGGATAGGGGCTACTATCTCCTCAAACATATATGTCCCTTCCGCTAGAAGACATCGGAAGAAACTATAATCCACAGGCTGTCCCAAGATCTTGGGGACTTTGGCAGGAGAGCCCTCATCGGGGAAGCGGCAATGGTCATCTCAACCGGCTTAGAAAAACGGTGAACCAAGCAGCAAAGGAAACTCGCCGGCAGTCTCTGCTCCGGGTCGGGGGCCGGGGGTCGATGGGAATGCTCTGGAGAGGCAGAGGGAGGGTAGAGGGCGAGCTCTAATAAGGATGACGAGGCCGAAGAACCTAGTGTGGGAAGAGTTGTAGGCAAGGATGAAGGGGGAGGGGGGTGGAGGGGCAAGGGAGGGGTGCGGCTGGGAGTGATCCACCGGAGAAGGCTGCTGCTGGGAGAGGCTTGCCGGCGGCTCAGAAGGGTCTACCGGCGGCTCTAGGCACTGAGAGTCGGGGAGGAATCACGGTGAGAAATCGGCCGCCAACCGCGGGGGGGGGCGTCGGGTGGAGGCTCTAATAAATGCTCAAAACAGTTTCCTGACAGAACCGAATCTTCCTATAATGTGTTAGACTGGCGAGCGCAGTGGCGGTGCTAAGCTCTGGTGGTCAGCTGACGGCCCGAGCGCTGGCTGACAGTCCGCCACTCTCCGGGCGTTGGGTCATCGGCCGTCGAGACCTGTTGCCCGCTGCCTGAGAACGTGCCTCTCTCTCTACCCCTTGGTGTGGATCTAATCGGGAAGCGGGGTGGGGGGGGGGACCACGGCAGGCGGTCTCCTGGACTGACGCCGAGGGCAAGCTCGGGCTAGATGTCCCATCTATCTACAAATGAAACATGGCCTGGAAGGCCAGAGTACTCCACTCACTGAAGGATAGGTTCACCCCGTAGGCATGGAATAGATATAACATGAGGCACGATCCGGTGAGGCAAGACAGATGCAAAGAGATGGAATCCCGGCTGCCCGTGCAAGAGTCGAGGCAGCAATTGGGGGGGGGGGGGGATCCCATCACTCTCCTGATGGCACCACCGATCACCGGGAGAAGAGGAAGGTATTCCTTCCTTAGGCCTGGGGAGCAAACTATCACTGGGAAGCCCGACACGCCAGCAAGTGGATCAGATGCAGATGCAGGGTCGAAGCCGTGCTGCCACCGTGCAAAGAAAGCTTGGGCCGTACGCAGTGCAACGAGGCTCAGCTGCATGACTCGGTCTAGCGCTGTTGTCGAGTCGAACTCAACCTGATAGTAGTCACGTCCCAAAGGATGAACATCTGTAATCTTTGCAAGCCCACTGATGAGGCTGGTCTACAAAAGATCCCTGAGCTGTCCGCATGTTGGGCGGCTAGCAACAATCTTGCATAACATAATGGATGCCTCCAATGATGCAACTATCGTAGCGAGAAGCTAGAGATCCACTTCTGAAAAAGATAAGCAAGTAACGGCGGCCCCGGTTGGCGATGACGGAGCGGCTGCCATGGAGTCCTCCTAAGGGTGAAGACCAGAATGAAGCCAAGACTTGCCGAAGAAGAGGCTGAGAGAATTGCCTGTAGGTGAAGGAGGGGATGAGGGGATGGAGGAGAGGCTACAAGGGGAAGGGAGAGCGGAAGGCGGGGGAGAGCAACGGAACGGTACGGGGGGGGGGGGGCGGGGGGGGGGGGGGCGCAATGGCGGAGAGAAGGGGGGAGGGGGGAAGAAAACGTGACAAGGAGGGGGAGGGGGGAAACGCAGGCGGAGGAGAAGAAAAAGGCGGCAAAGGGGCGGAGTGAGGAGAGGGGGGGGGGGGAGGTTCAGGCGGAGAGGCAGGAGGGCGGAGGGGCTCGCGAGAGGTGCACAAACGGTGGAGAAGGGGAGCTGGGGGGGGGGATGGCAACGGAGAGAAGGGGGGAGGGGGGAAGAAAACGCGACGGGGAGGCGGAGGAGAAAAAAAAGGCAGCAAAGGGGCAGAGCGAGGAGAGGGGGGGAGAGGTTCAGGCAGAGAGGCGGGAGGGGGACAGGCAGAGGGGCTCGCGAAGAGAGAGGGGCACAGACGGTGGAGAAGGGGAGCTAGGGGGGACACGCGAAGGCGGGGCAAAATGGGCGGGCAGTGCAAAGGGCAGAGGGGGGTTGGGGCGTAGACAGGCAGAAATTGCAGAGAAGGGGGGGAGGGGGGGGGGCGCTACTTCAGTCGCTCCCGTGTTGTGGATTCTATGAAAGTTATAATAGCCACCTCTATGTGTATATGGACATAACATTGAGCAAGATGTAGCCCTTGTGGATCTTGTGTGTAGCTTAGGGTTTATTTGAATCTCGCGTATGTGTTGATCTTCTCTTGTTGTCCCATAACCCCTATCCTTGTCTAACCCTAATCCAACAGTGGTATCAGAGCTAGGAGGCCCTCTTGTGCGCACCCTCCTAGCGTGCCTTTCGATCAGAGTCCTATCCTACGCCATCTCTGTTTGCTGTCGCATCATGTCCACGTCCGTCAGAGGGCATCACATGTCTGTCAGAGCATTGGTCTCGGGCGCACGTCATCCTACAACTGTCTGCGTGCTGACTTCTTCTGTGCCTCCAAGATCTGTAACGCCTTTGCCTTCAGCTCCACATCTCGGCACAAGTCCCTTCGGGCCCCATGTCCCCGTAGCCGCTCTCGCGGGCAACGTACGATGCTCAAACTCCATCAGGCCTTGCCGGGCGTCGGCTTCTTACGCAGCTGAGCTTTTGCCTCAGCACTCACCCTGCCCGTCTCTGCCGACGCGCCACAAGGCCAGCTCCACCCGGCCACTCGAGGGGGGCAAGAGTCGAGGAGGTGTTGCCCGTTTGGCCGGATCCAGCCCTTGGCGCCGCTTCGTTTGGACTCCCTGCCTTTTCGTGGCGTGCCTCGTTCGTTCGGCTGCAATCCTACAAAATAAAGACCAATCACAATTTCCCACCTACTGATAAGAGTCAAAGCCATTCAAACACTTCAATTTGGGGCTTTTCTTACTGTGTTTCAGGAATTTGAATTTTCTGTGAGCAAAATTTTGGGGCTTTTCTGAAATTAGGGCATTCTGTGTATTCTGTGTCGAATGGACATTCTGTCAATGGCATTAGTGAGAGTTAAAGCCATTCAGTCAAAACATTTTGGGGCTTTTCTCATTTTTTGCAAAATTGGTAGCCAACTAGGTGATCAATTTTGGAGCTTTTGCCATTGTCTGCATATTCAGCCATTTAGAAGCCTTTCTGTGAAATTTGGGGCTTTTCCTGTCAGCTGAATTTTAGGGCAAATTTAGAGGTTTCCATCCAAATTCGGGGCTTTTCGAAATTGGGGATATTTTTGTCAAATTGGGGCTTTCTTTATTCCATTGGGTGTTAATTGGGCATCCTAATGTTGGGGAATTAAAGCCAGTTAACAGAATTTTGGGGCTTTTCTCATCTTTTGGGGCTTTATAATCAGATTTTTGGCATCCTATGAACAGAGTCAGCCAATTGAAGCTCTTCATTAATTGGGGACTTCTAGCAATTAGGGTTTTCATCAAATTTGGGGGTTTTCTGTTTTCTGTGGGGTTCTTATGTCCAATCACGGATTTCTGTTTTGTATTTGGGGCTTTTATGTTTTTGTGTTTATGCTACATCCAGTGGGGTGCTATCTACACTTCTAGTTGGTGTTTCCCATTTACATGTCTGTGATGGAGCAATCAGTCATTCACACTTGGATTTAGACACACATTTTGGGTTTCCATCCCTCACCTCTCGGCTTCGAGTTTCAGTTCATGGGAGGGTTCCGTTCATTCATCCTCAACTCGGCTTTGAAGAAGACCATCCTGTTGGTGTTTGTGCGTGTGGCATGACATCCTGAAGCTGCCATCATTTCCGTCATCAAGCATGAGTTTCTGGTGGACCCATGCAGGCCATTTTTGTAACTCATGACTCCTTTCCATTGAGGCAGGGTTTGTTGGGAAAATTCAATGTGAAAGAGTGTATGTGAGTAGGGGCATGTGAACCACCCCTTGTATGGATTATGTAAGCAAGGATGTCATTGAGTGTGACTTGGCATCCTTAACTTATCATGTACTTTGGGCTATATAATAGCCACCCCTATGTGTATATGAACATAACATTGAGCAAGATATAGCCCTTGTGGATCTCGTGTTTAGCTTAGGGTTTATTTTAATCTTGCGTATGTGTAGATCTTCTCTTGTTGCCCCATAATCCCTATCCATGTCTAACCCTAATCTAACAGGTACTTGTTTAGCTACTCAGGTGGTCAGGAGTATTTACATTTGCATCACTTCCCCTAGGTGCTCTTTGGCTACTCTTAGGTGGTGAAGCATGCTTACAAACACATAGATTTGCCTACTTATTTAGTGTCTTACAACATATGAATTGCTTAGGTTAGGATAGTGGTCAATGGCTCCTTTGTTGCTTAGTGGTGTTGCTTGCTTGAGATCTTCTTGCTCTTTATTGGTAAGGATTCCTTGTTACTGACTTCATGCTTCATGTCGATGTCTTGTCCTTGTTCTTCGTCTTCGCATTGTTGGATGATTCTTGGCTCTTGGTCTTTGCTCTTTGGCTTTACTCTTGGCTGAACACAACTCGATGTGGACCTCGTTCTTCTTGTTGCCACTTGATGCTTGTGCTTGGTGCTTTGATTCTTCTTCCTTAAGTGTCATTTTTGCTTCATTGCATATACTTTCATGTGTGAGTGCCATGCACGTGGTCACCTCATGCGTGTATGCTTTTCATATGCTTAGGATAGTATTACCTTTTCTTTACTTTTGATGCTAATGCACATGTGCTTTCCCATGTTTGGTTTCCCAAGGATTTAACCCTTCCCCAAATGATGCTTTGAGGTGCAAAATGCTTGCCATTTGAGAAGGTCTTACCAATGAGCTTGTGTTTTGCTTCACTAGCAATGTCTTCTCTCATACAAGATTGGTAATGTGCTCTAGATTTTTGCAATGATGATTTCAAGCTAATCCAAGTGATTAAAATGCAAACTATGTGCTAAAAGTGAACTAAATGCAGTGAAAAACTCACTTAAATTGAGGAATGCAAATGGATGAGATGGATTTGGATGGAAGAGAGGGCTTCTTAAAAGTAGATTTATATACCTAGATGAATCCAGGAACATGCCCAAAATCACCTTTTAGGCACTGCATGTTATATACTCGAGGTAGTCAACCCTCAAGACTATATAACTATCAACTCCATTATGCATAGCATGGACTAGATACTACGACATCCCCACTAACGTCATCAGTGCCTAATAGTGGGTGTAGAACTCTGTATCAAGATATGCTCTCACACACGCACTCCACACACACACACACACACACACACACACACATAAGAGCATATATTTACACAAAGGCCTTCGTACTGAGTTTCTGTCAAACCTCTGGAGATGCAGAGCAGACTCAACCATAATGAAGCCTAGCACTAAGGGAAGTAGCAAATAAAAAGAATTAGTACAGCAAATAAGTAGTTGATAGGACAAATGCACCGCTAAAGATAGAAAGAATTAGCACAATATCAACTGGCCGCAACTCGGACGAAAACTTCACAATGTGAAATCTGCATGTCCGCTAATACGGCTGAATTATATACCTAGATGAATCCAATAACATGCCCAAATTCACCTTTTAGGAACGTGTGTTATATACTCGAGGTAGTCAACCCTCAAGACTATATAACTATCAACTCCATTATGCATAGCATGGACTAGATACTACGACATCCCCACTAACATCATCAATGCCCAATAGTGGATGTAGAACTCTAATTATACCCTAATATTCTAATTTTGACATTGAGTTGGCCCAACTTGTGTAAATCTATCCTTAATGATAGTGATTAGGTGTTAATCACAATGATTAACAAGATTGAATATTGGAGGCTTCAATTGAGCTCAATGGTGAGAGTTTTGATGTGGCTTTTACCATGCTCTTGAAGAGCTTGATAGATAGCTTTGGATGCACCCAAGAAACTAGCTCAAACTATGCTAAAATCAGCATAGAGAAGCGATTTTCCCTTGTTTTTTCTTTCTGTGCTCACACCGATAGACGAAATGCGCTCGAATTCGGTTTATGAGTAGCTCATGGCATTGCTAACCCACACCTAAAAGGGTTTTGGTTATTTGTAAGCAAAGAGACAAAATCGTTGAAATAACTAGTGGACACTAGTTGCAAGGCAGAAATCGCGGGTTGGAGACCATATCCATCGAATTCTAGTGAAGTACTTAGCAATAAGCTAAGGAATCTTCCCTATTTTAGCAATGGTTGAGGATGTTGAAAGAACCAACTCTTTGAATTTCAGCCTCTCTCTTGGGTGGCAGATAAGGTTAGGGTTAAGTGAGCTATTGACGACTAATGAGCTGAGATTAATGCAATGTGAGCTAAGAGATATGAGGTAGGCTTACAA
This sequence comes from Cibotium barometz, assembly GCF_041138505.1. Taxonomy (NCBI): domain Eukaryota; kingdom Viridiplantae; phylum Streptophyta; class Polypodiopsida; order Cyatheales; family Cibotiaceae; genus Cibotium; species Cibotium barometz. The sequence goes on along the minus strand of NC_141102.1, from coordinate 23,656,860 downwards.
TGGTGAGGCTTAAGGGGAGAGGGAAGGCTCTGATACCATGTTGAGAAACATGGGTATCCCGGACATGTGCATGGCTATGGTGATTAGTACTAATCTACATTAATCTGGTGATTAAGCTAATCTACGGTAGGTGACGCCTAAGCATAAACATGATGATTAATAAACTAATTAAGCTTAGACTCGAGCACAATTAGGCTACAAGATTGAGACTTGCACTCATAAAGAGGCTTGGGAGCTCGCTTCATGTTTCATTGCTTGAAACAACCCCTTTTTATATAGGTGGGTATAACATTGGCCTTGCTAGCTCATGTGGGATAATTCCACCTTTGCTCATGTAGCTACTTGCTAGACTTGTACTTCATTTAGACAACTCATACTCACTGCCTACCAACTCCTTTGCTCAATGGCACCACATTTCTCCTCGCGTGGGGGGGGGGGGGTGTTGTGCAGCTGAGAGCTTAGGTGGAGGGTGGCTTAGGCTGGGGAAACGTGAAGGCATGGGGGGAGACAGGCAAGCTGTGGAGGGGAGCTCCAGCTCTCAGTCTCGCTACAAACCATGTAGAGCTTCTCTTCCAAGTTTGCTTTGAAGAAGAAAGATCCTAAGAAGCTCCCTTTGGCATCAATCTTCCAGGACTGTATGTAGCATACACCCACTCAGGCAGTGACATTCTTCTCTGGTCACCTCCATGGGAGAGATCTTATGGCAGCTGCTTTAAGAACCCCAGCCTTGTAGAAGGGTGTGGAGCATTCCAAGGATGCATAATAGTAACTATCTTTGTCCAGTGCATAGCACTTGGCCTAACAAGCTACCAACTTCCAAGTTCCAAGACGGCTAGCTGTACACGCCTCAACTCCAAGGGGGTTACAAAACTATGCTATGGGGTTCATGCACTGAAGAATGCCTAGACCTACCCAAGCCTACCCTAATGGCAACTAGCTTGACATGTCCCTAGATTAGGGCTCACAAAGAGGCATCATGCACATACTATTTTATACTCAGGCGTCATCCTTATCTAGGCGCTATCCTTCCCGAGTGCAGCATCATTTTTCATGAATATTGCACCTATTCTGAGAACATTCATTTATCTTCGTTCACGGTGCGCCTTTCTACACCAGATTATACACCTTTGATACCAGCAGCTGCCCCTACCTCTATACCTTCTTCTCTAGTAGCAGACTCTCGTGCGAGCCCAGTCCCAAAGGATCGCCCTCATTATACCGGATGGTCCATAGCCGCTTCACCAGCAGTAGCCTCTCCTCACTGGATTTACAGATGCCGCACCCTCCAGTCGATGGTTTTTACTAGAGCCCAGCGGCGTCATCAACAGCAAAAACCCCAGAGCCTCGTCACCCTACAGCCTCTACATCAACATCTTCTCTCATGGCAGAACTTGTTGACACATCGGCTCCTCTAGAATGGCAGCAAGCTTTGTAGCAACTTCAGCAGCAGTTCCAACAGGAACTCGAGGAGTCCATGGCATCCTTGGCTTCATAGATCTAGCAGCTCCACATGGACCGCCACTCCCACACGAGTTCAGTACTAGCAACAGATGCTTCCGCAATAGTACCAGCAAACGAAGACGTCATTCCTTCGGAGGTAAAAGGCGACGACCGTAAAACTCTGTATCATCTTTTACAAGCTAGTAAAACAAAGAAATTGGAAATTAAACCCCTTGAATCTTATGGCAGTCAGCGCAATAAGCGCCATCTTAGACCAATGGCTCTACAAACTGCGGCTATACTTTGAAACCATAATCCTTTCTGATTCCCAAAAGGTGACGTTTGCGGTATCCCTCCTCAAAGACTGCTTTATTGTGGTGGCAACGGCGATAGCACGCCGGAAAATCGGTTACAACGTGGGAAAAATTCAAGCGGGTCCTCCATAAGCAGCTCATACCTGCCAATGCGGCTTTCCAAGCCTGTACTCGCTTATGCCATTTGGACCAAAATGGTTCCTTGGCCTCTTATATCTCCCAGTTCACCAACTTGATATTGGAGATTGACTCCTTGTCCCCAGCGGACGAACTCCATGCCTTCGTTAAAGGTCTTAACCCACACTGCGTCCGATGTTCAGAAATATAATCTTGTCGATGCCATACGTTACGCCGAGCGCGTTGCAGACATTAATTCTTGAAATTCGGCCTCTTCCGGTCGAGCTAATGCCTTTCAAAAAGCCAATGGGTCTTGTATGAACCGAGATAGTTGAAGAGAATCTTCTGGCACTTCTACCTCCTAGCCTAATCTCCAATGGAATAATTCTCAACAACCTCGCCGACCAAAAGGATCGTCCTCTTTTCAATCACGATGTCCACAGTCCTTCCAATCACGCAATTCGTATCGTGGACAGGACCAAGGACGTGACCAATCTCGCAATCCTCGTCCTTCCACCACTCCTTCTGTACGAGATCAACAAAAGACATGATTGTGCACAATTTGCAATGGACCCCATCGTTGGTTTGAGTGCCCCAAAAGACCAACCCATCGACAGAATTCTAATGCTGAACCCTCCACTTCCGAGGAGAAACCTCCAGTTGTTGATAAAGGAAAGCTTGCGGTTAATCACCATGCTATTGCACATGCTTAGGTGATCACCTCTACCGCCACAGCTCAATTTGCCTCTTCATCGTTACCCCAGCAGTCTACTCAGGTTTTGGTTCTTTAAGGTTCTATTTCCAATCACCCCATTCATGTGCTCATAGACAGTGGGTGTTCTCATAATTTTGTGGGAACCACCTAACCCAGAGATTGAAGATTCGGACTTCTCAAAGTGCTGTTATTTATGAAGTAGAGCTTGTCGATGGTTCCACATCCTTGTGTAACACCGTTGCCAAACACAAACCCTGCAACATTTATGAGTCCGATGACTGATCTTTTTCGTCCTTTTTTGGACAAGTTCGTTATTATCTATCTTGACAACATCGTGGTGTTCAGTCGTAATATGGAAGAACACAAGGCACATCTTAAGATCGTTTTCTAGGTGCTTCGTGACAATGCTCTTTACATTAATCCAGGCAAAAGTGAATTCTTTAAGACATCCTTGGAGTACCTTGGACATGTTTCAGCAGACGGTATTTTTGTGGATCCGAAGAAAATACAGGTTATTGTCAATTTGCGAACTCCCACAAACATCCATGATGTTCGTTCTTTCTTGGGACTTGCCAACTTCTATCACACAAAGGTTCATCGATTTTCAGAAATAGCTGCTTCTAAGACGGCACATTTCATTCCGTGCAAGAAAGCATCCCAAGCTTTGGATATTGCAATACTGTTCATACAGTATATCTTCAAACTTCATGGGTTGCTAAAATCTATAGTTTCTGATCGCGATCCAAAGTTTACAGGGCATTTTTGGACTTCGATATTCAATTCTCTTGGTACGAATTTACTCTTTAGCTTTGCTTATCATCCACCACAGACAGATGGACAAACGGAACGAGCTAATCAGATTCTGGATGAAATGCTGCGTCATTATGTTCAGTCTCGATTAGCTTCATGGGAAGAATATTTACCTTTGGTGGAATTTGCTTATAATAAGCTTACAATAATTCTTATCGTTCAGCTATTGGAATGACACCTTTTCAAGCAGCTTATGGCCATACTCCCCTTGTTCCTGCTAACTTTGTTCTTCAACATAAAGTGTCTTTAGCAGACCAACTCATTCAAGAGATGCACGATATTCTGTTACAGATTAAGGATAAGATGGTTAGCGTACAAGAGCAATATCAGCGCACAGCTAATAAGCATCGTCGTCACATTGAATTTCAAGGAGGAGACTTGGTATTATTATATATTGCCTCTCATCGATACAAGACAATGAAATCAGTCTTTCCAAAGCTTTGCCCAAGATATTATGGACCCTTTCATATTATCAAGAAGAACTCATCTCTCAGTTATAACTTGGAATTGCCGCCTCCTTGGGGTAGAATTCATCCAACTTTCCATATTTCTTGGCTCAAGAAGTTTGTGGACAGTGATTTTCCAGTTTTAGATGTTTTGGATTATGTTCCAAAAGTCGAAGATGAACACATACTCCTAATTCCAGAGACAATTCTTGATGTCAGACAGAAAGAAACACGACATAAGCTCACTACAGAATTTTTGGTTAAATGGAGAGATCTTGATGATTCTGACTCTACTTGGTAAAGTGATGAAGACTTACAGGAATATCCAGAACTTCTTCGGGAATTCTTTCAACGACAACCATCTCTTCTTAGCCGGAGTCTTATTTTAAGTGGGAGGGAATGTCATGAATGTGACTAACTCTCTTAATCTCTTCCTAATTACTCCTTAATTCCTCATTAAGTGTAAAGACATCTGTGAAGGGTCACACCCTTGCACACGAGTCACTATCAAAGGACATGCTTGTTCATTAAAGAAACACCCCTTCACAGGGATTTGCCTCTTCAATTGTACTTTTTCAGTCTCTATTTAAGAAAGACCCCTATCTCAATGCAATCATTCAGTCTTTTCTTGCAGCGTTTGTCTTATGTTCATTAATCAAGTCTTTAATCATGTTAATTAAGCTATAAAAGCTTTACAGTTTAAGGTTCTGCTATGTGCACTGTGGATGTGGGCTTGGGGAAATTAGCAATTTCTTACAGGAGGCAGCCTGGAGCAAATTGGAGGGATTTCGGGAGCAGGAGAGGAGTCTGAGAAGGGGTATGGCTTCTTTACAGCGGCTTCAAGATTGAGAGTCAGATAGCCGCCGCCGGCACGGAGATTAGATCCATAAAGGAGAGGAGGGTAGAGTTTAGGTATCATGCCAGAGCTTTCTTCTGGACCCAGGCTGGCAACAGAGTCATAGGGGATTTCTTTAAGATAGCCAGCCCCCATAGGAGGAGAGACGGCATTCGGAGGATGCGTGGCCAGGATGGAGCTGTTGTTTTTGATCCCCCCCATCTGAGCCATCGCCACGGATTCTTTCCGATCTCTTCTCCAGGATGCGTGGCCAGGATGGAGGTGTTGTTTCTGATCCCCCATCTTAGCCATCGCCACGGATTCTTTCCGATCTCTTCGCATTAGTGCCCCATTATCCCCACAGGTGATGGACGTGCGCGAGAAGGTTTGGCGGCACATGAGAGAGGTGGTGCCCCCCTCTCCTCAGTCCTTCTTATTGACTCTATTTACTGCTGAGGAGGTGGCAAAGGCAATGACGGCACTTCCCAGGGCAGACAGGCTTCCAGCCTTTTCTTTCTTCGTCATTGGGACCTCATGGAAGGCAGTCTTCGAGCTGCCTTCAATGAGATTATGCTCACAGGTGCCATGCCAAAGGGGCTCTCAGAGGGCTTGATACACTTGAATCCCAAGGAGGGTGGTGACAGATTGGAGATCCGACAGTGGAGACCCATCACTCTTCTAGGAACCGCCTATAAGATCTCGGCCAAGGCCATCAGCAGGTGACTTTAGCCGTTCCTCCCCGACTTTATTCATGACACTCAGATAGGCTTTGTTCAGGATCGGAGCATTCTGGACAACATCTTCACTTTTTTGGGCGGCGACCTCTTTGGCCAGGATGCGGCAATAAGACTTTGAGAAAGCCTATGATAGGGTGGATTGGAGCTTTCACGATGAGCCGGATTCGTGGGGTGTCAAGACTTTACTTAGCCTCGCACAGCGAGGTTCTCATTTAGGGAGCCTGTGGTGGCGACAAATTCCCCCTTTCTTGCTCAGTACGATAGAGCTGTCCTCTGGCACCTTACCTCTTCCTATTTGTCGTCCAGGCCATGAGTTGTTTTCTCTCAGCCCAAGAGATAGGGCTTTAGGGATTGCGTCTCCCCCTCCGTACTCAAGAGGAGCTGCTTGATTCAGAGTTTGCAGATGACACTGCAGCCTACCTCTTAGGGGATGTGGGAAATAATCTCCAGAGATTCATGGAGGCGATCGAGATCTTTTGTCGCGCATCAGGAGCACAGATCAATTGGCACAAGTCATGTGGTTTTTGGGTAGGCTCTGCACCCGCCCTGACTAGGCACCTAGTTGAGGCTTTCTAGTGGATCCCAAGGGGCACTCTTGTTCGTTATCTTGGATTCCAGGCGGACATTGATCTCTCTCTTGAGCAGCAGCTCGCTCCTCTTCCTCTGAGTATTCGAAAGAATCTTTTATACTGAAGTTCCGCGAGGCTCTCCTTAGCAGGTAGAGTGGTGGTGGTGAACTAGGTTCTTCTTGCCACCATGTGGTATATCACTTAATGTTGGGACTTCTCTCGAGCATGTATTGGCCAGGTATAGTAGTTGATCGGGAACTTCTTATGGCCTAGCACAGTGACGGGAGGCTTGCCAAGGCTAAGGTGGCATGGATGGTGATTATTTAGCCACCTCGTATAGGGCGGCTTGGCATCATCGACCTTGCTATTCAGAGGAGATTCAGAGCTATGCCCAAGCTGATTGTTAGAGGATGTTAGCTAATGCCTAGAGTGTAGCCACACAATAGTGGGGAGAAGAGAGAGAGATGATAATCAACAATCAGCACAAGATTAAGGGGATTGTGGGAGTACAAGATGTAGTGGAAAGCATGAATTCATTATAGAACTAGGTCCTTTTTATAGGAGAGACCTCTTTACATATTCTAAGCATATGCTAGATGTGATGCCACCACATATGCTACATACGATTTCACCACATATTCTAAGTATGATGTCACCACATATGCCTTTTAAGAGACTATTCCTACACAAGAGACTCGTATATACTAGTGGTTTTCACACACATTGGAACCGCTTTATTTAAGGCTTATATTCAGTGCTAGTTTACTCAACAACCTAGCAATTGTTTATTCCCACATTAATCACTATTAATATTTAACATTCCACCCCATAGTGATAATGTGGTTAGAAAGGCCAGTCATCTTGGACTAGATTTACTTTATCTTCTGGCTGCTGCTTCTTGTCGTCGGAGGTAGAGGAAAGAGAGTTTGCATAGTCTTCATCAACTTTCAGCTTTGCAAGCCTCTTCCAACACTCTTCGATGTACTGCCCTGGCTTGTGGCAGTAGTGACACTTTCCTTTCTTCTTCTTGGTGTCATCTTGTGCGAACGAGTCCACTTTGCCTTTGTCCTTGGAGAAGTAGGCTAGGTCTCCTTTGCTTGCATCACCCCTGGATCTGTTCTTCCTTGTCTGCTCCTCTTGGAGAAGTAATCCAACCAACACTTCCAAGGATATAGGATTGCCTTCTCCTCTCATAGAGAGATTCAGAGAAGTATGGAAACTCTGATAGGACTCTAGTAAGGAGTTTAAGAACGGTGGTGATCAATTTCCTGTTATCAACTACCTCATCTATATTCAACAGCTATTCTTTAAGGTCTGCTACCTTGGTAAGATGATTTGAAATGGAATCACCTTCGTTCATGGTCAAGTTGTCTAGCTCCCGCATTAGGTACATGACTCGTGCTTCATTACGGGCCATTCTCGTGCCCGAAGTCCAATCATCCTCACCCTCTACAAGGTGCAACCACTAAAACCCTCCAAGGGAAGCTCAGATCTCTCCAGTCTCCCATGGGATCCAATAGAGAAAGTGAGCAGACCACTGTCCTCATCTGCTCTGTGAACCGCCACTAGGATATCGTGTTTGGTAAACATGCCTAGCCACACTGGGGGGAGTCGGGTCTGGGGGAGTCAGCCACTCCTCAGGGATAGCTGAGTCGATGTCGATGCTGAGACTATCTCTACCCGGGATCCCTGTCATGCCTCTCTCTTGCACCTTTGGGGGTAACTGCTTGTGGTCGATCCGATCTCGAAGAGACCTGGCTGGTCCCATGCTCAAGGTGCCCCAAGAAACGTGCAGTCGGGCCCCTAGCATGTGGCCACTGGGTAAACGGATCAGGGGGGTTCCAAACCAAAGGCTGTCGAAGCCGCTCCTCTAATGCAACTGGAGCTATTTGTCTGAGGGTGGGCCTAAGGTGCTCCCAAGCACGAAGTAAGCTGGTTGCAAATCTATCCTCAAAAGCCAGGCTAAAACCACGGGCTCGCATCTCTGTGAAGATCCATCTAGTACTCTGCAGCCAAGGACCCCCAAGACTCGGAATGCGGGCTAAAATCCGGGCCAACAGGAAATTCTTCCAGGGCTCACCACTGAGAAGGAGGTCTCTAACAATCAACTTGCCCAGCAGGTGCGGGTTTGAATAGCCGGGTCAATGAGGCCTAGCCCCCCTCTGCGACAAGGCTGAATAATCACTCTCCATGCCACCTTGGCTCTGGCTGGCCCCCCATCACTTCCGGCCCATAAGAAATTCCGGATCAATCGCTGTACCTGGCCAATACATGCCCGAGAAAAGGCCCAACACGAAGCGATGCACCACATGGTGGAAAGAAATACGTGGTCTACCTGCTAGGGAGAGCCTCACCGAGCTCCAATATAGAACCTTCTTCCGAATACTCAAAAGAAGCAGGGCGAGCTGCTGCTTAGGAGAGATATCAATGCCAACCTGGCAACCGAGATATCGAACTGGAGTGCCTCTCAGAATCCACTGGAAATCCTCAACTGGTCGCCAAGTCGGGGTGGGTGCTGATCCTACCCAAAAACCACAACTTGTGCCAGTTGATTTGTGCTCTTGATGCGCGGTAGAAAACCTCGATCACCTCCGCAAATCTCTGTAGACTCCCCACATCTCCTGCAGGCTGCAAGGAAAGTTGTTGTGTCGTCTGCAAACTCTGAGTCCAGCAGCTCCTCCTGCATGCAGAGGGGAAGACGCAATCCCTGAAGCCCGGTCTCCTGGGCGGAGAGAAAACTACTCATGGCCTCGATGACGAATAGGAAGAGGTAAGGTGCTAAAGGACAGCCTTGTCTAACCGAGTGGGAGAGGGGGAATTTGTCGCCATGCGCTCCCTGAATGAGAACTTGGCTGTGTGAGGCTGAGTAAAGTCTTGAGACTCCACGAATCCACTCCATGGGGAATCCCATCCGGCTCATAGTGCCCTCCAGAAAGCTCCAATCCACCCTATCATGAGCTTTCTCAAAGTCTAGGAGTAGCACAATGAGGTCCTGCTGCTGCATCCTGGCCGAAGTTGTCGCCTCCCAGAAGGTAAAGATGTTGTCCAGAATGCTCCAATCTTGAACAAAGCCGGTCTTAGTGTTGTGGATCAAGTCTGGGAGAAAATGCTGAAGTCTCTTGCTAATGGCCTTGGCCAAGATCTTATAGGCTGTCCCTAAAAGAGTGATGGGTCTCCACTGTCGGATCTCCAATTTGTCACCACCCTCCTTGGGAATCAAGTGAATCAAGCCCTCTGAGACCCTCTTTGGCATGGCACCTGTGATCATAATCTCATTGAAGGCAGCACAAAAGCCACCTTCCACGAGGTCCCAATGGTGAAGAAAGGAGACTGGGAGCCCGTCCGCCCCCGAGCATTTGCCCCTGGGAAGTGCCATCAATGCCTCTGCCAACTCCTCAGTAGTAAATGGTGTCGACATGGTAAAAAAATGTGACATGTGAGGGATGAGGACCGTAGTAATCACAACCTTAGTCTACACTTAACTGCACTTAATGATGTTTAAGAGACAAACAGATAGACAAGTATGTGTCAATGCAGTGCAGCTATATTAAATGAATGAATGCGGTTACAATGAAGATCCAAATGGATCTATGCTGCTGAATATGCTGACTATGTGCTGGGAATGCGGGCTGAACTGCTGTCCACTCTTTCCCTTATCTCCTGGAAAGGAAACACTGAAGGGAGACTTTGGAACAGAAGCTGAATGCTGAGGGGATAATGAAAACGCAGACCTGACTGCTGAATATGGACTGTATGCTGCTGCGTTTTGCTGAAGATGATGGCTGAACTGATGCGTTAACTGTAGATGATGCTGAAGATGATGCGTTAACTGTGGATGATGCTGAGGATGATGCGTTAGATGTACCTGATGCTGATGATGTTATGCTGAAACGCCAGATGATCCTGAGGAGGATGCGCTTCACTGATGAGCCCCTGATGACTGAGTGGCTGATCAACTACTGAATGGAGAGGCGCCTGTATTTATATGGGTGCATGCTGCTGGTCGGCCAGGTGGACTGCAGTCGGCCAGTGCATAACTCCCATAAAATACCAATATACCAATATACCAGTCGGCTGCCTCATAAAATGCCTAAAAATGCCTGATAAATGCTGGTAAAAATACCTGATGAATCTGAGATGCTAATATGATACCATAATGATGGCATGTCACTGTACACCTGACTGGTGTGCACGTGACATTCCCCGCTGCTAAACTGTTGCTGGGTGATAATCCTGGCAACCTTCGACTCTACTGCGATCCTTCTCCTCCGAACCACTGCCCCCTTCTGTCTTCTGATGGGACTGAGGCCGTCTGCAGGAGTAAAAATCCTTGAGCCAAGACGCTATGTACTGTGGGAACTTGAATGGCAACTACCTGAGTCACCCCTGACCTGTTCCTGGAAACCTTTCACCTACCATCTCCGTCGTACCTGAAGCTCTGAACCTCCTGAGGCGAATGTTGGAGCAAACTTCCGTCTTCTGTGGAAGAGAAACTCCCTGCTGCCAGTTGAAGCCAAAACTTATGTGCTCCTTTGATGATGGATGTCCTTCTTCCCTGAGAGTTCATGGGTAACATGTATGCAAGACTGACTGCTAAGATGACTGCTAGGATGACTGCTATGCAAACCATGTGCAACCCTATATGCTGTGCAAGAATGCAGATGAATGGGTTACTGATGCAGACCTAAGGGAAAATCCCTAAGGGTGGCTTGCAAAATTTTCAGAACTGGGTTTAACTGTGCGGAAGCGATAAAAATGATGACTGACTGCATGACTGATGGAATGAACATGCTCTAAGGCTGGCTACCCTGTGACGCTCTGATACCAATGTGACATGTGAGGGATGAGGACCGTAGTAATCACAACCTTAGTCTACACTTAACTGCACTTAATGATGTTTAAGAGACAAACAGATAGACAAGTATGTGTCAATGCAGTGCAGCTATATTAAATGAATGAATGCGGTTACAATGAAGATCCAAATGGATCTATGCTGCTGAATATGCTGACTATGTGCTGGGAATGCGGGCTGAACTGCTGTCCACTCTTTCCCTTATCTCCTGGAAAGGAAACACTGAAGGGAGACTTTGGAACAGAAGCTGAATGCTGAGGGGATAATGAAAACGCAGACCTGACTGCTGAATATGGACTGTATGCTGCTGCGTTTTGCTGAAGATGATGGCTGAACTGATGCGTTAACTGTAGATGATGCTGAAGATGATGCGTTAACTGTGGATGATGCTGAGGATGATGCGTTAGATGTACCTGATGCTGATGATGTTATGCTGAAACGCCAGATGATCCTGAGGAGGATGCGCTTCACTGATGAGCCCCTGATGACTGAGTGGCTGATCAACTACTGAATGGAGAGGCGCCTGTATTTATATGGGTGCATGCTGCTGGTCGGCCAGGTGGACTGCAGTCGGCCAGTGCATAACTCCCATAAAATACCAATATACCAATATACCAGTCGGCTGCCTCATAAAATGCCTAAAAATGCCTGATAAATGCTGGTAAAAATACCTGATGAATCTGAGATGCTAATATGATACCATAATGATGCCATGTCACTGTACACCTGACTGGTGTGCACGTGACAAAAAATGAAGTGCTTGCCAAAATACCAATCATACCTCCTCGGCTAAAAGCCCACTCATCAACATAAAATCTGTCAAGTCTAGAGAGATTGGGGCCGGTGCTCCTCCTGTCGGATCTCGTGAAGCAAAGGCTCCAAGGGCTACGCCCAAACTTTGTAAGATGCGAAGGGTCCTGTCCCCCGACTGCAAGAATCATCTCCTCCCAAGCTAAGTACTCTGCTCCTGAGACTGTGGCCGTGCCACCTCCAAGTCTGTCCTCTGTTGCCTCTATCATGTTAAAGTCACCGCCCAAGCACCAAAAGTTAGCCTGAGGGAGGGGCTGTCGTACTGAGCTCCAAAAGAGGGCTCTACTTGCAGCAGCGTTCGGAGCGTAAATGTTGAGGAAGGCAATGCTATCCTCTCCAATAGTAATGGTAATCCGCTATGCACGCCCCAGGACAATGACCCCTGAGCCAGTCATTGCCGGCAGCAGCTGCTCGTTGACAAATATACACACCCCTCCCTACGTCCCTGAGGGGCCGAAAGATGGGGACCAGACAGTGTGACTTCTACCTAGAAGAAGATGCGGGTGCGCTCCTCTGAGAGATGATGCTTCTGGAGAAAAAGAATGTCTATGGGTGCCCCCACTACGGCCCTCGGAAGCTCACCAGGTAGGGCTTCTCGTCTATGAAAGCACTGAGGTCCCCCTAAACCCTGAATGTTCCATGAAACATTCCGCATATCAATCTCGGTGTGATGCGGCACGAGTGGAACTACCCTCCACTCGAAGTGTCTTGGGCGAGGGTTTAGACAAGGAATAATCACAATCCCTGTGGGGGCAAAGGCGCTAGGTGGGCACTAATCCTGTCCTCCATGTGACGCCACTCGGTATGAGCGCACACATATGTATGATTTGAACTCCATCGATCATAGTAGAGGTATCTGTAAGAGGGGGGGGAGGGAAGAGGTACCGCAACAGAAGTATGCATAAGAAGCAGTACCTCCAAACTGGAAAAAACCATCTCCCCGTCCTAGCCTCGATGGGCTGAACCTCCAAGCTCCATCCGGTGATTATTCAGCCACGACATAGAGGGGGGTTGGCATCATCGACCCTGCTATTCAGAGCCGTGATGTGTTGGGCAAGCTGATTGTTATAGGATGCTAGCTAATGCCTAGAGTGCAGCCACACAATAGCGGGGAGAAGAGAGAGAGACAAGATAATCATCACAAGATTAAGGTGATTGTGGGAGTACAAGATGTAGTGGAAAGCATGAATTCAATATAGAGCTAGGTCCTTTTTATAGGAGAGACCTCATTACATATTCTAAGCATATGCTAGATGTGATGCCACCACATATGCTACATACAAGTCCACAACATATTCTAAGTATGATGCCACCACATATGCCTTTTAAGAGACTATTCCTACACAAGAGACTTGTACATACTAGCGGTTGTTCACACACATTGGAACCGCTTTATTTAAGTCTTACATTCAGTGCTAGTTTACTCAACCACCTAGCAATTGTTTATTCCCACATTAATCACTATTAATATTTAACATTCCATCCCATAGTGATAATGTGGCTAGAAAGCCCAGTCATCTTGGACTAGGTTTACTGTATCTTTTGGCTGTTGCGTCTTGTCGTCGGAGGTAGAGGAAGTAGAGTTTGCATAGTCTTCATCAGCTTTCAGCTTTGCAAGCCTCTTCCGACACTCTTCGATGTAGTGCCGTGGCTTGTGGCAATAGTGTCACTTTCCTTTCTTTGTCTTCGTGTCACCCTGTGAAGGAGTCCACTTTGCCTTTGTCCTTGGAGAAGCAAGCTAGGTCTCATTTGCTTGCATCACCCCTGGATCTGTTCTTCCTTGTTTGTTCCTCTTGGAGAAGTAATCCAACTAGACTTCACAGGCATCCCTTGGACAGGTGCATTGTATGAGCCGGAACTTTCTATGGGCAGGGACAGATTGCTGACCTGCTTCAGGCCAAAGTGGAATGGAGGGTGATTATCCAACCTGGTGCTCATGGATACCATGTGGTAGATTACTTCTTGTTGGTCATTCTCCGGGGCATCCCTTGGACAGATGCATTGTCTAAGCAGAAACTTTCTATGGGCAGGGACAGATGGCTGACCTGCTTCAGGCCAAAGTGGAATGGAGGGTGATTATCCAGCATCGTCATTAGGGCGGTCTTGGCATCATTGATCCAGCTATTCAAAGCAGAGTCCTGTTGGGCAAGCTGGTTGTGAGAGGTCTTCAGCCAAGTGGGGAGCCTTGGAAGGCTTTTCTTCTTTCATGGATTTCGGCCTGCACCCCCTCTATTGGTGACCCTTGAACCCCTAGTGTGTGATTGATCTTCATGGAGGCCCGTTCGGTAGTCTCAGTTCCTTTTTCGAGGACCGTTTTGCAGCGAGTTTGATGAGAGCTTGGGGCCACCTCAAGCCTGCCCTCTGTGAGTTGGCCCCACCTACAGCTGAGGAGAGACACTGCCACTCCTCCTTGATGATAAGGAACCCCCTCTTCAGGTTGCTCAGTGGCCACCCCCTAGGTACTCAATCTCACATTGCTTGGGGCCCCCTCTGGACGGGTCTAGCTCAGTCTTTGGGAGAGTGGGCTAGTTTTCGGAGGCTCCTGCCAGAGACACATGACAGGTGCCTCACGGTGATCAGGGGCAGAGACCTCATTACCCTCAACATCTATTTAGCCATCCCTCCTGACTGGGACACCTCCCTTGACGATCCTACCCCTTGTGGCTCAGAGCCTTCACTCGCCATGATATCCCCCTAGCAGTCCTTGGCTTAGATGAGGGACGAAGGGTTATATTTCCAATAGGTCCTCAGGGCCCCTTGGCAGAGGATTTCAGCGGTGGCTCACTTCAGTGGGTGAGGATGAATCCGGCCAAGGTGGCCCGTCATAATTCTTGGCGGTTTTGTCTTTGGGAAAACTAACCATTTGCTTACGCGTGTTCAGTGGGACCTAGGCGGATGGGAGTGGCAGGACCCCATCAGCCTGGAGATCCTGACCACCCCTTTCTTCCACTTAACAGTGAGGATGGGTCGCACGCTTGAGATGCATGAAATAGACGGCACCCCGGTGGCAACGACCATTGCGCCTCACAGGGCATTTCACCCCAATTTTTGGAAGCAACTGTGGTAGCCAAGGCAGATCACACTCTTCATATGGCAGTTAGCCCACCACCGTCTCGCCGTCGACACCTATTGGTGGTAGGCCGGCACATTGTGTGCAGTGCAGCCAAGTCGAGCGGCACTGCTTTTGGGATTGCTCCAAAGCACAACAGGTATGGCAGAGGATTCTTTGTCTGTACATGATCGGGAGATCCTGACCAGGTATCATCACATGGGGTGATAGTGATCCGTCCTGCCCTCCACTATGAGGAGGCAGTAGGAGGGCAGGCTCTCTGACTATCGTGCTGCAGGATTGACATAGTTCCAACTCCCAACTTGTTGTCTAAGGCCTGGTCTCCAGAGGCACATGTTAAGAGGTGGGAGATCATCAGCAGCATTGCTGCATGGCATATATGGCGGGCCTGTTGCAGCAAGGCCATCCCCCCCTACCCCCCCCCCCCCCCCGCACCCCAACAGCTGAGTCCAGCAGTGCTATTTGGGCTGATGTCATTCACACCCTCTCCGGCCAATGGGGGAAGCTCCAGGGAGGTTCAGAGCGCATGCATAGGCAGCAAGAGGTTTTTCTTACACACATGGCACCAGGGACCCTTCTTTCTGATCGGGATGGTAGGATCATTTAGCACTACAGGCCGCCTGTTTGTCCGTCCCCCCCCCCCCCCCCCCCCCCCCCCCCCCCCCCCCCCCCCACAAACCGTTGTATTAGGTACTCGCGGTCAGCCATGGGGGGACTATCCACCTTCACCTCATTTGAGGGTTCTGATCTAGTACATGTAGATTATGGCTGTTTGATTGTAACTAATAGAAGGATCTTTTCTCCCAGAAAAAAATAGAAACGGAAGTATTCAGGCCTGAGCAAAGGGGTTTTTTCCTTGTCGGTTCGGTGGGGCTTTTCTCCCCGTTGGTTGTTGGGGGGCGGGGGGGGACAGAGAGGTAGAAAGCAGAGAGAATTGAAGAAATTCTGAGCTTTTTTAATGGTAATGTGTACAGGATTCTCTGAAGGCTCTTCAAAAGAAGCATCAGCGGACGGTATATAGACTAACTTTGGTGAAAGGATGGAACACAGAAGAGCTTGAAGGATATGCAGATCTTTTAAAAGTGGGTGAACCGGACTTTTTGGAGATCAAGGGAGTAACCTATTGTGGCTCGTAAGTGCTTCTCCTCTCTGTGTGTGTGTATATCAACATGGGTGTTTTCATAAAATTTTGAAAGTATGGCTCTTGATTCACAGGTCAAATACGTCCACCTTAACAATGGAAAATATTCCATGGCATGAAGATGTGAAGGCCTTTGCGGAGGCCCTTGCTACAAGGAGCAATGGAAAATACGAGCTTGCTTGTGAACATGCACATTCTTGTTGTGTGCTTTTGGCGAATGTAGGAAAGTTCAAGTTGGGAGGCTTCTGGTATACATGGATAGACTATGAAAAATTCCATGATTTGGTATAGTAGTCCTTAAACCTCTAATGTTTTCTTCTCTCTCTCTCTGTCTCTCCACCCAAATGACCTATTGTTTAACTTGAATAACATGCCATTGTTATGTTAAGATCCTTATAATTGTTATCTTACATTTAATGATGCACAATACTGTCTATCTTGATTCTTGGCAGGTTGCTGCTGGCACTCCCTTTAGCAGTGAAGATTATATGGCTCCTACTCCTGAGTGGGCTGTGTATGGGTCTACTGAAGGTGGGTTTGATCCTAAAGAAGTGCGCGTGAGGAAGGAGCGCAGGCATGGCGTTTCAAAGCCTGATTCTGGGGGCTGTACTTGAAGAATGTGATCAACTGGATCAATCACACAGATGTTTCTCCACAGATGGTAAGAAAAAGCTTCATGCAGCACCTTCTTGAAGAGCATATCCCAAATGAATCGAGTAAGCTCTCTAGAATGATGTATAAAGGTGGCCTCGATGTTTTTTAGGATTCAGGAATCACTCTTTTGGTGCTAAAGTAAGGTCTGTGGGTGAAGAGTGTATGAAGCATCTAGATCTAGCATTTAGGTTACTAGTAAGTAGGATGGAGATATGATGGGATTTCTTTAGGAGCTGTTTCCAGCTTTTTCCTGAGCATGCAGATGTTACCTGGATTACCAGTTCACATCTGCACAAAAGCTACTGTGGTAAGTCTTCCTTTTCATGCTCAGAGAGGCAATCGAAAGCACAAATTCATATGCACGATTGCTAAAATACCTGCACTCAGTAAAGGTTCTCACAATATGGAGCAAACGCACTCATGAGTGAAAACCAGCAAATAAAGCAATCAAAAGGGAGAATCGCGTGAGGATTCATCCAAGGGAAGAGATTTGAAGTTAGAGAACCTTTTTTGTCGAGAGGAACCCCTCTTCCTTGTTACATATATTACCAGGTGCTATGTTCTGCTCCTTTTTGGGTCCTGTTTCCAGGTGTTTCTTATTTTCAGTGATAGATCTAGGTCTTCAGAGACTGATATTGTTGGGTGTGCCTTTGATTTTAGATAGCCTTAATGAAGTCTTTCTTGTCAGAGGAAATGCCCAGTCATTCAAAAGCACTACTACTTAGCATTGGGTTGTCATGATTAAATGAATTGCTTACGTGGAGTCATGCTTCAATTTTTGATTGTCCATTTATGAGTAAGGAGTGACCCTTTCAGCTTGTTCCATGATGTGATGAACGGCAACTAGTTTAAGGAAAGTCAATTTAGCATAAAGCAGATTTTGGCGAAGGCACGTTCTCTATTATATTTCTGTCTTACAATGCTTTATGTTCCACACTTTGTATGATGCCTTAATACTCTGGTTATCCTTTTGTTGCACAGAAAAAAATCTTATAATTATGCTTGTTTATTGGCTTTGCATTGTGTTATTGTGCTTATGTATTGATCTTAACAGCACCAGTAAATGGTGATTCTTGATGCAATAATAATCCTTGAAAGTAGTTTTTAATTGTGCAAAATCATGCGTTTAAACCGCTGGCCTCAAGCATTGCAGTGTGTCTTGAAATAACAACTAGGGTGCACTCGAAGGGCTCATCCCCACCTAGAGCTGACATCAACAAGCTAGGGTGGTTATCCATGTTAGTAACCTATATTTTTTGGGTAAGTTACCAGCTCATGATAGGCTAGGCTATTTTTGTCAAAGCAAACCAATAGAACAGAACATATCGGCCTTAACCAGTAGAACAAAACATATGGGCCTTGACCTGTATCAAGGGCTAGGGAGGAATGCTCACTCATGCAAGGCTTTAAAGGTTCACATGGACTAGAACTGATGGGCCTTGTCCTAAGTCAAGGGATGTGGCTCACTATTTGTCGCCCAAGAAGATGATTGGTGCAAGCCTTGTAGCTTGACATGGACTACTGCTGGCGTAAACCTTGTAGCTTGATATGGACTGCTTTCTGTAAGGATATCCATATGCCAACTCATGCATTTATTGTTTTCAAGCTTTATGCATTCAGTCCCTTAATTCTTTGAGGGTAAGAAGGTACATGGCCAATTAGACTAAAAAATGAAAGCTGATGAATATGGTGTCTGCCTAACCTGTGTGTGTGTGTGTGTGTGTGAGAGAGAGAGAGAGAGAGAGAGAGAGAGAGAGAGAGTGATATCAATGTCTGCAAAACAACAAAGGGTTGATGTGAACAAAAGTGTTTCCATACACGAAGTGATCGGGGACTTGTTTGGACTTCTCTACATAGGTGTTGTTTATGTCATCACAACTCCACCAAAAAGTCATAGGCAGCCTTGTTCAAGAAAATCAATGACTTGGAACATTGGACCAAAGCCATCTTTGAAGAGCGAATGGAACCTCCCTCGTATCTCATAATACACATGGCATTTGAAAGAGTAGTGCTCCTGCTGCTTGACCTCTGGAGTGGAGCAGAGTCTACAAATCATGTCCTCCTTGGCAATGCCCTTTACTCTCACACGATCAAATGACACAACACCACCCTTCTCTCTCCTAGTCTCTATTCTTAGGCGATTGAAAGAGCCTCAAATTTGTTCAATCACTATTTCAATGGTATGGGGCGTGTGTAAAGATGAACTAACTTTGGATAAAGCTATCATTTGTAATCCCTAAAAAATGTTTTGGAAAATTTCAAAGAGGATAATGTGAGTCTGTACATGAAATGATTATTGTCTTGCCTAGCAAGGAGTAAAAACCATGTTGTGATGGAAGGGTGGTAGACGGTTGGTTCGTTTGAAATCCATGTGAGAGGAACCATTGTGTAATTTTGGCATACCACCATCAAGAAAAATATGCACTCAAAGCAATGCCCTCTAAGAAACAAGGTAGAAAGTTAAGAAGTTCACATATTTTAGAATTTTAAATGATTTATTATACCATCAGAGGTAACTTCAAACTTGTACTGGATGGTTAATTTAGATTTCACTCTTAAACATCTTTGAAGGGGGTTTTCTTGCAGAATGGAAGATCAAGCATCCATTTATCCTTGTGATGCTTGTGGTATTTGGTCTTAGTGTTTGATAGAGACATGAAGTCTAATATTAGATGCTTAGTGAAGTGGCAATTGCTTTTAGGGAATCTACCTAGTATAGATCTACAAGATCTCTGTGTCAATGGCCTTAAGACTTTATTGCTTAGGTAACGTGAGAGCTCTTTGTGAGTGTACATATACATGTACTTTCTACTTTTTTGATTAAGGGGCCTTAGTGGAAAGCTTATACTTGTGTCATGCTTGTCTCCATGCTTTATCTTTGAGTCTTCTTAGCATGATTAGAGTGATTAGTATCTTGATTAACTTTTATCCTTGCGATTACGATTTTGTTGCTAGCTCATTGAGTGTGCTTTTATCTTGTGTTTGATTTGTGCTCTTTGAGAGCTTAGTGTCATTTTTTAACGTGGTATTAAAACTTAGAACTTTATCTTCTGTTCAATTCATGCTCTTTGAGAGATTAGTGCCATTTTTTTAACATTGTACCATAGCTTATAAATCTTCTTTCAGATGCATGAGTGAATTTCTGCATTGAGTTATACTTCTTTGCGAGCTTTCAATCTTTGTAGAATTTAGATTTTCAGTTCATCTCATTTTTTAGTGGCACAATGAAGAGGGGGGTTTTTGTGTCGTGAAAAATAGAAAGGCTGCCACCTGAATGTAAGTTGAAAGCGAGGGAAAGGAAGAGCGTTTCTGTGTAAAGGTGAGATAGTTGTTTGTGTGTGTGTGTGTGTGTGTGTGTGTGTGAGAGAGAGAGAGAGAGAGAGAGAGAGAGAGAGAGAGAGTTCTCTATGTGATCTAATGAGCTGTGAGCAACACTACAACAACAACAGTCTTTAGAGAAGAAGGCAATTGCGACTTCTATGTGGGGGATCTACCAGTGGCCAGGTTTGATTTGTAGCAGTAAGCAGCAGCACCCTTCCCTGTCAATCCAAAACAGAAACAGTGCTTGTGTCAGGTAGGCCACATGCGTGTGGCCCTTCTATCTGTAATGGGTTAATCGTGACAGCAAACTGTCCTAGACTCCTAGTGCGCTAAAAGAAAGGGGTCACTTGTGGAATAAGGTTTAACAAAAACCTTTGTAATGTAAAGTTAAAAACCTTTGTGGGTATTTTTTTAGGTTATATCCTAAGTTAATACCTTAGTGAAAATTGCAATGGGGGAGGAGGAATATACATGGCCACACACCATATATATCATCTTTGTGAGGTTTGTTTTGAGAGTGTGTAGATGGGTGTGAGTCTCTCATCTTCATTGGTATCATGTCTACACTTGCATCAAGTGTATGTGGTATCATGTCTACACTTGCATCAAGTGTATCGATACAGAGATTTCAGTGGGGCCTCATCATCTACTTTGTGAAATCTTTCTTGTTTTGCAATTTTTTTGTGATTCAATAGAATAAGACTCTTTATAGGTAGTGGGCATTATAGTTGTGTAAATCCATGGTTGAATGCTTGATCAAAAGAAAGTGTTAAAAAATGGGTGATCAAGAATTCATTTACTTTTGTGATGCTTGTGGTATTTGCCTTTAGTGTTTGTTCATATAGAGACGTGAAGTCTAAGGTTAATTCCCAAAAGGAAAGTGGCAATTAATCTTTGAGGAACTAGGATAGTTCTAGAATGGCTCGATGGCAACTCGATCCTCTCGCTCCTTAGAGGGATGTCTACGCGCTAGGGTAGGCTTATTCACCGCACTAGCCTAGGCCCTCAAAACTAGACACCATCACAATCACTTGCCTCAATCGGCAAACCTCATTCTCCCAATGGTATGAGGGATACCATGGGTCGATCCCGGGCATTTCTAAAAACGCCGCCCAGCTTCACAAGTATGGAAACGGAGTTAGTACATCGAAGCCAGGAGAAAAAAATACATGTACTCTTTCTCTTAAACCATCAATATCAAAATATAACGTCACTTCAAATAGTAACTTCATAGAATTTCTAACATTTTTCAATGGAAAAAACTTAGTGAGAAGTTTTGTGTCGCATTTGTGTAAGGTTTGTTTCCATTATTTCATAAGTCTTCTTTTAAGCTTGATCAGAGTGATGAGTATCTTTATTAAGTTCTTTCTTTGTAGTTAGCATTCTGTTGCTAGTTCATCAATTTATTTCTTACTTGTGTTATTCATGTTCTTTGAAAGCTTAGTGCCAATGTTTTATAATTTTGATACAAAACAAAAAAAACTTAGGTTTTTTCTCCACAATTCTGATGTAAATATAATATTGCCTCTCATTGGTGCAACCTTCATTTGATTTTTTTTAGAAAAGATTTTTTGTGATTCCAAAATATTCAAGTGTACATTATAATCTTGTCGAGCTAGTCATGTGAACAATTCCAATGCAAGCCTAAATTGTAAATGTAATTCAGGTATGTCATTATTTGAAAAAATGCATCAGCCACCAAGGGTATGGTTCTAAATTTTGCAAGAATGGTGGAGATAAGGTCCTAGCAACTAACTCTAAGTCGTGTGAAAATGTATTCACCTATAATCTCTCCATCCATCTCTCTCTAGGTCGCATCCTCAACTAGGAGGGCCATATATCATTGTAGATATCACTTGCACATTAGAAAGCCACCTCTTAGTGGTAGGCTCCTGGACATATGCTCAGAAAGATTTCCTCTCCAAGAAAACTAAAGGAGCATGTTCGTTTGCCAACTGAGCCTAGGCTACCGAGTGCATGGTTGAGCTCGGAATAGTGTAGACAAAAGCCATCCCTTAGTTCTAGGCTCTTGACAATGTGCTTGGAATTGCATGTCCCCTTGCTAAAACTGATCTTAGGCTGTTGGGCCTATGGTTTAGATCGATCAAGTGAAAGTAACTCCAAGATACACATAGGAGTAACAATCTATACATGATCCCTTTCTATTTGTAAAATTTTACTCGGATGTCACCTGGTGTGAGGTATTGAAGATCATGGCCTTGGTCTTACCACTCATAAAATTCCTAGAGTGAAATTAGG
Source organism: Cibotium barometz (assembly GCF_041138505.1). NCBI lineage: Eukaryota > Viridiplantae > Streptophyta > Polypodiopsida > Cyatheales > Cibotiaceae > Cibotium > Cibotium barometz. The sequence goes on along the minus strand of NC_141102.1, from coordinate 23,634,770 downwards.
TGTATTTGTAGTTCCTCTATTGAATTTAAATATCGATAGTATCTAACTATGGCATGATGTGAACCAATGTGTCAGCTAGTGGGGAGGTTAGTGCCAAGTCTATCAATAAAGTTAGAGATATTATCTCTGTCTAGGCCAAAGAGGTGTGGAGAGAGAAGACATCACTATTTTCCCACAATCACGGTGGTGATATCCGTAGTTTCACAACCTAGTCCTTTAACTCTCCTTGTAGTGATAGACTCATATTCCTTGACTCTAATACTAATGGGCTTGTCATGTGGTGGATTGGAACAATGGTGTTATTATAACAAAATGGCAGAACCTACTTATCAACTAGCAAGAGGGCTAGAGTATCACAAGCACAAATAATATGCTTAGCTTGTGAGTCCTCATAGTCCTTAGCTCTGCTAGGCCATAGTTTTTACATGGCCATACTAATTTTGGATGTAGTCAAGAGGGTGGCTAAGGTGGATTGAGGAGTGTGTGACAAGTTGGGAGGAGTTTAGTTGGGCATGTTGAAACAACTTCTATTCATATGTGTGCCAAGTGGCATGGTTATGATGCAAGTTGTTTTGGTGATTTCCACCATGCTTTAGTACGACATGCAGTCATAAGAGCACTTAACTAAATTCCTTGATTTCATCCAAAAATCCCTCTTCTTTCAACAAGTGAGATGCTATAATATCCTTTGCTCTTATTGGTGCTAGTTTATTTGTCTTATTGCTTTCTATACTTGATATTTAGAAGGATGATTTAACCACTTTGCAAGTTAACATGGTTTCACCTACCCTAGTGTCTTTCCCTCACGGGGCCCCTTTCAGGGGGTGGCGCCACCGTAAGGCGTTTTGCCATCTTACCCACATAACCAAAGTCCGTATTTTGTAAGACGACACTGGACGTGATAAAGCGATCCTACCCTGAGCTTAATGCCAAATAGGGATGTAACCAAATTTGTGTATATACTTGCTTAAGCTAGAACTAGTGGGTCCGAGATTATTTTTAAGTTTTTTCTAGCCTAGAGTGAAGGCTAGTCATTTTGACATTAAATTCTTTTCCTTGCAATAGAAAACTTGTGACCTCTTCCTCTTCCCTATTCCCCCTATCCCCTTGCTTGCGCTCTATTGAATCTTGCTTTCTTGATGGTGATGCTTTCTTAGATAGGTTTGATTGTAGGATCTCAAGGTTCTCCTCGAAGAGGGATTATGTGTCTATTATTTGCAGAGCCCGTGTATATATTGTAGGTGGCATGCATGGGTAGTGGGCAAAAGGTGGGCTCATGTAGAAGCTTCTTCTAGTGAAACTCCAACATTCTACTTTCCTCGACTCTTATTTGTTTGCTTTCTGACTCTTAGACACAGTTTGAGATAGGGAATTGAAGGTTGATGTGTAACAAGGCAAGCTGATAAGGCAGATGTGAATGAGATTGGGTTATCCATGAGAGTGGAAGAATTTTAGGACACCCAATCGGGCCAGTACATTGGTAGACCGCGAATGGTGGATGGTTTTCTAGACATGGTGTTCACTAATTTTATAACACTTGAGCCTTGCATGATAGAGATAAGAAGATAAAGAATGCAAGGGTCTTATTGGCTTGCAAATCTAGCCACTCTTAGTAGAGTAATCCTCTCTTGTGGAGATCTAGGGTCCTCAACCTTACCTTTCTCGTTGTCACTATAAGGAATCCTTGCAAGTAAATGGGGAGCAAAGAGGGAGAGAGCTATGAAAAGCTCAACCTCTACCTTAGTGCCTTGGTGAGTGAAAGCATGGGGGAGGAAGGAAGAGAAAGAGAGAGGGAGAAGAGAACTAGCATTAGCACACCATCACTCACCCACACAATCCTCAAGCAAGTGTGCATCGAAAGAAGAAAGCATACAAGCAAGCATCAATCACAAGAGCAAGAAAGACTCAAACTCAATTGTGAGGATGGGATTATCTTTTCTCATTAGTCAAAATGTCTTATATACAAGACTCATATTTATAATGCTCAATCGCCCAAGTAATGTCTTGGGGCCCAAAACCTATTCTAGGCTAATTTCCTAGGCTAATTATATTCTATTTACATTACACAAGTAAGCTCGATTTTGACTATCTTCTAGCATTACACAAATTGTACGCTTGGAGATTTTCCATAATAATTTACATGAAGCACATTGTGTAGTATAAAAACGTGTGGCTCGAAAATGTTGCCGCTCATTCGGAGTAATGTTAGGCCAATATGGTTAACATAGCTCCCTCCCTAATCACGATTTTGTCCTTAGAATTAGCAGTGAAGCATAATGGGAGTCAACAGTAGAAGCCATTGTATTTCCAGTAAAAGTTAAAGTGGGACTTCATGTACTAGGTGGCGTGGTGGAATTTTTTGTAGGATGTCTAGAAGGCAATTTCAAACATGTCTTCACATTGGCTACAAACATTACTCCGAACGTGCGACAACATTTTCGAGCTATATTGTTTGCACCATGCAAAGCGCTTCATGTAAATGATTATGAAAATCTCTAAGCTTAGTCAAAATTGAGCTTATGATATGTAATGCCGATAGTATTTACTTAGACTAGGAAATTAGCCTAGACTAGACTAGCTTTTAGGCCCTCGGACATCAATTGGGAGATTTGAGAATCGTAAATATGAGTCTTATATATGACATTTTGACTAATGAGAAAAGACATAATTCCATTCTCACAATTGAGTTTGAATCTCTCTTGCTTGCTTGTATGCTTTCTTCTCTTTGCTACATGCTTGCTTGAGGATTGTGTGGGTGAGTGATGGTGTGTTGATGCTAGTTCTCTTCTCCCTCTCTCTTTCTCTTCCCTTCTCCCCCATGCTATTAGTCACCAAGGCATTGAGGTAGAAGTTAAGCTTTCCATATCTCTCTCCCTCTTTACTTTCCACCCATTATAAGGCTTCCATGTGAAAATGGGGAAGATAAGGTTGAGAACCCTAGCTCACCACAAGAGAGGGTTGCTTTACTAAGAGTGGCTAGAGGTGCAAGCTGGTAAGACCCTTGCATTCTTCATCTTCTTCTCTCTATCATGCAAGGCTCAAGTTTTCTCGAATTAATGAACATCTTTGTCACCCCCGCTATTGGGGAAGCACCCTAGCTTAGGACTCCCTTGTTATACTTTGTAATTAAAGTATTCACATACCTCGGTTGGAATGCGAATCCACTTATTGGTATTGTTTAACTCATGTTTGTTGTTTAATTGATTACCTTGGTGCAATGGAGTATGGAGCAACCTTTCAAGCTCAAGTTGCATGTGGACGAGTAAGTATTCTCATTCATTTCCTTTGATTCAATCTCTTTCTTCTTGTATTTGTTAAGTTTTTACGTTTTTACTCATTTGGTACTAATCTTACCAAGAAACCTTGTAGAAATACCATTAGTTTACTGCATTGAGCATGTCATTAGGTAGATTAGGAGTGCATTAATCATCCTATCAAATCAAAAAACCTAAAAAAGCATCATTAGGTAGATCAGGAGTGCGTTAATCATCCTCAAATCAAATAAAAATGCATCATTAGGCTATATTGAGCATGCCATTAGGTAGATTAGGAGTGCATTGCTCATCCTATCAAATCAAAAACCCAAAAAGCATCATTTAGCAAGAATTAGAGGAGAAAACTCTAGATTTTTTGGCCAAAACTGTGAAAACTACTCTCAAGTTTACCTGCGTATATGCTTGACAAATCTTGTGAACGCATGTATGAAAGTAGGAATACACGTTCCTATTTCTAACAAAAAAGTATTCTCATTTATAAGGAAAGGTAAAAAAAATATTCCCTCCATAAATGGCAATTATGATAAAAACTACTAAAATTTGAACCATCATGTGGCCCAAAATTCCACCACTATAGTTGGCAGAGCTGTCAGCCTAACGTATGCACATACCCAAGTGAGAATGTACATTCATAAGAAGTTCCTATCTTCCTAGCCAGGCATGCTTATACATCCCCATGCACATTCTTGGACTTGTGAACACATGTTCTCAAGTCAAATAGGGGGATCCGCCATGCACATTCCCATCTCATTTGGACATGCACGTACCCAAATGGAAACACACGTTCTCATCTTATGAACGCATGTTTGCAAGTCACACAAAAGACTTAAAAACTTAAAAAATTTAGCCAAATCCAAAATTTCTAGGGCCACCACATGACTTCTGTATGACCAAAAAGATGATCACCCTTACATGTATACAAGATCAAGAACGATTTTCAAACTTAATCCCCCACTAGAGGAGAGTTCCTTAAACGATGCAAAATTGAGAGTACCATCACAAGAGGTACCATTTCATGCTTTGTAGTCCATGGGGCCTCAAACAACCCTAGTAGTGATGGAGTATTTGAGAAATAGTGAAGACGTTAGCTTGAGTGAGGCCTATTATTGGGGGCTATTACTACAGGGCCTCATAGAAGTCAGAGTAGCCAACTCCCCTAAAACCACTCAAGAGGGAGTTTTGTGGATGTAATCAGAGACATTATCATGGGAGGTCCAACTAACGAGTAGGAGTTAGAGAATAACCAAACCACCGAGCAAGTAAGAAGCCAGTGGCTAAAAATACCAACCATGAAGCCATCCATTCTCGATGATATGGACCCTAACCAGTCTAGTTCAAGAACTAGAAGCACCAACCTTGTAGGGAAGGAGTAATCCTTTAAAACCACCATAACTAGTTTGGCTGTAGTGATAACGATTACATCGACAACTTTTAGCTTAGCTAGCACCAACCTTGTAGGGGAGGAGTAATCCTTTAAAACCACCATAACTAGTTTGGCTATAGTGATAACGATTACATCGACAACTTTTAGCTTAGCTAGCTCTCAAAATACAAATCCTGGATTGTTCAGAATAGCTTGGAGACCCACTGCATGTCCAGGCCTTGCAGCATTAGACTTTGGTACAAGCAGTGGAGGGGGGTTCAGGTTCAATTTTACCATCAGGACTGCAGTAAACAACCCAGGCCACCAGGGTATAATAAATAACCCGGGTGTGCGGCATCCATCTTTACTTGAGGATCTTGAAGGGTGAGGTGAGGCCCAACCAACCCCCCTCACCATGGAAGGGAAAGTGGTATTGTGGTTCCAATCTCACTGAAACAGAAGACAAGGCTGATTTTGACACCTTAAATATCGCATCCGCAATAGGGTGTTCCTATTAAGAAACCCGTGCAACCTAGTCGACTACCTCTACTATGTTAAGTACCTAGAGAAAGAAGCAATCAAAGCTTATATCAATAGAATGAGATACCTCCACTCTCGATGTGCTGAAACTAACAAATTCTCTCTTATGAACAGCTAACTAGAAGGTTCCTAGAAGGAATCCTTCACTCAACCTTAGACAATGCCTTGTACTCTGAAAAACATAAGAAATTTGAGCCATGTTGTAGGAGTTCCATAGATTTTGATGATAACTTCATGGGAACTACTTCAAGGAATCCCACTAAAGGGACCCCATTAGAAGCATCATTTGGTATCGTGCCTTCAAAGATCAGCAACATAAAGGGAAAGAACCATAGGTTGCATTGTAGAAGACCTAGTGGCTGCACTCATGTAACAAATGATTGAGCAATGGAAAGTTGGGTTAAGAAAAGATAACATAGGACAACCACATCTATACCCTAGATGTGAGTTGGTCTAGTGTTCAATATACCATACTTACCATATAAGCATGGAATACCCCCACCTAAGACCCAAACACAGAGGAATTTGGTGCACATACTTCATGAGGGCAAGAAACCACGATATTGCCCACCATTTCTATAAGAATCAACCCTAAAGGAAGGTAGCAATCGTGCTAGTCACACCAGCTCCACCCCTTCATCACCTGGATTTTCTTACACCATTGGCAAGGCCCATGATTGCTAATGCACCTTAATTGGGGTAGTATGTGCCTTAAAAAGGAGTACTAAGCTCCAGAGTTACTTCTACCACCTCTAGTGTTGCCACAACAACCACCCATTACTTGGGTGACCCCCATGAACCAATTAATCCTGACAAAAATACATCAAGGGGAGGAAGAGGGAATAGGGGGAAACACTATATACCTAGAACCGCTAGAGGCTCAAAGTCCCCTAAGTCAAATCCTAAGGCATTCAAGATGGTGATAGTGTCTACCCAGTCTACATAGCCACACTACAATCTAATAGAAAGCTAAACTGCAATCTAATAGAGGGACTATAAGGGACATCATCGGGTGGCAGAATGTACCATTAAGAAGGCCATTGTAGCTACACCAACCAACCCACAACCACTAGCTCCTCTTTGTATTATTTATGGCATTGATCACATTGTGAGGGCATAAAGATCATGGCTAAATCCACCCTCTCATGTACGTAAAAGCATCACCCAGGCATTGTGTTATGAGTGTGTTTCTATCAACCAATGGATCGTCCGATAACTCACTTTGCAACACAAGCCACTCAAACAACGTATCTTGAACCACTTTTTCACCTCGAGCTTCATATATACATAATGCATGCATGGCCAATATATCCTCCCAAATATCCTCATCAACACACAAGAGCTCTTGGTCTATGTATGGGCTACCAAGAGTGTGCATATCCCAAAAGTGTCCATGGTAATGTCATCATAAGTAAAGAGACTATTAACCCTCTATGGCGTCGATGTCTGCCACCGTATCATTTTCACCACCTTTGGACCACAATGCTTGGAATTCACTTGAAAATCATAAATTATATATTTTACATGTGTGCTCGCTCGCCACCTGTCTATTAAAGGTGCACCACATGATTTTAGGTAGAGAGTACTATTTGTGGATTAGGTGTTACACAAGCTAGAGTGGCTGAATGAGCCCTGGAACCTAATTTTAACTTTGGTCACCCAAGAGTGTAAACCCTAGTAGCCACACATAAGAGGAAAAATGTAACTCTCACAACTCATTCTCTTATGCAACTAATAGAGTGCTCTACTTCTCCATTCTCGTGTTTCTTGCCTAATCTCTTACCTAATCTAATTAGAGTTGTTATATGCTTATTATGTATGTGTGAGAGAGAGATTGAGTGAGAGGAGGGTCGAGCTTCCATTGGAGTGCGATGGTGGAGTGGAGCTCTCGGGTGCTCTTGTTGCGACGATGGCATCCACGAGAATCCTAGTAACCAGCATTCAACGAGATGAGTGACACACCACCGTTTGCATTTTGTGCGTTAGGCCATGGTAAATTGGCTTCTCGATTAAGTTGTTTGTGCTCTCAAGTGCGATTGGGCAAAGTCCCATGAGTTTGGTTATTCCCTGTGCCTTTCTCATGATGTAAGGACCCTCCATAAGTGGTGTCGCTATACTGAGGAATAGAACCATAGCATAGCCACTATACATTTTGAATGCATGTGTGTGGTTAAATTCAGTTATGTTTCTGTTTTCTTTTCTTTTTTTCAAAAATGGCAAAAATGAAAGAAAGAAAATATGAGAAAGGTGTTTGTTTTTTTGATTTGTTGTGTTTCTCATTATAATTTGTGCGGCCCTGGTTGTTTCTATGGCTTCAATCAGAGGACTGTTGAGAGTACATAGCATGCATTGTATTGCAACAAAGAGTCGGTAGCGGTCATGGAGAAGATCATTGAGTACAATGAGATGGGCAACCAAAGACAAAGGGAAAGGAATGCATGATTATCAACATGGCTTTTTTTTCAGATACTTGTAGCATGAGCATGAGGCTGGCCACCTCTTGTCTTAGTTGTACGGCTAGTTGGAAATATGTACAATGGACTTGTATTAGACCACTCAGCTTGTACACTAGGTTTGCTTTGGTGAATGATAAAATATACTTTTTTGGATGCTTGTAGCATGAGTATGAGGCTAGCCACCTCTTGTCTTAGTTATATGGCTAGTTGGAAATATGTACAATGGACTTGTATTCGACCACTACTTAGCTTGTACACTGGGTTTGCTTTGGTGAATGATAACATATACTTTGGAGTTGTATTATTGGTCAAGTTGCAAATCAGATTTCTTTTGGTCAGCTAGTACTAAACAGGCTAGTACTCATTGGGTACTAACAGGCTAGTACTCATTGGGTACTAATAGTGTACTAACAGAGCACTAATAGACCAAACCTAGTAAAAATAGGCATTTTACTATTAGACTACTCATAAGATACTAACAGACTACTAATAGGATACTAATATGCTATTACTAGTGTGCTTCACTCATTAGGTACTAGCAGAGTACTAACATAGTACTAATAGGGTACTAACAGGCTAGTATTCATTGGGTACTAATAGAGTACTAGGTACTAACAGAGTACTAATTGACAAAACCTAGTAAAAATAGGTATTTTACTATTAGACTACTAATATTCTATTCTTAAGGTAATAATAGGTGAGTATTAGGGTAATACTACTGCTAGACTATTGATAGGATACTAACAGATTACTATTGAGAGACCTACTACTAATAGGGTACTAGTAGGATACTACTAGTCTATTACATAAGGTCAGTATTAGGGTAGAATAGACATATACTACTAATACACTATTATAAGGGTCTAATAGAATACGATAAGTAAATAAATTAGACAATTACACTAGTAAAGTGATTTTTATTAGACGACAGTAATATTCGAGTACACTCATGGACTCTTCATGAGTGTACGTGTGTGTGGTGAAAAGACCCGTAGTTGCATACGAGACAGTAGAGAAGAGAAGCCAAACAAGAAGAGAGAATAATAATCAGAATTGGAATCTTGAATGTTTCTTAAACTCAATCAAAATGTAGGTTTGTTACATGTCAAGTGGCATGTTATTGTATATTGATTTGTACACTTCATGTGAAATTGAAAAAACCTTCCTTTCATCGTTGATTGATTCCATCTGAACCATTGGAAACTTGATGGCCCTGATAAGGTGCGAGTAAGTCAAAACTTCAGGTCGGTCATCAAGAAGGCAATAAGTATGAACATCAAGTGGCTTGTAGTATATACCCTTGATTGCATAACAGTCCTTCTTTTCCATCCATTATGTAATGTACTAACTGCCTTAAACTTTACAGTAGGACACTTTATGTAATGTACTAACTACCTTAAACTTTACAGTAGTACACTTTATGATGTAAAACTCCAAACCCTCAGAATTTCCAACCTCTGCATTAACAGCAAAATTGTCCCCAATGCTCACAGCGTCACTGAGAATCTCATGGTGTCCTTCATAGGTGGCATCATCAAAGATGTCATCATTCGTGTGCACACTTGGTGCTACGAGCTCGATGATATGATATTCCCATTGTTGCACATATGCTTTGTTGCAACATCTTTTCCATACACCATGCATGCAATCACTACAAAAACATGATAAATTATGTGCTCTAATGCTTGTGTTGTTAGTCATTGAAAACCCATTAACACAATGTATAGAACGTGTTTTATTAACAGGCTGGCAGTCCCACAAAACTAATCGGTCAACCTCTGTAGCCTTCGCCTCCCAAAACAATCTAGCCACAGCTATTTCCTTTGATGGGTAGGAAGCTTGAGCTACATTTGACAAATTCGACGACCAAAGAAAGTTGACCACGTCAGTAACACACTCTAGTCGCACAGCATCCGCTTTCAATTGTTCATGTGTGAGGGCTCTCTTCACAATAGCCCCTGCTCTATCATGCTCACCCTTACCATGTACCAAGCCAAAAAAAATTCCACGTCATCTTCAAGCCAATCAAACTAGGATATCTGCCGACAAATAAAAATGGTCTCTTTGCCTTGAATTGGGATGTTGCGCCGTCTGACCAAACATAGTGCTCTCATAATAGTACCCCCTGTTTCTCCAACCACGTATAATGAAGCATAAAACAACATTACACAAACAGAGTATCATGCTTCATATCATCAGAGATGAAGCATGATACTCTCTCTCTCTCTCTCTCTCTCTCTCTCTCTCTCGTCTCCTTCTTTTAAATGTAGACGCATTCAAGTAATCTTTAGGCCTGTGTAACAATCTGAAAGAGTTCTCTATGATGTGAAAAATCAGACTTGTTTTTCATGATGTGAATATCTTGAGATAGTCACGACCGTGAAAAACTTTGTTTTTTCATGCCAAAAAATTTTCACTTTTTAAGGATGACTTTTTAGTCTTGGTAAGGCAATCCCTCCAATCACTAAGTGATTTTCATGACTTTTTTCCATGGTGACTTTCTCTAGTTTTTCATGCTAGTGTCGGTGTAGATCTCAAAAAAATAGTTTTTCACAACCATGAAAAACTAAAGTTTTCCATTTATGATGCAAAAAAAGCTAGCCAAAGTGGTACACACCACAAAGAGTAGGACTATGTCCACGATGGCTGTTAGAAGCCCATGGGTTTTATCAAGGCAACACCAAAATTTGGGTTCCCAAGGAAAGCAACAAAGAATATCAACACAATCAAGAGATTATCTTGCAAGAAGGGTCATAGTGAGAAGAACAAGACTTAGTGAAGTAAGTGAAGTCTACACAGCTTGGATCACTAAAGGGAAGCAAACAATAAGGAAAAATCAATAAACTTCAACGCTAACACAACAAGAGGAAAAAGTTTCTACATTAAGCCAAGTGTGCCTATCACCTTCCAAGTTGGCAAGGAATCGCTTAAAGAATTCTTCAATACACACGTACATGATCTAAGGAGTATTATAGATTTAATCATCTCTAATAGCCTAACACCTCCATGGGAGTTGGATCCACCACAGTGCACACCATCTACTATCACAACCTGGAGATGATGGTAGTAACCCAAAACCTTGTTACATGGTTAAGAGGCAGGTATCCATGAAACCAATCTTCATTACATGAAAAATGTCAAAGGAAGTACACCGAGTTGGAGAACTGTCAAGGAAAGTAGTATGTTAGAGGTAGTCCTTATCTATTCAAAAGAAAAATGTCAAAGAAAGTACAGTATTTCAAAGAAAATTTCTCTTCACTATGAACAATACTACCACTGATACTAACAATCCTCAATGATGGTTCTCAATGTAAAATTTTGATCCAAGGTGGTCCTCCAAAAAACTACCTATCCCCTATCTTTATGCACATGTCTCTTTGCAACGGCAGAGAGAGAGAGAGAGAGGAGAGAGAGAGAGAGAGAGAGAGAGAGAGAGAGAAGCTACGTGCTATCCTCAATTAAGCTATGTGCTATCCTCAAATTAGGCTATGTGCTATCCTCAATTAAGCTATATGCTATCCTAAAATTAAGCTATGTGCTATCCTCAATTAAGCTATATGCTATCCTAAAATTAGGCTATGTGCTATGTGTTATCGTCAAATTAGGCACCTACATGTTATCCTCAATTAGGCATTTGTGGTGGTGAGTATTATTTTATTTTACTAAACATGTGTGGTGATGGTGTTTTGGACATGAAGCATTATCGAGCTCAACTAGTGGTACGGTGGACATTGATGACCCGCCTGGGTGACAGCTTCTGCACTTATGCCACTGGCATGGTTGGTGAGATTATGGTCGATATGCCGTGATGACAGGCTGTGTGACAACCACTTTGGAGTACTAGAGTTAAGGCATAGTTATAGCGCCAGCTCATATAGTCGGGTTAACACTATAGACTGGCCATTTGGTATGTTGTTGTAGGAGAGTACTTTCCCTTTGTGTATGTACTCTTATCTTTTAGTTATATGGTTGTAGAGAAGAAGATAGAGGAAAATTCAGCCATCCATCTCTCTCTTGTGTCTTGCACTCTCTTGTGTGTGTTTGCTTACAAGGAACTCAAGCTCTCTCTCTCTCCCCTACATTCTCTTTATGGTATCAGAGCTCCGATTCGTGTGAGAGCTAAGGAGGCAAGCAAGAGGCAAAAAAAAGCAACCAAGGAAGCGGTACACGGGTAAGAGCATCATCATCTCTTTCCCTTCTTGGTTTAGGTACAACACCCCTCGATAGCTCCGAGAGCTACACATCTCCAATTGAGGAGTTGTCTTCGCAGGCTTGGAGGTGCCTGTGTGGTACTCAGTACTTTGTAGCAGTGCATTTTGGGAGTTCAGACAGTGTTTGCACATGTATTGTTGACATTGGGTGTATGTGTACTTTAGTCAGATCCGGTGACCTACGGGTTATGACAAAAGATACTGATGTGTTACAGGTTGCATACAGCAATTGTCTGTTGTAATTTTTAAATTTTTTTATGAAAACATGTTTGACAGAATCAATCGGATTATCAGTGAGAAGATGGACAAGAATAACTTCCATGCTAGGAAGTTCAAAATAACCAAATTCCTTATGGGTAAAGGATTTTGGGACTATGTTGAAGGAGATAATGAGAAGCCTCTTGAGTTGTCTGAAGAGAATGCCACTCCAGCAGACATAAAGGCATTCAAGGATTGGAACCAGGGTGCAAGAAAAGTCATGTATTGGCTTTCAATTAGTGTCACAGACACGATGATAGGATGGTCCACATACAAGATGCCAACACTCCAGTAGTTGCGTGTGGCAGAATCTGGTGCAGATGTTCCAGACCAACATAAAGGCAAGGAAACTATAGCTAAAGCAAGAGCTGCATACTACGGAAAAGAAAAACGTGTCTATCAATGAGTATGCTTTAAAGATCAAGGAAATTGTTGAATCCCATGGATTTATCAATGTATCGGTGGAAGATGATGATTTGGTGAGTGTTTATTCGAATGGGCTTGGCAAAGAGTACAAGCCATTCAAGATCTCCATTGCAGTCGGGGAGAATATTCTCAACTTTCGAGACTTGGTGTCTATGCTGATAATAGAAGAAAAGTCACTAGGTGAGGACTCTTCTTCACAAAGCAAGAACACATCGGAACATGCCTTTTACTCTACTTCAGGTAGAGGCAAAGGTAGAGGTAGAGATCGTGGTCAAGGCCAAGGTGGCCAACAAGGAAATCAAAATTATGAACAACAACAGTCCAATGATTTGCAAAGCAGCAATCATACATAGGTGGAAGAGACCAATCTAAAGGTAGGGGAGCCAAAGAGGCCAAGGTGGTTGGCAAAGAAATCTGAATGCAAATAGCATAGAGTGCTATTATTGTGGCAAACCAGGGCACATGGCAAAATACTATTATAAAAAGAAGAATGACATTAAAAGTGGAAAGTTGCAGCAATGCAACTATGCATCATCTAGTAAACAGGGGGATGATGACAGAAGTGAGCAGCTGTTTATGATGCAGCACATGCTCAGTTTCATAACAGGAGATGTGTCAAGATCTCAAGATACATGGTATGTGGATTTTAGTGCCTCTAACCATATGACCAATTATACGGAGTGGTTTAGAGACATGCAAAAAATGGAAAGACCAGGTTATGTAGAAACAGGTGATTCCCATTGCACATGTTGGTAAAGTGCCATTGTCTATGTAGGATGGCAAAATGAAGTACTTGGCAGATGTACTGTTCCAAATATTACAAAGAACCTGGTTTCTATTGGATAGATGGTTGAGCAAGGTCTGCAAGTGAGGTTTAATCCTCAAGGATGTTTTGTGGAAGACTTCAAAAATCAGTGTTGCTTGGTTACAAAGGGTAACAGAAATGGCAGGATGTTTACTTTGGATGTGAACATGCCTGAAGTAAAGGCAGGCATGTTTGCATATGGAACAGATGTTGTCTATAACGAGATGAGTAGCTGGTATGCACCACCAGTGAAGGCAACAAAGATGCAGATGTAAGAAGTGTTGATGCTACACCACATGTAGAGCAGCAATCACATATGCTTAGTGGACCTGGAGAGTCCTCTAACAGTGGATCCAATGTTAGCCCATGGTCAGGCAGGTTGAGGACAGATGTAGGTACACATGTATCATGTAGAGGGAAGGAAAAGGTAGATCAACCTTTTGTGCCTGATCTGTCACAACAGCATGTCACTTATATGTGGATGGTGACTCTTGATGAGAAGCTTGGCATTCCATGTGTGGTTACTCCCAGTGTAAGAAGAATGAGCGTTGTGTTGAGGACACCTGATGGCAGTGATCCAAGTGTACGCAAGTCTACGAGGGTTAGGTACCATGTTGAGAGGTTGAGATATGATGGATATACAACCCATTGTTATGCTTACATGGTTAAAGCAAATGGTTAAAGCAATACAGGAATTAGAGCCCACTTGTTTTGAGCAGACACTTGGAAATAAGAAATGGAAAGATGCCATGAATGAGGAGATGGTAGCATTGGATACAAATGCAACATGGGAGTTAGTGCCTTTGCTTAAGGAAACAAAGGCAATTGGATGTAAGTGGGTGTATAAAGTCAAGCATAACACTAAGGGTTCAGTGAGCAGGTATAAGGCAAGATTGGTGGCCAAAGGCTATGCATAGACTTATGGCATTGACTATGATAAGACATTCAGCCTGGTTACAAGAATGGCAATGGTGAGAGCTGTCATTGCTATGGCTACAGTAAAGGGTTAGTCTTTACATTAGATGGATGTAAAGAATGGCAATGGTGAGAGCTGTCATTGCTATGGCTACAGTAAAGGGTTGGTCTTTACATTGGATGGATGTAAAGAATGCCTTCTTGCATGGTGATTTTTAAGAAGTTTACATGATGCGGCCCCCAGGTTATGAGAGTGACGCACACCCAGATTTTGTGTGCAGGTTACGTAAATCCTTGTATGGCTTAAAGCAGGCACCCGGAGCATGGTCAAACAAGATCGGGAGTATCTTGTTACCATTGGATTTCAAATATCCAATGCAGATTTTTCACTTTATATGAAAAAGACAGATAGAGGGATCATGCTATTAGTCATCTATGTGGATGACTTGATTCTTGTGAGTCAGTTTATGCATGCCCCAAGGAAGCCACACTTGGATGCAGCTAAATGGATTCTCAAGTATATAAATTTCACACTTGATTATAGACTTTTCTATGAGGTTGGTATAGAGATACATCTACATGGGTACACATATGCTGATTGGGCTGGTAGTGTTGCAGATAGGAGATCTACTAGGTGGATTTATGTTCTCATTTGGGAGTGCTACTGTGAGTTGGAGCAGTAAGAAGCAGCCAACAATTGCCTTGTCGAGTACACAGTTAGAGTACAGGGGTGCTGCTATGGCAGCTTGTGAGGTAGCTTGGTTTTAGAAGGTACTTGGTGATATGGGTGAGCCGTGGATAGCACATTGTCATTTATTGTGACAGCATAAGTAGCATATAGTTGGCTAGTAACCCATTATGCCATGCTAGAACGAAGCACATTAAGGTGCACTATCACTTTGTGAGGGAGAACGTTCTAGGCAGGTGATGTAGATCTGGTATATATCAGCATAGAGGATCAAGTGGCTGACATCTTCACAAAGGCATTGGGCACAGAGAAGCTCCACAAGTTTAGGAGCTTACTTGGAGTGCAGTGTGTGGAGTTGAGCTCGAGGGGGAGTGTTGAGATATTCAGCTCAACTAGTGCTAAGGTGGACATTAATGACCCGCTTGGGTGATAACTTTTGCAATTATGCGACTGGCATGGTTGGTGAGATTATAGTCGATATGCTACCAGTGGATGACAGGATGTGTGATAGCCACTTTGGAGTACTAGAGTTATGGCATAGTTATAGCATCAGCTCATATAGTCGGGTTCACACTATAGACTGACTATTTTGTATGTTGTTGTAGGAGAGTACTTTCCCTTTATGTATGTACTTGTATCTTTTAGTTATACAGTTATAGAGAAGAGAAGAAGATAGAAGAAAATTCAGCAATCCATCTCTCTTGTGTCTTGCACTCTCTTGTGCGTGTGTGTATGTTGGCTTGCAAGGAACTCAAGCTCTCTCTCTCTCTCCCCCCCCCACATTCGCTTGAAGCATGGCATATTTTCTTCTCCATAGTATGTAAGGACCAAGTGTCTTGCACTCTCTTGTGCGTGTGTGTATGTTGGCTTGCAAGGAACTCAAGCTCTCTCTCTCTCTCCCCCCCCCACATTCGCTTGAAGCATGGCATATTTTCTTCTCCATAGTATGTAAGGACCAAGTGGAGGTAAAAATATATAGTGTAAACATTTAACACATGGGGGATAGTATATTTTATTTTCCATGGTAGCTAGGGATCCATGGCAAAAAGTACAGTGTAAAGCTTCATGGCAAAAAGTATAGTGTAAAAATTCAACCCTTGGGAGGGGGTATAATATAAGAAAGATAATGTTCTACTCATGACATAGGTGGGGGTTCCTACAAAACGGAAAGAGTATGGCTTGAGCTCTTTTGGGTAGGTGGGGATTCCCACAAAATGGAAGAAGTATGGCTTGATCCCTTTTGGGTAAACAAAAATGTGGGGAAGTTAATGTCCACACTCATCTATACTCTATACATCCTTAACCAAAGGTTCCTCACCCACACAAAGTATTTGAATATATTTATGACACTAATAATTTAAGATTCCTCATTAACCAAAGATAATATTCTCATTATTGAAAACTCTTAATCATCTCACTTGACGCCTTACTCAAATCATTTCAAGACATCCAACAAATGGTCTCACCTCGTGGCACCTTGTACAACTCAACAAAACAACTAATAGAATGGACACGAAGAGAGGCCAATCAATGCCAGGTGTCTTCTCTCTATTTCCTTAAGACTATATAGATTCACAAGGTTAAGTAATGCTAAAAGATCTTTAATACAAATACATTTGACCCACATTTCCCTCCAAGTCACTCTTTCACATTGACATTACTCCAACTACACAATATCAATGCTTAAAGCATACTATTTTCTAAGCATACATTTAACACAAATACATTTGACCTACATTTCCCTCCAAGTCACTCTTTCATAGCTACGTTACTCCATCTACACAATATCAACACTTCAAGAATACTATTTTCTAAGGTCTCTTCCTTCTTAATCCACTCTTACACACTTAACCACCCCTAAGGATGATCCAATAGAATTAAAAAAAGAATTAGGCCAAGCAATGACATGAATCATGCCATGTGGCTTCTTTTTGTTCTCTTTATAGTAGAATTTTGTACACTTTCTTTTCTTTTACGTGGATGGTGGACAAGAATATCAAGGATTTGACAACTTTACAATAAATACACACATGGTGTGGCAAGTTGTCTAAAAATAATATGTTTGGTTTATAAATACACACATGGTGGTATGGCAAGTTGTCTTAAAATCATATGAATGTGAAGTATTTGGTGTATTTACTAAGCTAAAATAATATGAATGTGAAGTATTTGGTGTATTTACTAAGCTAGGATGTGTGACTTAGTACACATGAATATAGCAAGTTGAAATTTGGTATACTTTCTAAGGTAGGATAGAACACAAGTAAAGTTGAAGTTTGTTATAAGGTACAATGGGACATATTACCTTACGCATGGATAAGATCTCTTGCAAGTAAACCAATTAAGAATCTAAAGCCCATCATTATAGGGCTAGAATTTGAAGGGTTCCATACCCTTTAATGGGGGGATTACTCTTCACGAGAATATTAGGAATTTTTATACCCTTCAACAAAAAGGCAATGTTAGGTAAAAATCAATATTATGCCCTTTCAAAATCTTCATGTAGAAATAAAGAGTTTGTACTAGCCCTTTAAATGAAACTTTGGTCGTCCTTCAAATTCTTGGCATATCGATATACCTTCTATCCAATGCATGCAACTTTATAAAAAATGTCCACACATAATTTTCAAAAATGATGACCTTCTATCAAGTACATGCACATTTTTTATAATATTCATGCACAACACACATTGTCAAAACCATGCCCATTGTATTATTAATGATTTTTATGAGTGTTATGCTAAGGATTTTGTGGCACATACTAATAAACGTGGAGTTTAACAAGGGTGCCTTGAAGGATGCTTTGCAAAACATCGCGCACTAATGTAGTGCAATGCATCCTTCAAGGAACCCTAACCTTTACTTCTTTAATTTAAAATTCCTTATCTTGAAAATAAAGTATGCTCCCCAAAGCAAGCAAATGAATTTATTGTTGGATGTAAACTATTATAAAAACTTGTCAATTTGGTTGTCACTCATGAGATTTTTAAGCATTGAGAACCACCTAGTACACACATCTAGAATTTCGCTTGTAATTATCCCCTCTTGAAAAGAAAATTTTCTTACGACATTGGCCACTTCAAAGGATCACATATGGTAGCTATGTAAGAAAGCCCACTTCAAAAATTAAATGCAACACATGGCTTCCTGCACTTTAGCAATAAACACCTCAAAACTGTGAGCTCATTGGATGAAAACTAGCACATTATATCATCTCCATATTTTAGAACTAGGATCATAGGCTAAACTACTAAGATAATTATTTGACAATTTACTTGTTTATAGAAGCTAAATAGTATCAGCCATGTGTGCAACCATGCATGCATCACATGTAAATGTTTAAGGGAGGGCGTGAGGGGGTGCAAGACATAAATTATAGGTTCATCTTGCACTTAATTGTGGATGAAATGCAAGGCATCCAAGTTGAAGGTGAAAATTAGGTGTGCAAGTGTAGCCCACTGTTAGAAACCATTATTGCAATTTCTTCACCTATAAGGTGGTTGTCAAATACATGATGCTACTACTTTCCTTACTTATATTAGTAAATGCTACATTTTGGTTGGAAAATCAATCATCCACACACTTAAGTGTGAGACGACAATGCACCAAATATCATGCCATTAGAATGTAACACCAAAGCCTTTGATTGCCATCTAAACATGGCTTGAAGGATGCTTGCTATAATTGGTTCATCAAAATATGCTTGAAGGATGTTGTGCAACATAAATGCTTGCTATAGTTGGTTAATCAAAATATGCACCTTGTCCTTGGTAAGATCCCATATGAATTCACACTATTGAGATTGAGCCAAGGTGCACATGGCATGAATGAGCAAAAATGCTCCTCGTAATTGGTTAGCCTAAAATAATATTACTGAATGTCCCATAAGAACTCACATAATGAATTTAAGTTAAGGTGCGATGGTATTCACAGATGGCACAAAGGATGGCATGTTGATACTTCATGTAAGAGTTGTAACTTGTTGTGGTTGGTGACGATATTCATACATGGCACAAAGGTTGGCATACTGTGTTAAAATCCTAAGATCTCTCTAGATAATTGTTATGCATAAACATGCATAAATCAGGCATAAACTCAACCACCCAACCACCCCCGAGCCCAATGGATGCACACATGAATCATAAATGAAATACATCATACCTCTACCTTGATGTCCCATACCATCAAGAGGTATAACTACAATCGAATAGCATGTAGCTAAAGTGTGAAATGGTAGATGAGTGGATATGGACCTCTACACAAGAGACCATAGCATAAGCCCAATCTCCCAAAGCTTCCAAGCCCCCTTGAGTGTGCCCCATGCCCCTATTATATAGGAGGGCCCTCAAGTGACTCTTGACTTTCCATTCCTCATGTGTGACCCTTGGATGCCTGACCCTAACCGTAAACCTTAAGGTTAGTCCTAACCCATGCTCCACTAGAGCTTGTTCCCATGCTCCCATGCTCACAAGCCTAATGTGGGTTAGCCTCCTAGTATATGCAAACATAATGTGTATATAACATAGCACACATAATGTACATATAGCATACTTCCCCTCTCTCAAAACATTGCACTCTTGCAAATGAAAAGTAGGAGAACTGCGCTGAACAATCTCAACCAACTCCCAAGTCGAATTCTCAATTTCCCTATCTTTCCACCTTATTTTAACCTGAGGGATTAGTCAACTACAAAGTTTCCTTTCCCTGAATTCAAGTACCTTATCAGGTTCATGTGGAACATAGGATAATTCATCGACTTCAACGAGTTCTTGAGGAATAACTGTGTCATCCTCACCTCCCAATTTCCCTTTCAATCTATCGATATGAAAGACTGGATGAACTCTAACAATTGGAGGTAGTTTTAGTTCATACGCAACCGTGCCAATCCGATATATAACTCGAAATGGACCACAATATCTAGGAGATAAATTCGAGCATTTTTCCATTGACAAAGTCTGTGAATCTTTAGGAACATTAAAATAAACCAACGCTCCTGGTTTAAAAGACCGAGATGAGCGTCCCCTATCAGCATAAAATTGTGCCCTATCATGAGCACTCCTGATAGAATCCTGAGCTTCGGTCAGAATTTCCTGCATATCTCGCAAGAAATCCCTCGATGCATCAAGCTCGATGTCCTTTAAGACTGACATCAATAGGTGCCCTAGGTTAATACCCATACATAAGTATGCACGGACTAAAAAATAATAGCCGTAAATTTAGAACTGTTATAGGCAAATTCCATCATTGGAAGATATTTCCCAATATGATGATTTTCTAGAGACATGCACGAAGCATATATACTATAATCTGATTCATACACTCTGTTTGCCCATCAGACTACTGCGCATGATCAGAGCAATTCACATTCAAAGTAACTTCCTCGTTGTAAACCATTCGGAATAAAGTAGGAAAGCATGGCATTATAACAGCAGAAACCAGGGATTCATCGGTGCCACGACATACCCACATCTGCATATGGAATAATCGACGTCTCGAGTTACCCATATCAACATAGAGAGTCATCAACGTCTCGATGAGACACATATGTCCATCCGTAAACCTATCAGGTTGATTGTGTAAATCACCTAAAGCACGGAACTAAAGAAGGAAATGCCAACAAAGGAAGAATCCAAATTTCCTTATCCGAACACAACAAGATAAACTTGTTTGAACTCTAAAGAAAGAGATTTCAACAAGTGAAAATGCCGACGAGATTACCCTCATCAAAATATGTAGGCTATAGATAAAAGAAATTTATCTAGAGAATGCCCATAGTATAACTTCTAGTGAATTTAGAAAATAAGATTGTCTTTGAATGTTGAGGTCAACATGCTAAGTGATGTAAGCAAAGCAACAATCTTGAGCCCAAATTATCCCATAAGATAATATATGTGAGGGATCACTAGCGTCCCATACCACCATGATATGTGAGGGATCACTAGCGACCCATACCACCATGATACCACCCATACATACCTTAACAATTTGAAACTCCCTAGTATGCCGTCTAGGAAAATATGAATAAAATCCTGTATAAAAGGAATAAGATGGCCTTATCCAAACTTTCACATACTAAACCTGTCTCTATATACTTGAGACTACATTAAGAAATAAATCCTTCTGAGTACATCATTAGAAAAGAAATTGAATTATTGGCGCCTTTCTAATTATAACTACCCAAAACACAATAAAGTTAGGGTAGAAAAATAACTCACCTAGATATATAAGTAACTAGGTATCCGAGTTGGAATATATACAAGAGTATAAGAAATATATTCCAAAATTATGTGCAAAAAACGAAGGCAAATGCTACCTTCAAAGCACATGTAATTATTCAAAAGATCAAAAGATCATTATAAAACCATGGATAAAAGCATAGAAGCTACTCCAATCCATAAAAACCATAGTTGATCATAAGAATCAATGCATACCATCTAATGGACATTAATCATGCCAAAAGAAGCATTAAAATTGGTGGCCAACTCATCAATCCGGAGTATATGAACATTGTGTTGTCCAAATAAAACTCCAAAGTAAGAAAGTGAAACACATGTGTGTAGCACTCAATAAGAAAACCCTAGACATAAGTGATCTAGGCAGAACCTGATGAGTCCATATAAAACTTGGAAAATATAAAAAAAAAATCCACCAAAACAAACCGATCAACTAACCCATGATAGAATTTGTCTTAGGCTTAAGAAATTAAGCACAATCCACACTTTAATAAGTGCAAAATAAATTATCATGAAAAAGTGTCAAAGGTGAAACACACTTTGAACGAAAATTATAGCCATCAAAAGAAATTAAGGAACATGTCCAAAAAGAATGGCTAAACAATGGTAAAAAATCATGAATATATCGTTTAGAATTAATCCAAACATAAATATCCATTAATACGAGGTATAATCGTATTAATAAAATATGCGAATAACCCGCATCTATCTAATGTCAGCACGAGAAAACGTACTTCAATATTAAATAACCCTCGAAAATATTAAATTCTCGAGAAAAAGAATTATCACGATTTTTTTCTAATTTTTCCTAATTTATAAGGCCTCAAAATATAATAATTTATAGGGACGAGGGAGTTAGCCTAGCGTACATACCAATAAAGCTGGAGTTTGAAAAGACACATCCTTTAAGGAGCCCTAACCTTTTCTTCTTTTTGATGAAATTCCTATCTTGAAAAAATAAGGAAGTGAAGGAATTTATTGTTGGATGTAGACTATTATAAAAATTGGTCAACTTTAAGCATTGACCAACCATTTGGAACACACACAACCTTCCCTCTTGAAAATAAAATTTTATTACAACATTGGACACTTCAAAGGATCACATATGGTAGCCATGTAAGAAATCCCCACTAAAAAATTGAATGTAACACATGGCTTCTTGCACTTTTGTCAATAAACACCTCAAAACTATGAGCTCATTAGGACGAAAACTAGCACATCATATCATCTCAATATTTAAAACTAGGATCATAGGCCAAGCCACTAAAACAATTTACTTGTTTGTAGAAGCCAAATAGTATCAACCATGCGTGCGCAACCATGGATGCATCATAGCTAAAGGTTTAAGGGAGGGCACGAGAGAGGGAGGGGGTGCATGGCATAATTTCTAGGTTCATCTTACATTTAATTGGATGAGATGCATTGAAGGTGAAAATTATGTGAGCATATGTGCCAGTGTAGCCCGCTATTAGAAACCATTATTGCAATCGCTTCATCTATAAGGTGGTTGTCAAATACACAATGCTACTACTTTCCTTACTTTTATTAGTATATCCCAAATTTTTTGTTAGAAAATCAATCATCCACACGCTTGAGTATTGGAAGACAATGCACCAAATATTATGGCATTAGAATGTAACACTAATGCACCTTTGATTGCCATCCAAACATGGCTTGAACGATGGTGTGCAATACAAATGCTTGCTATAATTGGCTAGTCCTGTGGTAACATCCCACATGAATTCACATTATTGTAGTTGAGCCAAGGGGCCATCCACACATGGCATGAATGAGGATAGATGCACAAAATTTGCTTGACCATTGTATAGAAAATTGATAGTCTTTGAATGGGGTTCTACAATATTCATACATGAGAAATCGACACGCGTAATGCATGCTGTCATCTACAAGAAGAGGAGCCCATATGAGCCGGCAAGAGCAATCGACACGCGTACACCATGCAACAAGAGTAATCGACACGCGTAATGCATGCGGACATCTATATATACCACATTTAAAACAAAGAGAATATTGCGAATACCTTGGACTTAATA
Organism: Cibotium barometz; assembly: GCF_041138505.1. Taxonomy (NCBI): domain Eukaryota; kingdom Viridiplantae; phylum Streptophyta; class Polypodiopsida; order Cyatheales; family Cibotiaceae; genus Cibotium; species Cibotium barometz. Next base: position 23,611,546 of record NC_141102.1, on the reverse strand, counting down.
TACCACATTCAAAAGAAACATGTTTGCCACATATTGACTCAATTCTCAGTCCTCAGTGATGAAGACGGGGTGTGAATTCATTATTATGATTTATCGTATATACATATTATTATTTACTCGCAAAAGGCGTAAGGGATAATAAAATTAACTATGGAGGCTTGCGGACGTGTCTCAATGTGGAGGTCCTGTCACACGTTTCCAGATTGTCGCTGTTGTTGCAAGTTTCTGGTTGTCTCGAGGCCACCGAATCACATTCTTTCACTGTACTACCCAAAATCTGATCTTGCCTTTTGCGTAATTAAAAGTTTTGCTATTATCCTAAGGTTTTGAGCGGCGATTTCTGCTTTTCCGATGCGAAAAAGCTCACTGTGTTTTGAACTTTCCATGCATTTTTTGTGCATTCGTTGCAGATGGGCGATGAGAAAAATGGTCAAACTGAGGTGGGCTTGCGCTGATTTGACGCCACAGTGAGCCGATTTTTCGATTGCTGTTGTGGGTTTTTCAGATCAGAGCAAACGACTGACCCAGAAATAGGTCAATCTTTTTCCAAAATTTCTCGTTCACTTTTTTTATTTGGGGGACTGTTTTGCGGGAAAACTAGAAAGAAAAATGGTGCTCTCTAAACTAAATAAATAAATAAATATGCAGATGAGCGTTTTTTCCAGCTTGATCGTCCCTTTCAACAGGCATTATTGCTTGTTAACATCAAATAATATATTGTTTATTTCCGCGTTTAACCTACTTGCCTGACAATACTTGGGATTTTTTACTCTTAAAAAACAAAATTGCTCGGATATTGATATCTTGAGTAGTGCCTTGCTCTCTAGCAATCAATCTTTTGTTTTTTTAAAAAGCTTTCTTTTCTTGAATTTCGGCTTTGCATAAGGAGTGATTTGATTTAGCCCTGAAGAGCAGTTTTCTTTTTCCAGTTCAACATGGACTTGCATACTGCTACACCAAATGGACCAGAGGCACCGGTTTCGGGAAACCCAAACTGGAATCATATCTTGCTGTATGGGACATTGGATGTGTGGATTTATGAGGCAACTAACTTACCTAACATGGATTCTTTCTCTGAGGGTTTGCGGCAATGCCTAACTGTGTGCCAACCTTGTATGAAAGTGATCCCAAATGCAGATCCAAGTCAGCTCCACAAGCGAATCACTAGTGATCCATATGTGTGTGTCGTCTTGCAAGATGCCACTGTGGCAAGGACACGGGTTATCCAAAACACTCCGGATCCCAAGTGGGATGCGCATTTCGTGATCCCGGTAGCGCACACTGTGGCTGAAGTGGACTTCGTCATCAAAGATAATGACATGCTGGGTGCCCAGTTTATCGGACAAGTGAAGATCCAGGCTGAATCACTTCTGTATGAGAAAATCGAGAATTCAACTTATGACCTCCTTGGGAAGGATGGGAAGCCGTTGAGGTCAGGTGTGCAGCTTCGGCTCTCTTTGAAATACTGTGCAGTCGAAGAAGACCCACTATACAAAGATGGCGTGGGTGTTGGTCCGGATTACAAAGGGGTTCCAAATACCTACTTTTCTTTGCACAAAGGTGGGCGGGTTACTCTCTATCAAGATGCCCATGTCCCGGACAATCTGCTTCCTGAGATCCGTCTCCAGGGTGGGATAAAGTTTGAACATGGAAAATGCTGGGAGGATATTTGTCAAGCTATTGAAGATGCACATCATCTTGTGTACATTGCTGGGTGGTCCATATATACCAAAACGAGACTAGTGCGGAGTGGCACATCGCACAAAAACCTCGGTGAATTGTTAAGGCAGAAGGCCCATTATGAAACCGCCCGTGTTTTATTGCTGGTTTGGGATGACAAAACATCACATTCTGTCATAAAAAATGTGTGTCTCTCTCTCTCTCTCTCTCTCTACACACACACACACACACACACACACATATATACACGTATGTATGTATGTATGCTCTTATCTATCATCCTGTATAATGCTAGTGCTAAAATAAATGGCAGCAGAGAGGAGGTGCTTGCCGGTGGAAGGACATTCCAGTATACTCTATCCAGCTTGGACAGAACTTTCACCTTCATTTCTACTTTTTTTTTTCCCTCCCAAATTTACTATTAACTAGTCGTTCCTAATTTTAGGCTGTTTCTGTTGCAGAGACGTCATCTGTTTCCGTTCTCTCTCTCTCTCTCTCTCTCGATTGTATGAAGAAATATTGTTGAGGATGCATCTGATAATACAGTTGTCAAAGAGCTGTGTTTCATATATGTCTTTGAATGTGCAGGTTGGTGTTATGGGTACACACGATGAAGACACCAGAAGATTCTTTAAACATTCAAATGTTCATTGTTTGCTTGCTCCTCGCTATGCTGACAGAAAGGTCAGCTGGGTCAAGCAAAAGGTTAGATACCCATCTTCTCAGTGGTTTTTGAGCTCGGTCTTCCATGCACTTTTGATATACCCAACGATTTGGTGGCTAGCAAGAGTGGAGCTATGTTAGTAAGAAAATTTATTTAAAAAAGCTTAGCACCATAGATTATCAAGAGAGGGTGTGGATGTTAAATGCATGATTATATATAAAGCCTTCCAAGATTGTTTGCTAGGTTATGTACCCCTATTGTCATGTGCATCCTTGAATCCCGATGGTCATAGACATGTATATTCTCATTAGCAAATATATGGGCAGATTTAGAGTGGATTTTGCAGCCGTACAGGCTCCCGAAAGTGCCCAAGACATAGTCCAATGGTTGGGACACCTTTTGGGCATAGTTTGGACACAAAATATGACTTTTTGGACAAGGCAAAACCGACTTGATTATGAATTGATACCTTTTTTCTAGAAAGAGGATAATTATGCATTCATTAGAATGATCATTCAAAGATCAAGAGGATCCATTTGTTATAGTCTGCAAGGCAGCAAGTACACATTGGTGGATCAGCACACGCTTCTCTTGTCCAATTGCAAGTAGAGGGCTACAAGGATCTTTGGTATGCATCATGAAGCTGTGAATCAACAAGATCATTGTATGTATAGTGTACTGCAGACCTGCACGGACAGGTACAGGCGAGTACAGTCCTGTTCAGTCGTGAACAGTTGCAGGCGGTGCTTCTTCAGCTGCAGGCGGCGCTTTATCAGAGTATAGTCGGTGCATCAATCAGGTGGCTGCAGGGAGAAAAGTACAGACAGCCTGCTGCAAGTACAGACTGGTACGGTCAGTCCCTCTGGTGCAGAACTACGCATAAAAATTGGTAAGCTCTGAACATATCTATCTTTCTTTCTTTCCACTGGCTTATGTCTGCTACAAAGTTGTTTCATCTGGCCCCTTGTGAGAGGAGGGGTATGGCAGTTTGAAGGGTGGAAACAGAGATTGGACAGTGGATGTGTATTTGAACTGAGTTTGAAACCATGTTCATGGAACAGCCAGATGTGTGCTCAAGGCTGCCCTGTTGAATTGTCTTGGTTGATTAGAGGGAAGCACAGTGTGTTGCTTTTGTGGGACACAAATCTGTGTGTGAATCCTCTGTGCTAAGAGGTCTTGAGGGTTGCCAGATTGGACATATAGGTTTACTTTTCCTGGACTGGCTTTGTTGTACTCAGTTATACATTTCATTGAATTTGAATAAAGAAATACCAAAAGGGACACCAAGCTTTGGGGCCAATAGGTGTCGATTTCCTTTCAGTTCTGGAGCATTCTAGCTCCTGTTAATTTGTTATTTATTTGGACTACAATTGGAAGGGTGATTGCTAGTCTACCGCACTTTGGTTTCTACCAGAGGCCAGTTGCAAGGTTCCATTGCCGGGACCCATCATCAACTTTCTTAAGGGGGTGAGCTCGTGGTTGTCTCGAGGAAAGTCATTGCTGAAAAATTCAGCAACATGTCAGACACAGAAGACGAATATTTTTATAATGAAGAGGAAGAGCAAGAGACCTCTCTTGAGAGAAATGAATATGAGGATATTCTTGCAGGAGAACAGGCTGCAGATGATGCACAATATGAGGATGTAACACAGCCAGAAGATATGCCTAGTAAAGAGGAAGATGATGCTCAGTTTAAAAATCGTTTGACAGGTGTAATGGATGTGTTTATGTAGCTCACTCAAAGTGAGCAGTTTGCTGAATTTATGAGATCGCGTTCTGAGCCTGAAAAGAAGAAGAAAGTGCGTTCTAAGAACCTACCTCAGGGCAATAGTGGTGCCTTTCCATAGGATCCATCTTTTGGACAGTTTCCGAACATGCAACATGCTTTTGGTGCCAACTCACAGAGTTCCTTTTTCGGACAGCCATCTATTCCACAGCAGTCTATGCATCCAGGCTATTTTGGTGGTGGCTCTGTGTTCCAATCCATGACTGGGGATTATCCTCAAGGAGGCATGGGTATTCCAGGGAATTTTGGAGCTAGTTTTCAGCCTGGTATGCAAGGGAATATGTATGGTGGTATGCAGTCTGGAATGCAAGGAAACACGTTTGGGGGCATGCAGCCCGGAATGCAAGGAAACATGTATGGGGGCATGCAGCTCGGTATGCATAGTGGTATGTTTGGAAACATGGCTGGAATGTATGGAATGCTAGGTGTGGGAACCGGCAATATTGACCCTATGATGGGCATGAATGCCGGGGGTAGCAATCTTGTGGCCGTCTGGACATCTGCCTCCCGACCTGTTGTTCAGTGTTGGCCGATTGAGTTTCTCTGGCCGACTGTGGTTTTTTCTGGTTGTGATCAGATGGGGCTGCTGTCGGCTTGTTTTGGGCTGGCTGACCAGCAGCCCAGGGCCATATATATAGAGGGCCTAGCCCCCACACCTCTTGTATATTGTGTATAAGATCTACTGTATATAGCAAAGTTTATACAGCTTCTCTCTCTCTCTCTTCTGCGTTTTGCAGAGCAGTTGTCTTTCATTTCCGCTGTGCATTCTGATAGGGAGAGCAGCTAAGGACATCCTGCACTCAATACAAGGGTGAGATGGTGAAAAATTCTCTATAGAGCTTACTTGGAGATGGGCTAAAAAGGCTTGCTGGGAGAGTGGCTGCAGAGGGCTGTCGAGTACAGTTCGGCACAAAGTGTCGGGTACGGCTTGTTGGGCGGAGTGTTGTGTACGGGCACCACAGGGTGTCGGGGGTACTGGCCATGGGGGTACCGGGGGTTTATATAGGAACTTGTATGGTGTACGGGTGCAGGGAAAAGGGCGAGCAAAGTGGGGTACAAAGGACGGTGTACAGTGAAAGTACGCCGGCCTGTGGCTGCATGAGCGTGGGGAAAGGGATGGTACTTGTGCACGGGCAAAAGATGAGGTACGCATGTACCTTTCGAGTCAGTGGCAGCATGGGCGTCCACGTGTCGGTCAATGTGGACCATACGTTGGGGTGGTCAGCCTTTGGTTCTTACGCGGCTATTGTACGGGCGCTCGAGTATGTGAATGCCATCTTTTTGGGATAGGGACCCCTAATTTAGGGTGCCGGCCTTGATATGCATGCCGGAGCGGCCGGTGGGTTTGAAATTTTTTTTTTTCGATGAAAATGTCCGGAGTGTTTCCTTGGTTGTGGGAGTGTAGACCGTTTGTCACTCGGACACTCGGACGTGCATTTATTAAGGTTTAAAGTTTACCGTATTTTAATTGAAAATAACTAAAATTTACGTATAGGCTTAATCCGGTGTCTGTTTTGAGTGCTGTAAAATTCTATATGAGGGTAAAATTGCGCGCAGATTCCAAATTTGGACTCAGATTTTTAAGATTCCAAGTGGAAATAGCTCGATTATTAAAATTGACGATTTTTACATCATAAAAAGACCATAAATTCATCTATCAAACGGGCATATATTATTATTGAAGATGGGCATGTTACAGTGAGAGATACTTGTGGGTCATTCCCGTGGTGTGCTCGACATCAGAGATCTCATGCCTCGACATCGACCTCGACTTGGATATCCTATATCGGCATATTTGTTTGTTTTGTATTCATTGATTGTATTGGTCTTGGCCAGCGTGCCCGTGGATTGTTCTTGAATAAACTCCTAAAAGGGGGCGGGGCTGTCATGTGCATCAGTAATGCCATGGACCTTCTCAAGACTAAATCCAGAAGGGGCAAGCAGATAAAGACCATGAACCAGTAGAAGATGGACATGGAGCAGGACTTGGAGCAAAGCATGGATCAAAAGGCTGTCGGCTGCATGGAGGCTGACATCAGCATGACCAAAGGGCTGTCGGCTGCAGGACAGAGGGTGCTGGCAGCAGGCGCATCCAAGAGAACCAGTCGGCTGCATTTTAATTGATTTTATGAATCAATAACTGGCCGACCAGCAGTCGGCCAGTTTCCCACATGCTCCAAGGCCTATATAAAGGCATCCTTGCTCTTTGTCTTAGGCATTCTCTCCCACTAGGGGATTGGATCACTAGAGGTCCCATAGGGGACAGATTTTAGGGTTAGCTACCTTTTTATGAAGGCAGCCAAGGGCTGCAAAGATATGTACCTTTTTGTACCATAGTTTATAGTGAATTTCCAGCACTTCTCACTCTCTCTCTCTACTCTCTCTCTACCTGCGTTTTTGCATCAGATGGTGCGTTTTTGCATCAGAAGGTTTCCAAGAGTGTTTAGGGCTGAAAGAAGACTTCCCAGAGCTTCCGCGTGTTACATTGGTATCAGAGCATCAGGCTCAGCAAAGCTAAACACTGATTCAGTCCTAGATGATGGTGTACAGGTCCAAGGTACAGGAAAGTACACGGATTCGAAGCCCAATGCAAGAACACAGATCGGGAAGAACTCCCAGGAGGTTTGTTGGTGGTGTTCCACAGTGCCAGATGGGGATGGCAGTTCCGTGAGCCAGATAGGTTCTAAGGGAACGGTCCCAAGGGAGGTTGATCCTCCAAGGGTGGTGTGAGAGTGCCAGACTCAGTTCCAGGAACGAAGACCAAGACGGTGTTCAGAGTCAGGGCAGGAATGGATTGTGGACTAGAGGAAGGACAGATGCATAGATCTTCATCAGAGACAGAGTGGTTTGGAGAACAGATCGGATTTTCAGAGAAAAAGGTTTGCCAGGGATGGAAGATGATAGAGGGACTTCAGGACAGGATTGGGATGATGACAGTCATCCAAGAGCAGGTTGGATTCCCGTCATCAAGTTTAGCAGAGGGGGATGTCATGTGCATCAGCAATGCCATGGACCTTCTCAAGACTAAATCCAGAAGGGGCAAGCAGATAAAGACCATGAACCAGTAGAAGATGGACATGGAGCAGGACTTGGAGCAAAGCATGGATCAAAAGGCTGTCGGCTGCATGGAGGCTGACATCAGCATGACCAAAGGGCTGTCGGCTGCAGGACAGAGGGTGCTGGCAGCAGGCGCATCCAAGAGAACCAGTCGGCTGCATTTTAATTGATTTTATGAATCAATAACTGGCCGACCAGCAGTCGGCCAGTTTCCCACATGCTCCAAGGCCTATATAAAGGCATCCTTGCTCTTTGTCTTAGGCATTCTCTCCCACTAGGGGATTGGATCACTAGAGGTCCCATAGGGGACAGATTTTAGGGTTAGCTACCTTTTTATGAAGGCAGCCAAGGGCTGCAAAGATATGTACCTTTTTGTACCATAGTTTATAGTGAATTTCCAGCACTTCTCACTCTCTCTCTCTACTCTCTCTCTACCTGCGTTTTTGCATCAGATGGTGCGTTTTTGCATCAGAAGGTTTCCAAGAGTGTTTAGGGCTGAAAGAAGACTTCCCAGAGCTTCCGCGTGTTACAGGGGCCTTTTCCCAGCTTAGTGTGGTGTACTGTGCAAGATCCCTATTCCCTTCTCTCTCTCCCCTCTCTCTCTATATCTTTATCTCTTGGACACATGGTAGAATCTGTCACGGCATGCCCCGTTGGACTTACATAGAGAGATTGAATGGAGCAAAGATGTTTTCAAAAATTGAACTCAAAAGTGGATACCATCAGGTAAGAATTGTGGTCGGGATATCCCCAAAACTACATTTCGAACTCAGCGAGTCCACTACGAGTTCATGGCCATGCCTTTTGGTTTAACAAACGTCCTAGCTACATTTAACTGCATGATGATGTGGGTTTTTAGTGTGTTTATCTTTTTGGACGACATGCTGATTCAGAAGAGCAGCACGACATTGACGTAGAAAAAGTGATGAAATTGCTTGAAAGCAATGAGCTTTACGTCAATGGGTTGGTTGAAGCCTTATATTGGACCTTCTGACTCTGATATCCACAATGAACAGGAACCAGACATAGTGGACGAAGCTGAAGTTATGGTTCTAGAACATATCCTCTTGCATCGTTTCAAGCACGACTCTGGCCGAAAAGAAAGACAGTTCCTCACCAAGTTTCAAGACGGAGGGGCACATGAGGCAGTGTGGCTTGACAAGAACTTTGAAAATTATCCGTCATTATTGATGGACTATTTGGAGGCTTTGTGGCTTCCGTTAAGATAAGCAGAAGGGGATGTCACATGCATCCCACACTTGGATGCCACGTTGACATATCTGCACAGCAGGTGTAGGACCTGGAGTGGAAATTGGTCCCTTGTGAGCCCTAGTCTGGGATGAGTCAGCTAGGGTTCCACTCTTGAGCGTCCAAGCTTAGGTGTACAAGTCCCGTACATGGTGTGCAAGGCCCACACATGAAGCAGTGCCGGTCCTTAATGATGACAGGTGTTCCGGGCATGAGGCTTGTAGCCAGAAGGGCCCTGAGAAAAGCATGTAGTTGCATGTAGATTGCATGGAGTGTATAGTGGTACCCTACACCTTGGGCCATGTGGGGCAGCCCATAGCACCTTGGGCCATGTGGGGCAGCCCATGGGCCATGGCTTTGGCCCATGAAGCCCATAGCACCTAGTGGCGAGCCCTAGGAGGGCATGGGAAGCCTGTTGGCCAGCTTCTACCAAGCTTGGCCAACATGTCAGCCTTAGGGCTGTAGCCCATTCGGCCAGCCCCAAGGGCTGCACAGCTAGTCGGCTAGCATAATGTGAAAAGGCGCCTGTTTAATGAGCATATAAACTCGTGGGCTGTTAATAAACAGGTCGATGGACATGCAGATTTCACATTGTGAAGTTTTCATCCGAGTTGTGGGCAGTTGATATTGTGTTAATTCTTTCTATCTTTAGTAGTGCATTTGTTCTATCAACTACTTATTTGCTGGAATAATTCTTTCTATTTGCTACTTCCCTTTTTGCTAGGCTTCATTATGGTTGAGTCTGCCCTGCATCTCCGTCTCCGGAGGTTTGACAGAAACTCAGTACCAAGGCCTTTGTGTGAATATATGCTTGTGTGTGTGTGTGTGTGTGTGTGTGTGGGTGGAGTGCGTGTGTGAGAGCATATCTTGATACAGAGTTCTACACCTACTGCACTGATGACGTTACTGGGGATGTCGTAGTATCTAGTCCATACTATGCATAATGGAGTTGATAGTTATATAGTCTTGTGGGTTGACTACCATGAGTATATAACATGCACGTTCCTAAAAGGTGAATTTGGGCATGTTGTTGGATTCATCTAGGTATATATATATATATATCAGTTAGGACTATATAAGCATAGGCTTGGCAAAGGTCATAATCGTCTCAGATTCACAAAGTGCTGGAGGTATTCAAATGGCCAGGACAGCCAAGGGAATTCCTAACGCAAAGGTGAACATGGTGGTCAAGAACCAGGTCATGTTCAGTGTCACGTCCAGGCCCGTGCCATGGCTAAAATCCCTTACTAATCATTATTCAAGTCAGTCATCAGTAGAAGCATAAGTACCATCAGATAAGTATCATCAGCATTAGCATCTATAGCATCATTGTCTACAGCATCATCCTCATCATCAGCAGCCACATCATCATCAAGAATCACCTTCATCATCAAGAATCACCTTCATCATCACCATCAGCAGCAGGGTCACGATCAGCAGCATAAGCATTAGCATGGAGGCCTGTCCACAGCCAGCCAGGCACCTAGGCAACAGGCGGCCATGCACCACTATGAAGGCATCTGGCGAGGGCAAGCAGTGAGTTAAGCGCAGCAATTTATTAGCATATTTAATGATTATTTGTCCAAGTAGCAGGCCGACAACAACAGTTGTTGGCCGATGTGTACCTCAAGCATATATATAAACATCAGTCCTAATTCAGCATCAATCAAGTCATTCTCATTCTTCATCAAGGCCAGCATCTGTAGAAGATATGAAGAAAGGGGCTAGAAGGTCACCCCCTTGGGGCTGACCAAGGCCCAACCATATAGCATTTATGCCACCTTTTGTATAATATTAAATACAGAAAACCTTGACACCAATCTCTCTCTCTTCCTCTCTCTCCTCTGTCTAAATCATGTTCAAATCAACATCTTGTTCTTAATTAGGCTTAGGATTGTGGATCAAGAAGAAAGCCAACTGGAAGTTATGGAGGCACAAAGCTTCCAAAGCGACACACCAAGAGAAAGTACGCTTCCGCCAAGCATAGAAGAGCTCGTGAGAATAATGATAGAGCAATAAATTCTCTGAAGATGCAGCTTGCCGCAAAAATAGAGAAGCCCAAAGAAGGCCTCTCAGATCTGACACATGTTCTTCACTATGGAGGAACAAAGAAGAAAAGACGACGAAAGACATGAAGAAGCCAGAAGAAAAGCAGCAGAAGAAAAAAATAGAGGAGAACAGAGACATGTGGAGGAACAAAGGGATAAGGAAGCCACACACAAATATGAGGAAAACCAGCGCCGTCGAGCAGCCGTTGATCGGGAGTTTCAGCAAAGACTCGCTATGCAAATCTAGATGATGGTACAGATTCTGGCATCCCTCCCCAAGACGGCTCCGAATACCTCGTCTTCCACCACCCCTAGCACCACCGTTATACGAACCTCTCCAAATTTTAGTAAGTATGATGGTAAGCGTGATCATGCTGCCGTTACTCAGTTTTTTCATCAATTTGAAGCACATTTTCCATTAGTTAAAATTAGAGATCCACAAGACAAAGTCCATGTGGCAGCACACCAACTCACGGGGGAGCTGTTACTTGGTGGCAACATTGGTCACAACTTCACACAGACCCCATCTCAGGCCAATTCCAATTTGATTGGACTACCTTCATGGCCGACGTCAAAGCCTGTTTTTGTTGGAAATCATGGATCTAGGGATAGGCTAGCCTATGGAGGCTCAAACATAATGCTAAACATGATTATAAACAAATGACAAAGAGCAATACAAAGCAACACAAGATGCACTTACTTGACCAAGAGATTGTGTACTTGAGAATGAGTTGTTGTGTCACATTACATTGAAATGACCCTTTATATAGGTCCAAGTACCATATGGGCTTTGCCTTTGCATGTGGGATAACTCCTAGCCTTCACCACATTCATCCACATCCCTTTGACCTTGTCTATGATATGACATAGATCACTTTTTCTAACACCCTTCCTTGATCATGGCATATCATAATGCCCTTCCTTGCTTCTAACATTACATGAAAGAAAAAGCTTAACTCATAAGGAGTATAGCTCTACAGTACATAAAAGAAATTAGCATCGCTCATAGGGAGCATAGCTTCTACATTGCGAAAAGAAAATGACATGACATGAAAAACATTCCTACATGAAAACATTCCTCTCCCATACCCCATCATCATCATAGCATCATCATCATCATATCCATGAACATTGTGCCTCATGTGCACCATCATGTGTCTCTCCAATACTCCATATCCATGAACATTGTGCCTCATGTGCACCATCATGTGTTGAGCATGGAAACCCAACTCCCATCAATCCCCCCTTGTGGGCTACATGGCCAACGTAGGAGAACTGTGAGCATACATCATATCACATGACCTACATCATCGGTGGTCAGAGGTGAACATACATCTTGAGTAAAGGAGTGCATCATCATGGCTTTAGAAAGCCCATTCATCATCAGGTACCTCTTCATCATCATAAGAGGTGGTTATATGATTACATTGTTCGGTGGTAGTAGTGTCCATACATAAACATTTGGGTAAGAGAGGGCATAAATCATTCGTCATTATGACATGTGAGCCATTACATAATAATCAACATAGACAGCATCTTGTTCATCTTCATTGACATCTTCGTCTTTGTCTTCATTCATTTTTGCATCTCTGTCTGCATCTTCATCTTGCATAGCATCTTCTTCGTCCTGACATTGCACACGTGCGTGCATTCCCATCCTTGAGGCATCGGCATAATGCATAGAATTTTTCAAAAAAGAGGTATAAGAACATCCTTCCTTAAGTGCCATAGGAACAACCTCTTAAATTACTTTAAGGTTTTTAAACCTTAGTCTCATTAAATAGAGAATAAATCCTTTATTTTCAAATGAAAACGGCAGATTTGATTCCACCGGCGGTCCCGTTTATTGCTGCGCTGATTCCGGATCTGTCCACGCTGCGCTCTCTGATCTGGTCAACTGCATCGCCTGCTTCTCTTCAAGCACTTCCTCTGTTTGTGTCCTCACTAGGAGCTGTGCAACCCAGTCCTCACGTCTGCTGCGGCTCTCTGATCTCACACCTGCGGCTGCTGCCACCTTCTCTGCGCCTGCTGCAGATCACCCCCGACGTCTCCCTGCAGAACCTCAGCAAGCCGGTCCCTTCTTCCGTTGTTGTCTACGCTGCTATCTGCTGAAGCTTCTCCTTCTCTTTTGTGTTTTCCACTCTATTTGCTCATGCACACTCGTTGACTACTTCTACTCGTAGGCGCTGATGCACCCTCTCTCTCTCTTCGCCAAGCTGAGCTGCTATTACCTCAACCAATGGACTGTTGCTCCTCTTGTTCTCGGTGAAGCTTTGCTTCTCTTATGCGGTGGATGAGGGTTACTATCTTTCTGATCTTCTGCCACCTCAAAGATCTCCACTATACGTGGTTGCCATTTTGAGCTGCTCTGAAATTCTCTCTGGAGATCTAGTGCAAACCTAATGAGAAAGCTATAGTGTGACCCTAATAACACATGGTGGAGAGACCTAATCTTGAATAGAGAAAAATGCTCTCTACTAATGCAAGAGGAAATCAATGAAAACCCTAAATGAAGACTAATGCAATCTTGTTAAGTAACGCTTCACTTATGGGCATCACTTCACAAGAGAAATAACCCTAATGCAAAGCTCTAAAACTAAGTAAGGTCTTAATCACCTCGTAATCCTAGACCCACCATTAATCTAAACACTAACCTAAGCTCTGATACCATGTTGGAAATCATGGATCTAGGGATAGGCTAGCCTATGGAGGCTCAAACATAATGCTAAACATGATTATAAACAAATGACAAAGAGCAATACAAAGCAACACAAGATGCACTTACTTGACCAAGAGATTGTGTACTTGAGAATGAGTTGTTGTGTCACATTACATTGAAATGACCCTTTATATAGGTCCAAGTACCATATGGGCTTTGCCTTTGCATGTGGGATAACTCCTAGCCTTCACCACATTCATCCACATCCCTTTGACCTTGTCTATGATATGACATAGATCACTTTTTCTAACAGTTTTCTTCCACCACAGTACATGACCAGTCTTGAGGATGAGTTTTACAAACTCACTCAGGGTGGTTCCCCTGTTTTGACCTATTCCAACAAGGTCATTTTGATGGCCCATCAGTTGGGCATATCGGAAGAAGATAAGCTCAAGCAGTTTATTCAAGGTTTAGACACTAACACATAGTCACAGGGGACGGAGGGGATGGACGCTTGGAACGGGGGTTGTCGTCCTAGGAACACTTTGGGACGGGGATGGACGGACGCCCCAGTTGGGCGTCCCTCACAAGGGACGGCGTTCTGGGGACAGATCCAAGAGGGGACGGCTGTGAGGGACGGCTGCATGGGAAAGCCCCAGGTTACCGCTTGGGCAATGGTTACATTTTTGACTGTTTTTTTTTTGCCGTTTGGATGGGGCTTTTCGTGGGCCTTTAGCCTTGGCCCATAGGCCTTGAGCCTTTGAGGCTTTGGGCCTTGGCCTCTCTCTTGCCTCCCTAGAAGACACACACACACTCCCTCTCACACTTCAAGCTTAAGCTTCACACACACACACACACACACTCTCTCTCTTCCTTAAGCGGCAAGCCTCAAGGGCTAAGGTCTCAAGTTTCAAGCTCTCACACAAGCAAGCTCTAGCCTCTCAAGACCCAGTGCTCACACTCTCTCCCTCACACACTCTCTCGAGCTTCACACACACACACACACACACACCCCCCCCCCCACCCACCCTCGCACTCAAGTTCTCCCTCAACTTTCAAGGCTCAAGCCTCACTCACTCTCTCTCTCAAGCTATCAAGTGACAAGGAGGCATTGGACATCCATCATCCATGGCATCCTCCTCATGTGGCGGCGACACTTCAAGTTCCTGTAGAAGGATGACAGGATGGACATGGTGGGATGTGGTCAATCACACCCCATCCCCTCATGGAGGCGGTGCACGGCCATTGGCATGCAAGCTTTGCTCGTACAGGCGAGTGGGTGGCGCCGACAAAGTAATTTTTAAGTGCCATTCCTACCCCCGTCCCCGCTTCCTACATACGGCCGTCCCCCGTCCCGTTCCCGTTCCCATCCCTTGTGACTCTGCAGTAACATTAGGTACCCAATAAGGAATTTTGAGCCTCAAACTTATGCATGGGCATTGACCCTCACTCAGAATCAGGAACTCATGTTGAGCGGAGGTAAGCCCAAGCAGGTACAACTACCCCTAAGCCCCAGCAACAGTCATCTACCTAGTAGTCATCTACCCAGGGTAATGGGGCTCATAACATCAAACACCAAAAGGACCAAAAGAAAAATTCTTAGGGTCAATCGGGCAATAAGAAGGATTCTACGCCCAAGACGACTCCTGAGGAAAAAGCTAAGGAGAGCATCACTGGAGGTTATCTCCAGCCGGATGAACAAACACGGTACAAGACAAAGAACTGTTGTTTCTTCTGTCGCATTGTGGGACACGGGAAGCAAGATTGCACTAAGTTTCAGGTTGAAAAGTCTGCTAAGGCATCCACTCCCACTATAGCAACCGGAGCATCCCGATCCACACCTTTGCCATCAGCCTCTGATTGTCACGTGCATCCCGCACTTGGATGCCACGTAGACATTTCTGTACAGAAGGTGGACCATTAAGTGTGAGCCAGGTATTCCAAACTTTCCGCTCATAAGCCACTTGCAGGCTAAGCGAGCAATCAGGAAAGGCGCACAGTGTGCGATGATTTACATCCAGACAGCCCAGACGGTGGCCAGTGCTTCCGAGAAGTACTCGGTTCTCCATGAAAAGTTCCAGAAGATTTTTCTTCGGGACAGTCTCCCTCCCCAGCTCCCCCCGTCCAGACCGGAGGATCACAAGATTGACCTCCTCCCAGGCTCGGAACCCCCGAGCAAGTTTCCGTATCGCCTGTCTAAGGCAATGGAATCGGAGTTGGACCGCCAACTCCAAGAATTGTTGCAAGCTGGCTTCATCCGCCCCAGCGTGTCGCCATTTGCAGCACCGATCTTATTTGTCAAGAAGAAAGATGGGTCTTCTCGGTTGTGTGTCGATTATCGTGCACTCAACAAGCTGACTATCAAGAGCCGATTCCCGATGCCTCGAATTGACTACATTCTCGAGAGGCTGAATGGAGCTAAGGTGTTCTCTAAATTGGATTTAAAGAGTGGATACCACCAGGTTCGGATTGTTGAGGGGGACATCCCCAAGACATCTTTCCGTACAGAACGGGCCCACTATGAATTTGTGGTCATGCCATTTGGTTTGACGAACGCCCCAGCTACATTTAACCGCATGATGATGCGTATTTTCCGGGAGTTGATTGGAGTGTGTGTGTTCATATTTCTGGACGACATACTCATATTTTCAGCTACAGTTGAGCAGCATGACATTGATGTGGAGAAAGTCCTTAAGTTGCTGGAAAGCAACGAGCTCTATATCAATGAAAAGAAGTCAGAATTTTATCTGTTCCAGGTACATTACTTGGGATATATAATCAGTGCCGAAGGCATTCGACTTATCCGGCTAAAGTAGCCGAGATTGTTAACTGGGAAGTACCTCAGACTGCTTATGACATTAGATCATTTGTGGGGATATGCCAGGCATATTCCACCCACATTGACAAGTTTTCTGATCTCTCGGCAGACCTCACCGATCTGCTAAAGGGAGTGAAAACAAGGAGGCAAAAGATTCGAATGACTCCACGAGCATTGGAGGCATTCCAGAACCTCAAGGTGGCTTTGTCAGAAGCGCCTTGTCTAGCCCTTGCCTCGTGGGACGAACCATTTCAGGTGATCACCGATGCGAGTAACATCGCAATTGGAGGTGTATTGCAACAGAATGGTCATCCAGTAGCTTACATGTCTCGTAAGTTACTGCCCGCCGAAAAGAATTACTCAGTCTACGATCGTGAACTCCTAGCAGTCATTCAGGCCTTGAAACATTGGAAACATTTCCTGTATGGCCTTGACTTGGAGGTTCGCACTGACCATCAGGCATTGCGTTGGATTCAGACGATGCCAAGTGCACAGTGGAGTGATCAACAGCACCGCTGGAGTCAGATATTCCAGCAGTTTGGTGGCATGATTGAGTACCTTCCAGGAAAGGCCAATCTAGTGGCCGATGCTTTGAGCAGGAAGGGACAAGTATCTGCGATTCAGACCACTAGACTTGACCTTGTTGGTACTGGACTTGAAAACATGAAGCACACGTACGCGGATTCCGAGGAATTCGGTACTCAGTGGGAACAGGCATTGGATGCCACAGGACCATGCCATTTTCTGATACGCGATGGTTGGCTTTACTACAAAGGCCGACTGTGTGTCATGAAATCATTCCGGGCAGCTCTTCTCCATGATGCCCATGACGCCATTACAGGTGGTCATAGGGACATGAATTCGACTCTGGAGAAATTAGAACGGCAATACTATTGGCCAAAGATGAGGCTTGATGTGTTTACATATGTACAACGCTGTGACATTTGTCAAAAGGTGAAAGCTCCTCGTGGAAAGAAGATAGGGTTGTTACAGCCTTTGCCAATTCCTGAGGGTCCTTTCCAAGACATTTCGATGGACTTTGTCACAAATCTGCCTCCCAGTCCGAGTAAGCGTAATACACAGTGTTTGACTATTGTTGACAGGTTCAGCAAATTTGTTATGCTTATTCCTTGCAGGGCCAATGTGACCGCCGAGGATGTTGCCCAGCTATTCATTCGGCATTGGTACCCGATTGGTGGGATTCCTAGGACCATAGTGTCAGACTGAGATGCCAAGTTTACCAGTCATTTTTGGAGGGCATTGTTTGATAATTTTGGTACTAAGTTGAATTTTTCCAGTGCATTCCACCCACAGACAGATGGCCAGACAGAGATATACAACCAGTTGGCCTTTGATGTGCTGAAGTGTTATGTCCACGATCAGCAAGGTAAGTGGGAATCGTTTTTGCCTTTAGTTCAAGCTGTTCTGAATGACTCTTTTTCTTCAGCTATTGGCAGGACTCCATATGAGGCAGCGTTTGGAAGACCTTTCCAGTCGTTGTTAACCAGGACTTCGTCTTCAGTACCGGAGGCGAACAGAGTGACGGAGTCTTACCAGGAGATCCTAGAGTCCGTTAAAGACAGATTGGCTAAAGCGCAAGAGGCCTACACTCGACAGGCCAATAAAGACTGAAGGGACATGAAGTTTTCGGAAGGAGATTGGGTATATCTTCGGATTATGAAGCAAAGATTGAAGCAGGTGGGCAAGCGATGCCCAAAGTTGTCTTTCAGGAGCTTCGGACCATTCCCCATCCGGAAAAAGATTAATGAGGTGTCTATGCAGTTAAAGCTACCTCCGAGTTGGACTATGCACGATGTATTTCATGTCAGTTGGTTAAAGCCATATGCAGGTCCACCCCCTTCAGAGGTCAAAGACGAAGCGGAACCAGACATCATTGATGAAGCAGAAGTAATGGTTCCAGAACAGATCCTTCTGCACCGTTTCAAGCATGGCTCAGGCCGAAGACTACGATAGTTTCTCACGAAGTTTCAGGGCCGAGGAACTCATGAAGCAGTATGGCTCGACAAAGAATTTTTCGAAGACTATCCGGCTTTATTGACGGATTATTTGGAGGCTATGCAGCTTCCGTCAAGTTAAGCAGAAGGGGATGTCACGTGCATCCCGCACTTGGATGCCACGTAGACATTTCTGTACAGAAGGTGCAGGACCTGGGATGGTGAACTGGTCCCATGTGAGCCTAGTCCGGGACGAGTCAGCCAGGGATCCATCTCAGTCGTCCGAGGTCAGGTGTGCATCGTCCTGCACATGAGTCCAAGGTCAGGTGTGCATTGTCCTGCACATGAAGCAGTGCCAGTCCGCGCTGTGAGTCTCCCTCTGGAATGATGTCAGATGTGCTGTGTATCTGGTTTGCAACTGGATGCCAGGCCTCTGTAGGCATGTAGTTTGCATGTAGAGATGGGGCCAGCCTATAGGGCTACCCCAATGCAAGGATTTGCATTTGCATACTTAGTATGGGCATGGGGGAGGTATAGAACCACCCCCAAGGGGCCAGGAGGGCCCAAGATATTGCCCACCAGCCAAGGCAAGGGCTGGAGGGGCTGTCGGCCAGCTCCAGAGCTTCTGGACAGGCAGCCGACAGAGATTAAAGCCCTAAACAGCAGGCGGCCAGGTGTGGGGGGCAGTCCCACACCCATGCGCAGCATGCCCAGCAGCCAGGGTGCTGTCCAGAAGCATGCGCAGGCTGGACAGCAGGGATTACAAGTGTGAAAACACTTTAGTCGTGGGCTGTCCTGAAGCCAGCCGACTGCATGAAGGGAGTAGTATAAAAGCCCAGCCCATAATTCATTGTAGTCATCTCATAATTCACCAAGAGCTCCAAGCATTCAAGGGCCAGGACAGCCAAAGGTTTGCTAAAGCAAAGGGGTGAAGGACTGAAGGTCAAGGGCAGGTTTTCCAGCCAAGAAAAGGTCAAGTACTTTGTATTTGTTTCAGATTTACATCATTCTAATAAAGCAAATACACCATCCGTGGTGGGGGCCCTACAGAGGGTAATTGGGACCCAATACTGTGTCCTTCTCCATCTCCCCTTTCTCTCTCTATTTTCTGCACATCGTCTTTCAGTTTTGTGCGTTAATTCCGTCGCGAAAAGAGTGCTGTTTTCTGAGTTTTGAAGTACCGATCCTTCTCTGAAGCTTCCGCATATTACACTGATGCCGTTCAGCTATTGCTCGCTTTGAATTCGGTGCCACCAGTGGTATTTGATAATAAACAGGAGGGTGAGGATGAGGGACAGACAAAGACTCTCATCTTGCTGTTGGCACACTGCAAGGGGACAACAGTTCATTGTCCTCTTTGACATGGGCAGTTTTGAGGATGCCATCTCTTCGCAGTTGGTAAACAAGATGAGCTGTACCTTGGTTCCTTACCATTTAGATGTGGACGGGTTTACACTTGGTCTACGTACATGTACCTCTCATAAAGCTCAACAGTTTAAGTTTTAGTTCAGAAGGCAACATTCCAGTGCGATTTCATTGTCTCCCCTCTTTTAGGGTGTTACATGATCCTCAGGATATAGTGGTTTAGACAGTATGCACCCATTCTTGATTGGAGGCAGGACACATTCACTATCGTTGAAGGTTTTCCTGAGCCCATCACGATTCGCGGGTATCGGAGCATTCCTGGAATTCCAATCATTTCTCACATTCAAGCCCAACAAGCCATAAGAAAGGGAGCAGAGTGTGCCTTACTATATGTCTGCTGTTGATCAAATGCAGTTCAGATAGCACCCGCAATGGAGCAGAGGGTGGCTGGTCTTTTGTCTCAATACAGCAACATCATGCTACGAGATGACCTCCCACCACATTGGTATTAGAGCATTCAGGCTCAACCCACTAAGCATAGTCCCAAGGAAGGTTCAAGGTGCACAGTTCCAGCAGAAAGGATCCAGCAAGGTAGCGGATGGAGCGGTAACAGGCAAAGCCAGAGGAAGCATTCCCTGAGGGTATGTACGCATAACCAGTAAATCATTAAGCTCTCAGATCAGTTCCAAAGGCCTAGCAACAGGCATGATTAGTTCTGACAGGTGACCCACCGCTGTGTTAAGGGTAAGAGAAAGCAGGCATGGGGACAGAGTTGAACAACTGCTCAATTCTTCAATAAGACTTGGAAGTGGAGATCAAGAGTGAAGGTGTTCAGACAAAAATATCGAGTTAAGTGCGGCAATTTATCAGCATATTTAATGATTATTTGTCAAAGCAGCAGGCCGATAGTAGCACTTGCTGGCCGACATGTACCTCAAGCATATATATAAACATCAGTCATAATTCAGCATAAATCAAGTCATTCTCATCATTCATCAAGTCCAACATCCGTAGAAGATATGTAGAAAGGGGCCAGAAGGTCACCCCCTTGGTGCTAACCAAGGCCCAAGCATGTACAAGCATTTATGCCATTATTTGTACAATATTAAATACAAAAAACTGTGACACCAATCCCTCTCTCTTCTCCTCTCTCCTCTATCTAAATCATGTTTAAATCAACATCTTGTTCTTATTCAGGATTAGGGATGTGGATCAGTACAACAAGGCTTCCGCGCATGCAACATTCAGGCTGAAGGTTTACAGCCAAGGAAGATCTCCAAGAAATCAGTCTTTTTCATCTTTCAATAAAGCAAATACACCAATCCTTGGTGGGGGCCCTCCAGAGGGTATTTGGGACCCAATCGGGTGTGCTGTGACTTTATTGTGCTTCTTCTCTCTCTAACTCTCCCTCACTCTCTCTTGCACTCTTATCTCCGCTACATGGTGCAAATCGTCAGGAACCATGGTGCTGATTTTTTGTTATCTAAAGTATAATCCTGTCTCTAAGCTTCCGCATGTTACATTTTGCCAGCCCACTTGCAATTACAACACTCACAAGAAGTAGGATCCTTCACAGCACAAAACTTTAACCTCAAATTGCACAAATAACAAGATAGAGAACAATATTGTATTAGTGATGTAATACAATAGACGGCAAAGTTCCACACCCATATGAACGAAAGCTTTGATGGCTGATCCAGAACTGTTGAGATTGAGGTTGTATGTTTATAGAAGCTAGGGAGTAAACTCACCGTGATGATTGATATATTGTAACTTGTAAGGAGATGGGATGATAGTGTCTATATAAAGGCATGAATACGCATGGCGGCCATGACTAGTCACTAGACTGAGTTGGTATGTGGTCATAGTCGATGCCACTGTCCACGGTGTTGAACTGGCCCATAAAGAACTCCCATGCCCATCTGGGCTCATCCTAGGCCCGGTTTGGGATTTTGCAAACTTTGGATAGGGTGTCTAAGAGTAAATACTAAAGTCCATCCACCTCATACATGGACGGAGATGAGATAATAATGTCACCACCTGGTCATGAAACCCCGACTCCTAAGAGTTATATGAATGGTGTCCTTGATCCATGACCATGTTTGTTCATATAAGTTTACATGGAGACCATGTGTGTGGGTGGAGTGACTATTCACATAGTGGGAACATTTATAGTGGATTTCTATGGGGTGCATAGAGGTTTTATATTGGTGCTTGGGATGAGACGATATTTTGTATACAAGGTTGAAGGATGGGAATTTGCCCAAACATCAATGCATTTTGCACTATGCATAAGCTGTTTTGACATGTGACATGCACGCATGAGCCTAACAATTTGTCTCATGTGTGTTTTGAGGACTCCTTTTAACTCAATTGATATGTTATGAGGTTTAATGTGTACTAACCTTTTATAACAAAGTACACGCTACATTAAAGAAGGCTGGACAACTGTATTAAACTTGAGATTCCCAAGAGAAGAGAAGGGCATCCACTTTGTACGTAGAAGGATGCCCACATGTGGGCACGGGGGTGGAGGGGTGGCTCACCAAGTGTATGGTCCCCATTGGCTGACCACACCAGCAGGCTACCTAGAACCAGGACTCCATTCTAGCAGTTTAGCTTTTAACTTCAGAAGTGCTTCCACATTACACTCATTTTTTGACAGCAGTACAGTGAATCTTTCTTACTACAAATGTGGACTTCCGCTTTTAATCTGCAGAGGTCTTGTAATGCCACACGTTTTCAACTTTTTAATTTGTTCTCAATGGGGTTAACTGATTTTTTGCACTGTAGGTTGTAGGAACTCTCTACACTCATCATCAAAAGCTTGTGATAGTGTATGGTCCCCATTGGCTGACCACACCAGCAGGCTACCTAGAACCAGGACTCCATTCTAGCAGTTTAGCTTTTAACTTCAGAAGTGCTTCCACATTACACTCATTTTTTGACAGCAGTACAGTGAATCTTTCTTACGACAAATGTGGACTTCCGCTTTTAATCTGCAGAGGTCTTGTAATGCCACACGTTTTCAACTTTTTAATTTGTTCTCAATGGGGTTAACTGATTTTTTGCACTGTAGGTTGTAGGAACTCTCTACACTCATCATCAAAAGCTTGTGATAGTGGATGCTCAAGGCCCTGGAAACACTCGAAGGCTGATTGCATTCCTAGGTGGCCTTGATCTCTGTGATGGCCGCTACGATACCCCAGAGCATCCTCTTTTCAAGAACTTAAACACAACTTTTGCTGATGATTATCATAACCCTACATTTCCGGTAAGTGGAGGAGACGTCATGCTTTTGCACTTATTTTTGCGTATAAATATGGAGCTTATGTGGTTATGCTTGCTTGTAGAAAGTTGAATGTGGAGGCCCGAGACAACCTTGGCATGACTTACACTGCAAAATTGAGGGGCCTGCGGCATATGACGTTCTTAAGAATTTCGAACAACGTTGGCGGAAAGCTGCAAAATGGCATGGGTTTGGTTTAATGTGCAGGAAGGGTCTGCATTGGTATGATGACGTCTTTGTTGATCTTGAACGGGTGCCTTGGATAATTAGTCCTCACAAGGAGGGCCAAGATGGTAAAGATATCAATGTGATGAAGGATAGTGATCCGGAGACATGGCATGTTCAGGTACTTTATTTGGGCATGTTTAGTTTTTTTTTTGGTTACATGGGTAGCAGAAGATCCGTGATTAAGGCATGCAATTTATTGTTTTGGTGTGTCAATGTTAATACTGAAGAGAAGAGAGGATGGAGAGATTACTTCAAGACACCCCACTGAAGGGCCCCCACCTTGTTGTGTATTTGCTTTATTATAAAAGTTGAATTAACTACAATACAGATTTGATCCTTGACTTTAGAATATCTTTGTCCTTGGTGGGCTGAGCGTTGGACTATGAATCCAGGCTGAACAAGAGGCAAGGACTGATCTGAGCAGGCACTGTGCCAGAGAAGGCTGCCTTCCAAATGTTGGATTCCTATATGTCCTTTTTTTTGCAGGACTGAAGCAAAATGCTGAAGTTTTTTTCTCCTCAAGAAAAGATCCTTCTATTAGTTGAAACAAGCGTCTACTACGAAAGACTACAACCCTTAAACGTAGGTAATTGCTACAAGAAAATCCTCGTATAATTTCAAAAAACTAGCAATGAGGGAAGGAGGCAGCTCCCTGTCTCATTACATGCTCTCAGAGGGAGGTTACATTGGAGGTGGAGGGAGAAAAGCCTCTTTGGGGACTGATCTAGCAAACTAGTCCGGAATTCCCTTGAGTGAAAAAGGGGACTTTGCTCCAAATGCACAGGAAGGCAGCTTGGCGCTGCTGCATTCAGCCCGAATCACCAAGAATAGGCGCTGGAGGGTGTGAATGATGTCCGTTTAAATGGAGCAGATGGTCTTTGCAGGTGGTGTGACCTAACCATGGATAGCATGTTAGGTGGCGATGTTGGATGCTGCTGTCCATTTAAATGGAGCAGATGGTTTTTGCAGGTGGTGTGACCTAACCATCGATAGTGGCGATGTTGGATGCTGCTAATGAGCTCACATATCTGGTCTACACAGGACTCCGGGGTCCACAGGGGAGCCAGGACTGAAGAGGCTGGAATGGCTGAGATTGAGAAATGAGTGAGCTAGAATGCTAGGCCAGTACCGCCGTCGTCATAGAGTAGAGCTGGCACCAACCCCGTGGACCAAGCAGTTGACCCTAGGTAATTGTTTGAAGGTGTGCTAGGCTGAGAGGTGAACAAGTATCCTCCGTAAGACTTGCTGCACCTTCCATAGGTCTCTTAGAGAGCGCTGTAAGAATATACAACTGTGCGTTCAGTTCACACACACAATAGAATCCTCCACAAGAAAGAGCTTTATGCAAGAACTATTATGTCTACAAAAAGACTTAAAAAGTTATATTGACATCTATGGAAGACCGCAAGGGTCTATGAGACCATAAGTAATACGATGGTACCATGGATATATTGGGCCATGGAAGAGCTGAACAGGAAATAAAAAAATGGAGAAAACACTAATGTGTGTATACAACCAGATAGCAGATGATGTACCTATGATCCCTCCTCAGCCACTACCAATCTCAGTGCAGAAAGAGGGTCAGGACTCTGTGATGGGAGCATGTCATGTCGGTGGAGAATGTCCCGGATCAGACTGTGTAGTGGAGGGTCCTGATGCTTTGGGTCAGGGGCGTCTAGCTCGTAGAATGATTGAGCTTTCTTGCTAACTTCTCTGGCGTGTGGGTATGGGTGGTGGGCTTTGTTGGAGTAGAGGCACTGGTATGGGTGGTGGATTCTGATGTGGATGCGGGTACCACAAAGAAATGTGTGATGTCCTGTCGGGGTTGGGCCTATTTCTTAGGGTGTTGCCTCAACACTATATCCCTGTGTGTCGCTTTATCAAGTGCATGCCGAGGCATCTTTGATCCCCATACTGTATCACCCGTGCGAGTGGGCCCAAATCCCTCTTGGAAAAAGCAGTGGAATCTTCCCCGTATCTCGTAGTAAGACGGATAACTAAACATATAATGGGCCTCATCCTCTACTCCTCCTGTGGTGCATATTTTGCATATCCTCCCCTTTTGTGGGATGTCTTCGGCTTTGCCAGTCTACTATGAGGTGGTGGGAGGATACCTTGAGCTGGCCAATCGCGATACTACGCATAGCATGTGGCTGTTGGGTATTTTGGAGTCTAATAGTGTGTCCATTGGTGTGAACACCCCCTTAGGGTGTGAACAATCCTTATTAAGGTTTAGGTCAAAAGATGAGGCTTGATGCCGATAAAAGCAATGTACCTGGTAGAAGAATTATCATAATTCATTCATCATTGTGTTGTGCAATCTCTCTCCATTGCGCTCTCTCTCTCTCTCTCTCTCTCTCTATAAAGCACCGTTAACATGGTATTATAGCCACCCTATCCACCTCTTAGTTGTGTTTTCCATCCCACCATGCTCATGCCTGGCTGACCCTTTTCTCCATGCCATCATGCTCATCTACTTTGCTGCGTTTTTAGGGTTTTTGTATTTTTAGGATTTTCACGTTTTTAGGATTTTTGCATTTTTTAGGGTTCTGCAATTTTTAATGGCCCTACTCTATAGGACCGGCAGCCCTATTGTGCGTTTTTGATGCCTCTTCTGCCTGCCTAGTGTTGCTAGGCATTTTTGAAATGGCAAGTATGAAGCGGGTTTCATACGTTTTGAAACGTTTCCTAAAAGGTAAGAAACGGGTCCAAAAAGGTTTCAAACAAAATAGAAAAAACATGTATATTTTAAACTTGAAATATACAAAAAAAATATATTTAGCTCTATGACATAACTTATAAGAGACCACATTGAATTCATTTGAATAAAAACAAAATACATGTAAAATATGATGATATCACAAATCACGATTGATCATTGGGCCACTACCCACGACCAAGAAAAAGCTTCATACTTAGTGATCACTAAACAGAAATCAAAAGGATCACCACGTGGGTGATGAGTCATGATTCAAAATCCATGATCCATGGCATAAATTGCAAATGAAGCTAGATGCTAGCATCAAGAAAGTATCAAAAGAGTACATAAATATATGATGTACCATATTTAGACTTGAAGGTGACATTGTTCCAAAAAGAATCACCTGTTCGAGGCATCCTACAAGGCGGGGATAAATGTAGATCGTTTGCCCTGCAAGTGCAACACATAACATAAAGTAATCTCATTTTTTGAATTTAACTGTCATCTTGGCAATTGTAAAAACTCTCCAAATTCACCCTATATTGCCCAAGGCAGGTAGCCTCAGGCCTCAATAGAGCAAGGGGAGGAAGATATGCAATAAATATTGATGGAAGAGAACAAAACGTCCTTCTTTGTGAGTTGTGCAGAGAAAACATACATAAAGCAAAACAAAACATTTCCCCTCGAAAAGACCTCCACAAGGCCCAAGGACACCGAGGAACACAAGGGCTAACATGGGCGCAGATTTATTGGTGAATTGGTACACAGAACGTCGAGCAACGTGCACGCAGCCGGCATTGGAAAACGCACACGAGAAAAAAGGTACGAAACGATGGCGATGGGTTGTAGGGTATTATTATAATCGGGCTGGTAAAAAACGCATTTCGTACAACACGAAACGTTTCTAATTGGTACGAAACACGTTTCTGTGCAACTTTGTGCCTGCCATGTAGCAACACACGTGGCTGCATTTTCACCTGTCCATCTACCCACTACTGCCTCCGCCTCTACCCGCCATACATAGTTGCATTTTTTGCTACATAAGCTGCGTGTTCTGTCAGAATCTGCAGTGGAGATGAAGACAAGATCTAAAAACACCTAGAGCAAGTGCACAACAGAAAAACGTAGAAATGAGAGAGAGAGAGAGAGAGAGAGAGAGAGAGAGAGAGAGAGAGAGAGGCATATAACTCTGCTATATACACAAGAGAAATCCCGGAATACAAGATGAGTAGTGTGGGGGGCAAGGGGCCATTTTATATGGCCCCATGCAGCCAGTCGGCCTGCTAAAAAACAGCCGACAGCCCTCAGCTTGCCCACGACCTGCTCCCTCCAATCGACTAACTCTGGACAATCGGCCCAGCATACAGGGGAGAGCCTGGGGGCAGTAGAGCAGTGATACAGCCCTCCACACCAAGGGAAAAAATATGGAGAGTGGGGAAAAATGAGAAAACACCTAAATCGGGCGGGCACACCCACAACAGAGGCCCTGGTGTAAATATACAGATAGGAGATGACTGCTAACACCCCCTCTCAGCTCCTGAATGTGGAACCAACCCTAGTGAGCTGGAGTGCCACCGGAGCATAGCCTAAGGTAGAGACTTCGTGAAGAGGTCCGCCGCATTGTCCTTCGTCGAACAATAAAGAAGCAAGATGTCACTAGCCAAGATCTTCTCACGAACAAAGTGATATTGTATCTCTATGTGCTTGGTCCGGGCATGGAAGACCGGGTTCCGAGCAATAGCTATACAGCTTTGGTTATCGCACTGGATGACTGTGGGCTCCTTCTGTGGAAACCCAATCTCGCTAAGCAACCTCCGCACCCACACAACCTCTCAAGCAGCACCACAAGCAGTCCGATACTCTGCCTCTGTCGATGACAAGGCAATAGTTGGCTGCCTCTTACTGCTCCATGAAACCGCTCCTGAGCCGAGGGAAAAACTGTAGCCTGATGTGGATCTCCTCTCCAATTTGAGTCACTCCAACCTTGGAGTCGGACTCCATCCTTCAATCACCCTCCTGTGTAAAAAAGAGTCCAAGATCCTTCGTACCCTGCAGATACCGCAAGATCCGCAATCATGTGTCCCAATGAGACTTCAACGGCGTCTGCATGAATGAGCTCAACAGCCCCACAGAAAAGCTCAAGTCCAATCTGGCGTTCAGCAACCAAATCAATGAACCAACCAACTTCCGGTACAGAGAGGCATCAACTGGCTCACAAGGATCATTCACTGTCAGCTTCGTGTTCGGGTCCATCGGCGACGTGATAGGCTTGCAGTTCTCCATCCCAAAGGCCTCAAGCAACTTATGAACATACTGCTCCTGAGAGACAAAGAACCCCCTCTGGGTCTGCCAGATCTCCAATCCCAAGAAGAAATGGAGTAAGCCTAAATCGGTCATCTCAAACTACTTTAACAAGGCAGCCTTCGTCACTGTAATGTGCTCCATATGACCGCCGGTGAGAATGAGGTCATCCACATGAAGGATGATCAGCGTGACCATGCCGCGTTCCCGAAAGAGATATAGGTTGGGATCTGCAACCGATCTCTGAAATTAAGTCCAGAGAAAGAATGAATCAATCTTCTGATTCCAAGCCCTGGGAGCCTGTTTAAGACCATACAAGGCCTTCCTCAACCTGTAAACCATACCCTTTGATCCTGGAACCTCAAAGCCTAGAGGCTGCTCAATATACACCTCCTCGTGCAGGTCACCATTAAGGAACGCAGATTTGATATCCATCTGATATACGGGCCACCGCTGAGAAGAAGCAAGGGCAAGAACGCTCCGAATCATGGTCATCCTTGCTGTCGGTGCAAAGGTATCCTTGTAGTCGATGCCAGGCCGCTGAGCATAACCTTTACGTATACTTTGTCTTAAAGACTCACTTCACACCAATGACAAACCGTTTCGACGGCCTCGGTACCAACTCCCAAGTGTTATTCTTCTCAATGGCATCCTGTTCCACTTGCATGGCTTTCCTCCAAGTATCCTGTGCAAGGGCTTCCTTGATGGAAGTGGGCTCTTTGTCCCGCATATGATATGAGACATCAAAGCATAGTTTACCTATAAAAGCTTTGCTGAATGACTTTTATCACGGACTCTGTGCGATCTTCGAGGTCCATCCTCTGTGGTCCATTCAGAGGGACGCTTCATGACACCTGACTCCCGAAGGGTGTCCACTAACCACCTGGATACTCGAACAGATTGTGGAGCCTCCTGCTGTCGGGGGCTCATCTCCAGTTGCGGGCTCAACCTCCTGAACTGACTGAGGTTGTCCAGCTGGAACAATCGACTGGGAATCATCATCAGAATCCTGTGGGTCTCCAAGAAGTGGTGGCTCATCAACAAAGGAAGCCAGAACATGCTCATCAAAGACCACATCTCTGCTGACAACAACCTCGTTCCTCTCTGGATC
Organism: Cibotium barometz; assembly: GCF_041138505.1. Taxonomy (NCBI): domain Eukaryota; kingdom Viridiplantae; phylum Streptophyta; class Polypodiopsida; order Cyatheales; family Cibotiaceae; genus Cibotium; species Cibotium barometz. Next base: position 23,582,636 of record NC_141102.1, on the reverse strand, counting down.
ATATAACCTATATCCCTTGGAAAGAGAGTTATATCCCACAAAGACAAGCTTTTGGGACTTTGAGTCGAGCTTCCCCCTCCGTTTCTTCGGAATGTGAACATACGCATCGCTCCCAAACACACGGAAATGGGAGACATCAAGTTTCCTGCCAAAATATGCCTCAAAGGGAGTCATGTTCGGCACTGAAGTCGTTGGAGAACGGTTGAGGATATGGATAGCCGTAGCCACAGCCTCTCCCCAAAGTGGACGAGGAAGATCACGATGCTCCAGCATCGTCCTCGCCATCTCCACCACAGTCCTGTTCTTACGTTCAACTACTCCATTCTTTCACGGCGAACTTGTATTGGCCAGCTCTCTCTTGATGCCATGTTCCGCACAAAATCTCACGAAAGCATTAGAAGAAAATTCACCTCCTTTGTCAGCCCGAAGAGTCTTCACCTGCAAGCTAGACTCTTTCTCCACCATTACATGCCAGTCCTTGAACCGAGCAAAAGCTTGATCCTTCTGTGAAAGGAAATAAACCCATGTAATTTGGAACAATCATCAACAAGCAACATAAAGTACAAAGAACCTCCCAAAGATGCTGTTTGCATGGGTCCACACAAGTTAGTGTGTACCAACTCCAATGGTTTCGAAGCCCGCCTAGAAGCCTGCTTCGAAAAAGATTCCCTGTGCTGCTTACCACGAATGCAAGAACTGTAGCGTCCTTGCTTGCTGCCAACATCTGGGAAGCCAACCAACATCTGGTCCCGGAAAGCTCGCCTCAGCGCATCCACATTCAAGTGGCCAAACCGAAAGTGCCACAAGTCACCAACCTGAGAACCTGTCAAAGAAGAGAGTGCGGAGAGTTTGTATATACCATTCTCCACGCCACCTTCCCAAACAACCTGGCCAGTCTCACGGTCCCGTAGAGCAACAGAATGCTCCCCAAACTCCACCCGAAAGCCAGTCTTGCATACCTCATGCATTGACAACAGATGAAAACCAAGTGCTGGGACGTAAAGAACACGAGAGGATTGCTTCCCCCCTCTGCCATCAAGAATGATCTCCATCCGGCCCTCACTGTGTGTCGGTATGGTGGAATTGTTGCCAATAAAAATGCGATCTGACTTCCGTTTCAGATCTAGAAGGAAGTGACGAAAAGGAGTCACGTGCTTGGAAGCACCACTATCAAGAATCCATTCCTGAGTATCCTTTGCGGTGAAGCCAATTGCCTCCTCGCTCGAAGAAGATGAAGCACCTGTGTCCAACATCTCCAAGTGCACAAAGGTTGGAGTCTTTGCAGCTGAAGCTAAAGAATCAGCACTCTTCCCAGTCCGTTTGGGACACTTGCTCCAATAGTGGCCTTTCTCGCCACAATCATTACAGGTCCTCTCGGCATTCAGTTTCTCTCGGTTTGAGTCGGGCTTCTTCTCAGAAGACTTCTCCGATGAAGCCTTCCCTTTGCCCTGGTTGTTGTTATTACGACCGTTCGATTGTTGGCCAGTTAAGGCCTCAGAACCTCCGCCTTGTGGAGGGCTCGTGAATCTCTTCCTGGTCCAAGACCATGGGCACAAGCTCCTCCCATGTGATGGTGCTGAGCCTGCCACTGGTAATCAACAAAGAGTAAAAGGCTGAGTACTGAGAGGGCAAATGTGACAGCAACGTTATGGCCATATCCTCTGATGATATCTCTTTCCCTGCTTGGAGAACTTCCTGCTGAAGAGCCTGCAGCTTGTTGATGTGCTCCCGCATCGTCAACGACTTTGCAGGATTCATCAACTGCATCTGAACTTCCAAGGAGATTCTCTTCATGGGTGATACCCTGTTGTAAAGAGAAGCCAAATGTTGCCAAACACCTCTGGCCAGCGTCATATGCTCTATATGATTGATTACCTGTGGTGTGCAATTGAGGAAGATGAAAGAACGAACTTTGGCATTGACACAATCCTGTGCCTGTGCCTGTGCCTGTGCCTCCCGTTCCTTCCGAATAGAGGGTAACTCCCCTTCCTCTAACTCTGGCCGTGGAACCCCAACAACAATGAAATCAGCCAAGTATGAAGACTCCAAAATAGATTCCATCATTACCTTCCATATGCCGTAGTTGTTCTCGTCACAACTGACGGTCCACTGGGAATGTGGGGAGTGTCGGGATATTCACGTGCTTCTCAGCCATCTCAAGTAAATCTGCCATTGCGGGGGTGTAACTGAAAAGGGAGGGTGGGTGGGAAAAAATGAAGAACTAAACCTGCAAGTGGCTGTCCAGCAACAAGGCCCGCCTTTCGCTTGCTTCTTCTCTTCCCATATGGCTCAAAACAGTCCTCCAATCAGCACTACAAACAGCCCCCCTCTTGCTCACACAGTTCCCAAGATCTTCCAAGAGCCTAGAGCTCTGATACCATGTCAGAATATGCAGCGGAGATGAAGACAAGATCTGAAAATACCTAGAGCAAGTGCACAGCAGAAAAACACAGAAATGAGAGAGAGAGAGAGAGAGAGAGAGAGAGAGAGGCGTATAACTCTGCTATATACACAAGAGAAATCCCGGAATACAAGATGAGTAGTGTGGGGGGGCAAGGGGCCATTTTATATGGCCCCATGCAGCCAGTCGGCCTGCTGAAAAACAGCTGACAGCCCTCAGCTTGCCCACGACCTGCTCCCTCCAGTCGGCCAGCTCTGGACAGTCGGCCAGCGTACAGGGGGGAGAGCCTGGGGGCAGCAGAGCAGTGATACAGCCCTCCACACCAAGGGAAAAATATGGAGAGGGGAAAAATGAGAAAACACCTAAATCGGGCGGGCACACTCACAACAGAGGCCCTGGTGTAAATATACAGACAGGAGATGACTGCTAACATGTTCTGCTGTCCATCAACCATTTGCTGCCTCCATGCATAAACCACCACAAGATCATACATAAGCTGCGTTATTTCTTTGCTACATGAGCTGTGTTTTTGCCTTTATCTACTGCAGCCCACCATGCATACACTTGGCTGCTACCGGAAGCAACTAAGGCAAGCAAGCGAAGTCTAGCAAGCAAGAGGAGTTGCAGATCAGCAAAACACAAGCATCTGCACTTACAAAGGCCGATCAGCAAAACACAACCATCTACATCATCATCGTAAGAACTTCAATGGATCAAAAGCTCTTTCAATGTTTTGCTTCCTTCAAAGAGGAGGCACAAGCTGCACAAACAGTTGCTTTAACCAATGATGCTGAGACAACCACATGGGCTGCATCTTTTGCTTCTTTCATGAAGCAATTCTCATGGTCTTCATCGAACACCTTCACATGCATGACTTGTGGGACCTTCGACACCACGTATGTGATCCAGGGCACTACAACACCAATGTTGTAAGTCTGGGATGTTCTTGAGGATCATGAGCTTCATGGATAGTATCTTCCTTGAAAAATATGCATGAGCTCCAAGTCACATTGGCTTGGAAATGACGACGCAAAAGGATCTTCATAAGCATCGAGGGGAGACTTTTTTCCTCAAGTTTTAGTCCTTTTAATTTGAGTCAAGGGTTCTCTGCTCGGAATGTCCTCCAAAATCTGAATATTTTGTGGTCATGGGTTCTCTGCCCATGATGTCTCCCAAGATGTGAATATTTTGGTTTTCCTTTTGTAATGCTCCACATAGTTACATCCAAACTACGTTTGGATATAATCCAAACGTTCCAAACGTTTGGAACGTTCACTAACGTTTGGAAACGTTAGTGAACGTGCACTTTTGATTTTAAAAGTTGAAAAAACGAACGCAAGTCAACGTTGTTTTTTTTTCGCTTTTCCTTACGTGTGTGTGGCAGCCTCTGTGCGGCGCTCAAGTCTTCTCCTGCGGGCGTCTCTATGCGGTGCTCAAGTCTCTATGTCCCATGCCATACAGATTGCAATTGGCCAGATACGGATTTCATCCCACCGCCTCAAAGTGGAGACAGGTAGAGTTGTGCACATCTTCAGAGCCGGGAAGCTCATACGCAGACTCAGAGAAAGAAAGAAAGATTTTATTAACGTCTTCTAGAGGCCGAGCTCGGCCTATGAATGAGACAAATCAATGTACATCTGTCATATATCCTCTGTTATCTAGAAAGTAAGTAAAATGAACAAACAAAAGTAAAGCTGGAGAACTGAACAGGAATCTGACTGGAGTATGCAGTGTGGGGAGGCCTGGGTGGGTAAGGATGGAGCTCTATCTCCTGAGAGGGGGGGGTGCAAAATGCAATACTATATGCGTCAGGTATACAATCATGATATGCATAATCTAGCTAGCTCCATCCTGTCTGGTAGTGGGGATGTAAAATGGTATACATCAGTGAGAGGGGTGTGTGGAGCTCCCTGAAGAATCTGCCTGGGTCTGAGCGAAACTGGGTCCCCATCTCTCCTCTGACTCTCGATGATGTCGGGCTCGGATCTCTGTGGTCTCTCTGTGATAAAGTCTGGGTATCCGATAGCTTGGGGCTCTCTGTCTCCTGCCAGCTCGGAGGCTCTCTGCCCGCTGAAGTGTCACTCCACACTGTGTGGGCAATGGTGGGGGGGGGGGGATAGATCTCTGGAAAAAGTCGGTGATCTGTAGCTGCTGTCCCCTCCCCTGTGGAGTCTGTAGGGAGGTCTCTCTGTGGCGCTGAATCTCTAGTAGGAACCGCCCCAATCTATGCTGGTCAGCTGACTCGAAGAGCTGGCATAGGGAACGTGGTTCCTCAAAAAGAGTGGGTATCTCTCTCTAATGAGAGTGTATGCTCTGCATCTGCACACATAATGCTCCTCACTCTCTACCTCCTCTCGGCATAGTCTGCAGATCCTCTCTGCCCTGGGAATCCGAGCTGCTCTACCAGTCTCTATCTCCAGGCGGTGTGAAGATACTTTGAGCTGGCCGATCGTCACCCTGGTACCATGTGGTAGAAAAGCTTCCATATATCTAGGTCTCTGTATGAATCCATCCCCTGAGATGCTCAGAAACTGATCTCTGTAGTATAGCATCTTTGGTGGTAGAGGCTGGCTGGGTGTGATCCATGTATCTCGTGTATAAAGCTGCCATATGTCCTGCCTCAGAACTCTGTTCCTCTCACTGTGTGAGAGGTGGATATGTGGAGCATCCCTATCATATTGAAATGGTGGTAGGCGGTCCATGTCTAGCCCATGCTGTGTGAACCACTGTGTCAACTGTGCATACCATGACCCTCTGTCCCTGTCTCGGCAAGCTGTTTGGACGCCTCGAAAGCCCGATATGAAAGGCGGTCGGGGGACATCTTTCTGAATCTGTCTATGAGGCAGATGGTCTGAAACAATGCCTCCACTAGCATAGGGGTGCAGCAAACTCCGCTCTAACAATGTTGTGTGGTACCGATGGTTTGCTGCGTATCATCCGTGACAGCATGATGACGTGGGGCTGCTATATCTGAGTCCACCAGTGAGTAGCTAAGCGTGGTTCCCAAACCGCTGCTGCATACATCAGTGTAGGAGTGACCAAAGTGTCAAAAGCCACCCCTTCGTCCGGGGCTCCTGGAAGTGTGCCTGGTGGCACTGTCTCTCTAGCATGGCTAAGGCTGCATATCACGTGTTAGTCTGTCTCTGGCTGTTGGGCCCATAGTAAAGCGTGCTGCTGCAGCCGAAAAGGTGATCCCCAGGTATACATATGAAGTGACCACCTCCACCTGCCCCCCCGGCTAATGTGAATATAGCTTGGTTCCTGCCTTGACGCGAGGTATGGAATATCATCACCTTGGTTTTACCAAGGTTCACCCTGAGGCCCCTCTGAGTACAGAAATCATCTAGTGCCTGGAGATGTTGCTGTAGTCCTCCTGCAAACTCAGAAACCAGTATGATGTCATCAGCATACAACATAATGTGAACCTGTGTACCTGATAGGTCCGTCCCCTCTCCACCTCTGCGTATTATGAAGTCGGCCACCTCATCGATGTATAGCCCAAACAGTGTGGGAGAGAGTGGGCAACCTTGCTTCACCCCAATGGTGCTAGCAAGGATGTCCGATGTCCCTCCTGGACAACGTACTCTGCCAAATACCTGCTCATATAATGCATAGATCCCCCATACCATCTCTGCCGGTACACCCAGTGACTGCAGGCGCTGGAATAGCCTCTCTCGCGGCACTGTGTCGAAGGCTTTGCGGAAATCCACAAAGCAACAGTATAGCTTCTTCCTCCATACCCTGGCCTGGTCAATCAGGCACCTCAAAGTAAAAATGTGATCTATGGTGGAGAAGGCACGTCTGAATCCAGCCTGCCTTGGGGCTCGTAAGCCCTCGTGCTCCGCATAAGAGCTCAGCTCTGCCTCAAGTACTGCTCCATATAGCTTGGCCAGTGTATGGCCAATCATGATGGTCCTGTAGTTGCTCGGGTCGAGCATATCTCTTGCCTTGTGGATCGGCACAATGGTGTGCATTGTCCACTCAGCTGGTAAACCTTCTGCTAGTGCCCTATTAAACAGGTGTGCCAGAAAAGGGGCTAATGTATCAACTGCATATATGAGATGCTCACCCTGTAGACCTGTGTGGTCGGCTGCTCGCCCATGTTGGAGACGACGGATGGCTCGCTCTACCATCGATGCAGTAAAGAAGCTAGCAACTGTGGGTCGGGGCTCCTGTGGCTGTGGTATAGGTGGCTGGTGTGGGATCTGGTACAGACTCTGTGCATATGTGTGCCAAGCGTGTGGATCCTGGATGGGTGTCGGTGTCCGAGGCTCTCGAAAACTCCTCCATGAGACAGGGCAGCCCCGGCTCAGGAAGAAGTGATATATCTCCATCTCCTGCGCCTCTGCGTATGCGCGCCTTTTCCTGCGGGTGAGCCTCCTCATCTCTCTCCGTGCCTCGTGCTCTGTAATAGTCCCCAGGGCTCGCTGTGTGCGGAGGCGTGTATAGAGCTCTCTACACTCATCATCATACCATCTATTCTGAGGCATGGTCCCAGATCTGGCAGGTTCCCCTGTGTGTGTCCGATGAGGAAAGCTGTCCATAGTGAGGCCAACTGTGTGGTAATGGTGTCCATGGATGCCACAGGGTCCATGAGTAGGAGGCCGTCGTGTACCCTGCTGTCATAAATGTCAGCCAGATCATGAGTAAAATGCATAGTGGTGTGTGGGGTCTGTGTGGTAGTGGCCAGTGTCACTGGTGAGCCTGCCAAATATAATGCCAAATATGTGTGGTCTGCCCCAATGGGACGTGGGGGTACCGAGAAAGATGTGACTAGCCTCGTGGCCTCTAGTGGCCCTAGAACATAGTCTACCACTGTGCCTCCTGCCTTGGTATGTCCTCCATGTGGAAAGCATGTTAATCCTCCTGATCCTGGCCACTGAGCCATTCCGTTATATATAACGAGACGGTGGCGCGCTCCCAGTTCCAATAAGTGGTCTCCATAGTGTCCTCTATCTGGCCCCATGTCCAGTGATGTGCGGGCAGCCCCTACCTCCTCCGCCTCTACTGTGTGTAGCATCACCACATCCTCATACTCATATATCTCTCACTGCCTGCTCTGGGTATGGGCGTTGAAGTCCCCCATGATGAAGACTTCGCCTAGAGTAGAGTAGCTCATAATCTCCTCCGATAGGCATGCATATGGTGATGGTCCAACCACATCATCCTCTCTACTCTCCTCCTCTGTAATGACATATGAAGATCCTGATGGTGAGAAGTCGCCTCCGTGTCCTGAGCCACCACTCGGAGTCACCCCTGTAGCTCTCGTCTGAAAAGTACTGCCACTCCCCATGAGCCTCTCGAGGTGCCCTGTCTCGTGGTCCTCCTGTATGTGGACTCCCACTGATATCCCTCCACCTTGGGTAGTCCTCTCTCCGGGCTCTGGTGTGTCTCTGTGAGTAGCAGTATGTCTCTCCCCTCCCTCACATGCTCCAGTCGTCCAGGTTGTGCCCATAATGAACCATTGCAGTTCCATACTGCAATATGTATCTCTGCATATGGGCTAGCCTGTGTCCCATAGGCTGCGAGATGCTAATCTGTGGCCCGGCCATCTATGATGACCCGACCATCTGTGTAGAAGGCTTTCTTCCCCTCCTTCCTCGCCTGTAGTATTCTTGGCATGCATGCTCTGCGATGCTCTATCTGCATCCTGGTGAGATCATCATCAAGGAAGATCGGTACTCCCTCCAAGCCACGAAGAATGACTCGTTTCTTCATGAAAATGGTGCGTGACTCCTCATCCTTAAACTGTAGGATTAGTGCCCTTTTCCTTGTAGGATCTCTTCCCGCTCGCCATGCCTTGGCGAAAGGGGGGGGGCCTTCTTGGGCATACCCAAGTTTGGTGCATAGATTTCTTCCATCACTCTCCGGGGTAGAGTTAGGCCCTTCTTCTATGCCCGTAACTCGTATGTTGAGCCGGCGGGCATTCCTCATCTTTTCTTCCTCAATTGTGGTGTGCACAATTTGTAGTCCCTCCTGTTGTGCCTCCTCCTTCACCTCTTTGCGGAGGTTTCTCTTCGCTACGTCCACCCACCCGTCTCTCGTGGCTTCCATCTTCCCTTCAATGCTTTCGGTAATTGCCTTCTTTAACTCCTCTTTGATGGCTTCTTTGTCGGCCTCTATTATCTCCCCGTCCTCTCGTGGAGACCGGTCCCGTAGCGATGCCATCTCCGCCTTGAGAATGTCTCTCTCTTCCCTCATACCCTCCTTCTCCTTTTGCCATTCCTCCTTGTCCTTCTTCCATTCCTCCCTTGCTTTTTCCCATTCCTCCCTCTCCTTCTTCCATTGCTCCATTTCCTTGTCAAACTTGGAGAATCTTGCAAGGAGGTCACGGTTGATAGTATTGATGTTGCTATCAAGCGTCTTCTTGTTCTTGTTGATCATCTCGGTAAGCTTGTTTTCGAGCTTTGTGTCGGTGGTGGTGGTGGCCATTGAGAGAGATAGAGAGAACCCTAAAACTTATGTCGCTGCCTTGGAGGCCTGAGCAAGGGTGCGCGGGAAAGGGTGCGCGAAGAGAGAGAAACCAACAGAAGCAGGCGAAGAGAGTTCACATGGCGAACAGGCGGGTGGGGAAAGGGGGGCGAAGAGAGAGAAACGAACGGCGAAGAGAGAGAAATGAACAACGAAGAGAGATGGAGGGGCGTAGCAAGCAGGCGGGAGAGGGGCGAAGAGAGAGAGAGAGAGAGGGGCGAACAGAAGCAGGCGAAGAGAGTTCACATGGCGAACAGGCGGGTGGGGAAAGGGGGGCGAAGAGAGAGAAACGAACAGCAAAGAGAGATGGAGGGGCGCAGCAGGCAGCCAGGAGAGGGGCGAAGAGAGTTCACATGGCGAAAAGGCAGGTGGGGAAAGGGGGGCGAAAAGAGAGAAAGGAACAGTGAAGAGAGATGGAGGGGCGCAACAGGCAGGCGGGAGAGGGGCGAAGAGAGAGAAAGAAAGAAAGAAAGAAAGTTATATTAACGTCCCCACGGGAGGCCAAATCCGACCTATGGGACAGATCAGGCCGAATCCGACCTATGAGAGAGAGAGAGAGAGAGAGAGAGAGAGAGAGAGAGAGAGAGAGAGAGAGGATCTGCCGACTATTCCACACAGAGGTTGAGACAGAGGAGCATTACATATGCCGCTGCCCAGTATACTATGAGATCCGTGGGAGGTTTCACTGTCTATTTTGTGAGGGATTCGGTCCACTCTGCATGATCATTGACTTCCAGGACTAGCCTTGCTTGGGCCTCTTCCTGCTTGAGCTCCGCGGACACAGGGACACCTTCTTGAGAGAGCCTCAGCCCCAGCCACCCCGCCCCCTGTAACTCGCGGCGGGTGCCCGGGGAACTAGGGCCTTTTACACACTTGTTGATACCATCAATGCATGTAAAAACACTTAAACATGGCCACAGCCTTAACACATATCCATCATCACTTTGCATAAAACATAAAGCTGGACAAAACATCCACAAATGCTGAAAATGGAGCTTGCACGTGTGACACCGCATAGAGGCCGGAATGGGCCGACCCCCCCCCCCCCCCCCCCCCTTGGAGTATTTTATTACCCAAGGAGAATAATATCATGTACAAGCTTTGAGGGCCTTACTCTCCCCACGGGAGATGCCGGATTATCCCTATACAAATGCCATAACACAGCCGAACACAAGGCTACCAAGCCGGAACATAGGCTGTAGAAATGCCGAGCCAACAATATAATCCATATACCTCCGTGTGGGTACTGATTCTTCCCCAAAAATCACGGGTCTTCATGCAATAGAGTTGGTACAGCAAGTACAACTCTCCATTCAGCTGGTATAGCAGGTACAACAAGTACAAATGTTGGTACATCAGGTACAATGGCTGGTACAGCAGGTACGGTGGCTGGTACAGCTGGTACGGTGGCTGGTACAGCAGGTACAGCAAGTACAAATGTTGGTACAGCCGGTACAATGGCTGGTACAGCCGGTACGGTGGCTGGTACAGCAGGTACAGAGGCTGGTACAGTCGGTACGGTGGCTGGTATAGCAGGTACAGCAAGTACAAATGCTGGTGCAACAAGTACAATGGCTAGAAATCATAATAAATGATTAAATTCCCTTGCCTTCAGTATTTCTTCGCGATGGAAGCCTCCAAAACAGTCCCCAACAGCCGGTATTCTTCATGGGCAGCCTTCAAGAGAGAGAGAAAGAGAGTAGCCATCATTAGGGCAGCCTTCAACGGTGGTAGAGGCTAGTGTGCAGCAAGAGAGTCTCTCTTAATGAAGAGAGAGGGCTCCAATTTATAGATTTGTGTGACATGTGGGAGGTTAAGACCGTAGTAATCACAACCTTAGTCTACACTTAACTGCACTTAATGATGTTTAAGAGACAAACAGATAGACAGGTATGTGTCAATGCAATGCAGCTATATTAAATGAATGAATGATGTTACAATGAAGATCCAAATGGATCTGTAAGACTGAATATGCTGCCTATATGCTGAATATGCGGGCTGAACTGCTGATTATGATGCTGAATGCTGTCCTGAGGATGAAACGCAGATCTGATGGGCTGATGATGATGCGTTTGCTGAGGACGAATGCTGATGTAGATGCGTTTACTGATGATGCTGCTGAGATGATGCGTTAACTGAAGATGCTGCTGAGAATGATGCGTTAACTTATCTGCTGATGGGATGCGTTAACTGAATGCTACTGCTGATGATGATGGCTGAAACGCATGATGCTCCTGAGGAGGCTGCGTTTGCTGATTATGATGCTGAGGCTGATATGCTGAAACGCCAGATGCTCCAGATGAGGATGCGCTTCACTCTGATGAGCCTGATGACTGAATGGATGATGTGCTGAATGGAGAGGCTCTGCTATTTATATGGGTGAAAGGATGCTGGTCGGCCAGATGCTGTAGTCGGCCAGATGCATCACTCCCATAAAATACCATAATACCATAAATGGTAGTCGGCTGCCCCAAAAATGCATAAAAAATGCCTGAATAATGCTGATTAAAATACCTGATGAATCTGAGATGCTAATATGATACCATAATGATGCCATGTCACTGTACACCTGACTGGTGTGCACGTGACATTCCCCGCTGCTAAACTGTTGCTGGGTGGATACCTGGCAACCTTCAACTCGTCTGCGATCCTTCTCCTCCGAACCACTGCCCCCTTCTGTCTTCTGCTGGGACTGAGGCCGTCTGCAGGAGTGAGATCCTTGAGCCAAGACTCTATATACTGCGGGAACTGAATGGCAACTACCTGAGTCACCCCTGACTTGTTCTTGGAAACCTTTCACCTACCATCTCCGTCGTACCTGAAGCTCTGAACCTCCTGAGGCGATGTTGGAGCAAACTTCCGTCTTCTGTGGAAGAGAAACCCCCTGCTGCTGCCAGTTGAAGCCAAAACTTATGTGCTCCTTTGATGATGGATGTCCTTCTTCCCTGAGAGTTCATGGGTAACATGTATGCAGGACTGACTGCTAAAATGACTGCTAAGATGACTGCTATGCAAACCATGTGCAACCCTAAATGCTGTGCAAGAATGCAGATGGATGGGTTACTGATGCAGACCTAAGGGAAAATCCCTAAGGGTGGCTTGCAAAATTTTGAGAACTGGGTTTAACTGTGCGGAAGTGATAAAAATGTTGACTGACTGAATGACTACTGAACTGAACATGCTCTAAGGCTGGCTACCCTGTGACGCTCTGATACCAATGTGACATGTGGGAGGTTAAGACCGTAGTAATCACAACCTTAGTCTACACTTAACTGCACTTAATGATGTTTAAGAGACAAACAGATAGACAGGTATGTGTCAATGCAATGCAACTATATTAAATGAATGAATGATGTTACAATGAAGATCCAAATGGATCTGCAAGACTGAATATGCTGCCTATATGCTGAATATGCGGGCTGAACTGCTGATTATGATGCTGAATGCTGTCCTGAGGATGAAACGCAGATCTGATGGGCTGATGATGATGCGTTTGCTGAGGACGAATGCTGATGTAGATGCGTTTACTGATGATGCTGCTGAGATGATGCGTTAACTAAAGATGCTGCTGAGAATGATGCGTTAACTTATCTGCTGATGGGATGCGTTAACTGAATGCTACTGCTGATGATGATGGCTGAAACGCATGATGCTCCTGAGGAGGCTGCGTTTGCTGATTATGATGCTGAGGCTGATATGCTGAAACGCCAGATGCTCCAGATGAGGATGCGCTTCACTCTGATGAGCCTGATGACTGAATGGATGATGTGCTGAATGGAGAGGCTCTGCTATTTATATGGGTGAAAGGATGCTGGTCGGCCAGATGCTGTAGTCGGCCAGATGCATCACTCCCATAAAATACCATAATACCATAAATGGTAGTCGGCTGCCCCAAAAATGCATAAAAAATGCCTGAATAATGCTGATTAAAATACCTGATGAATCTGAGATGCTAATATGATACCATAATGATGCCATGTCACTGTACACCTGACTGGTGTGCACGTGACAATTTGGGCCTCCCATGAGCTAAAATGGCAAGAGAAGGCTACAATGACAAGTGGAGAGCCACACAATAGCTGAAGTGACAAGTGTGAGGCCACTTGTCTCACTTTGATCCACTTTCTAACAAGTGTCAGGCCACTTGTCTCACTTTGGTCCACTTTCTTGCCACATGTCCCAATCTAAGAGATGGGTCCTTCCATAAACTTTATCTCTAAAAATATCCCAACTGGTAGACATTCTGTCATAGGCACTTTGCCAACTCTTGGTATCTCCTCAATTCCAGATGTAATGACCTAGGATAATCCCCCATTCCCAAAGCTTCTACTTTCCAAATATTTAAACATCCGGGAGTCCACTAGACCCCTTTCAGACTGGGAAATGTTCAGGCTGGTGACATCCTCCCCAACTTCTTAAAAGTTGTCCGCAACTTTAAGCTTCAAGCCATATATTCAAGATATAATCATGTCCCATCGATTGGGCGAGACGAGACAGTCTTAAAAATCCAAAATAACTGAAGAATCCATGTCCCAAAGAAATGGGCGAGACTAAATAAGTCTCCAATATACCAATATCAAAATCATGTCCCAAGATAAATGGGTGAGACAAAAACAGTCCCATAAGTCGAGATATCATAATCATGTCCCAAGATAAATGGGCGAGACAAATCAGTCCCATAAGTCCAGATATCATAATCCATGTCCCAAGTAAATGGGCGAGACAAAACAGTCCCATAAGTCGAGATATCTTAATCCATGTCCCAAGTAAATGGGTGAGACAAAACAGTCCCATAATATCATAATCCATGTCCCAAGTAAATGGGCGAGACAAAATAAGTCTCCTGCCAACAAGACATCAGTCCACATGACCCTTGGCATAGACATAAGTCCCGTCATGTCCACTTTACCACTTGCACTCCGTGTTGGTACTCTGACCACACACGTTGGATGAGAGGTGGGCTCAAGTAACAAGATAAAACAATCACTTGCATATATAATGCAGCTCTGTCTCTGGCTCCCCATGGCATACTTGACATATCCTGGCCTCAGCTGGTATACCTCTATATCGGCCAATCTCAATCTCAAGCTGGTGTGAGGATGTGTGAATCTGACCAATAGCACATCGTACTGCATGAGACAAGTGTACATCCATGTAACTGGGTCTGATCACAAAACCATCTGCTGTGAGCTGAAGAAAATGCTCTCTGTAGAAAGCCATCTTCGTGCCCAGCTCCTCAATCGAGAGAGAGAGAGAGAGAGAAATGAAATGTTATATTAACGTCTTCAAAAGGCCAAAGTGACCTATGAGAGAGAGAGAGAGAGAGAGAGAGAGAGAAATGAAATGATATATTAACGTCTTCAAAAGGCCAAAATGACCTATGAGACCAAAAAGGTTACAACAATTGGTGGATCTGATACAATGTCCGAGAGAGAGAGAGAGAGAGAGAGAGAGAGAGAGAGAGAGAGAGAGAGAGTTTTAAAAAAGCTTGATGCAGATTTTCAGATCAATAGATTCTGGGTCTGCCAAGGGCTTTCCAAAACGTGTGGAAGAGATAGAAAAGGCGGTTCGCATCTTGAACATCCTATTTTAGTTACACCTCTTTTTCTAGGAGTGTTGTGTCTTTGCCCTGTTGATTTTGTTGAGCTTTTGGTGTGTAGAACCTTGTTGGTGGTAAGAACATCGCAATCGATATGAGCATTCATACGGCTTATGTCAAGGCCATCCGGTCTGCCCAGCACTTCATATACATTGAGAATCAATATTTCCTGGGCTCATCCTTTGCTTGGGAATCATACAAAAATGCAGGTAGTTTCTAAAGTCAAGAATTAAGGTTCTAGATTGATGGATTAAGCTGACATGGTTTTATTAACGGCCTTGTTAGTGAAGACCTTATTTTCTGGGAATCGAAATGTAGCTTTTGTAGAACCAAGCAGTAAAAAAAAGATCTTCAAAGTCAAAATTCTCAAAGAGTTGAAAAACTTAAAATAAATGTAATTCAAAAGAAAACGCCTGTTGTTTTTTGGAATTCTTTGCACATGTTAATCAACAAGGTGAACAAAAACAGCTTGTTAATCCTGCACTTTTCTGGCTAGCCATGTGGAAGATGTTGGTTGGTTGCAACTTGCACATATTGACGGCATTGTGCTGATAGCAGAGCTACGCGCTGTTGTGGGTCCTATACAATGGAGGTGTTGGAATCAGTGCGCCAATGTGAACTTGTGCAGATTGTGGTCATTATTATCATCATCGTCATCATCATCAGCAGCATCATTATCATGATTGTTTTTCTACTAGTCCAATTCTGAGTCTTCTTTTTCTACAACATCCCATACCTTCTGTTATTAAAAAAGTGTATGATTACATGCTTTCTACATATTAAGCTCGTCAGATCAAAGAACACACAGTAGATGATGTGTGAGACCTCATAGACAGATATTTATTGACCTGTAAGTTCAGCAGTCACATGCTTCAGCCTTATGATGTGCTCACATTTAGGTAGTGCCAAAGATGCATAATGCCTAGACAACATGCCTCAACTGAGGGTTTCGCATGGAAGTTTTCCATGAGAATGCCACCCCTAAGTATATATACCCTTTCACTATCCCCACTTGCTGGTTGTTAATGTAAAAGTATCTTTATGCCGCCCCCCATAACTCGTGTCGAAGACCGTAACCTTAGTCTTTGTAAGATTTTCGCTCAGGTCTCCTTTTTTTTTTAGAGATCCTTCTATTAGTTAAAAATCAGCAGCCTGAGGGCCAAATATACATGCTCATAACCCTCATAAGAGGCAAAAAACAAACTGGGGAGGGGTGGTTCCCTCCATTGCTGGCAGCTCTTGGCGGAGGGAAACTATATCATACAAAAGGGAAAGGGGGGTGGGGGGGTGGTGGGAGCCACACTGGCAGCCTGTAATGCCAAGTAATCGTGCTGGCCCAATCAATCAGAAAAGGACCTTTTGCACCATGTGTGCAGGAAGGCCTCTTGCCGTCTGGGCATCCGAACCGCCATAAAGCTTCCCTCTTTGACAGCGGAGGGTATGAATGATGTCAGTCCAAATGGAGTTGATGCACTTTGCTGGAGGGGTGAGAGTACCCTCGATGGCCTCGTTGCAACAGGCCCACCATATTGCCATGCACCTATGCTGCCAATGATCTCCCATTTTGGACTAGTGCTCAGAGACTTGGACTGCACACCATTGTGTATAGGTGAAGGATCCTTTGCCAAACCTGTTGCACTTTGGGACAGCTCCAAAGGCAGTGCGACTTTGTGGGGTGGCTGCATGGCACACAGGCCACCATGATGATCAGGCTGCCATCTTGGACTAGTGCTTGGAGACTTGGACTGCACACCATTGTGTATAGGTGAAGGATCCTTTGCCAAACCTGTTGCACTTTGGGACAGCCCCAAAGGCAGTGCGACTTCGTGGGGTGGCTGCATGGCACACAGGCCACCATGATGATGAGGCTGGATTATGACCCGCTAGGTCACCTTGGCCTGTGGGCCGACCGTCAGTCCCTGCCCAGAGGAAGTTCCGGATCAGCCTGTGCACCTATTTGAGGCATGCCCGAGGGAATGCCCAGCTGGAAGTACTGTATCACATGGTGTCCCTGAGCACCTGGTTGGCCACCACCACACGACCAACGAGGGAGAGCCTGGCGGTGCTTTAGTAAAGGAGCCGCTTCCGAATGCTCAGAAGTAGAGGGGCAAGCTGTTGCCCTGGCGAGATATCAGTCCCCACCTGACATTCCCATCTAACCCGGGTGCCGCTGGGTATCCATTGGAATGACTCAACTGGACGACAAGCCAGGGTCGGTGAGGATCCAACCCAAAAGCCACACGACTTGTGCTAGTTTATCCGGGCGCCTGCACAAATCTCTGTAGATTCCCTTCCTCTCCTGAGAGGTAGGTGGTTGTATCATCTGCAAACTCTGAGTCTAGGAGCTCCTCGTGCAATCAAATGGGGAGACGAAGACCCTGTAGACCTGCCCCCCTGGGCGGACAGAAAACTATTCATTAACTTAGCAACAAAGCGGAAGAGGAAGGGGGCGAGAGGACACCCCTGACGAACCAATTTGGTGATAAGGAATCTGTCCCATGTGGCCCCCCGTATAAGGACCTGGATGTGGGCGGCAGAATAAAGCGTAGAGACTGCTTGGATCCATCCTGCTAGGAATCCTATCCGAAGCATGGAGCCCTCAAGGAAATCCCACTCCACTTTGTCGTAGGCTTTCTCAAAATCCAGGAGCAGCTCCGCCATTCTCGCCTTCCGGAGGCGTGCCGTGAAGATGTTCTGGCTGCTTTATCCTGGATGAAACCCATACGTGTCCCATGAATCAGATCTGGAGGTAAGGCTGAAGGTGGCGGCTAATGGCTTTCTCAAAATCCAGGAGCAGCTCCGCCATTCTCGCCTTCTGGAGGTGTGCCGTGGCGGTTGCCTCCCAAAAAGTGAATATGTTCTGGATGCTTTATCCTGGATGAAACCCATACGTGTCCCATGAATCACATCTGGAGGTGAGGCTGAAGGTGGTGGCTAATGGCTTTGATGAGGATTTTGTTGGCACTACCAAGGAGGGCGAAGTGGTGCCACTGATGTACCTCCACCATGGTCACGACCCTCCTTGAGAATCAAGTGAATGAGTCCCTCCGAGAGCCCTTCCAGCATGTGACCAGTGATCATGATCTCATTGAAGGTAGCCCTAAAGCCATCCTCCATGAGATTCCAGTGATGAAGGAAAAGAGAAACCGGTAGGCCGTCCCCGTTCTGAGGTACTTTCGCGAAGCAAGGCATGTAGGGCATCACTCAGCTAGTCGCTCGAGAGGGGGGAGCTCAAGAACCTCTAGAGACCGGGGAAGACCACTTCCCATGTGTGCTGCCATTCTCTCTCATGGCCTCGATC
Organism: Cibotium barometz; assembly: GCF_041138505.1. NCBI lineage: Eukaryota > Viridiplantae > Streptophyta > Polypodiopsida > Cyatheales > Cibotiaceae > Cibotium > Cibotium barometz. The sequence goes on along the minus strand of NC_141102.1, from coordinate 23,564,864 downwards.
TGTGGGGTGAGGGGGCTGGCAAGAGGAACCCCCTGTAGAAATTTTTGGCATCGGCCCATACTTGGGGGGGATCTGACTCAATGGTACCGTTCTGGACCCCTCAGCTTAGGGACCCCATCTTGCTGGTGGTGAGGACATGTTATCCAGAGAATCCCTCATGCCTGTCTCCTGCCTGGGTCCAGAAAGATGCACGGGCATGATGCCTGTCCCTCCTCTATCGAATGGATCTCCATGTGGGCTGTCTCCATCTGTCACTTCAGCCACTGCTCCTGCAGTCACTGAAGCGAGGCTGGGGCTCTTCTCCACTCGCAGAACACGATGAGTCTATCTTGGGTTGCTCTCTGTAAGAGCGAGCTGTGTCCCACAATCTGTGTGCTGATCTCAGTATCCACCCAATCTAGCCAGGAATACCAAATGGACCACCCTATCTACTATGCAAGCTGCCTTCTCATGCAGGTTGACCGTTGAGCGGAAGTAGAGCACCACAGAGCAGGAAGGTCTTGCCATTGTCCATGCTTGCCAAAAGTTCCGGCATTACCTTTTGGGCACCCACTTTGTAGTCATCTCTGACCACCATGCTTTGAAATACCTTCTCACGAAGCCCCTAGTGACGGGTCGAGTGTGGTGGTGGTTGATCCTCTTCTAGGAATTCGACTTCGAAATCCTGCTCAAACCTGGGAAGCAATATGTCATGGTGGACCACCTATCTTGGATCAACACAGGCGAGCCAAGCATAGGTATCAACGATGATCTTTGTGATAGTATGTTGTTTAAGGTGGATGCTGCCCGAAATTGGTATGCAGATGTCCTTTTCTTATTGTCCACATGTGCTTTCCCTACTGGTGCATCCTCCAAGGACAAGCGCTGTCCCCTCATCAAGAGTCGGCCTTACCAATTGGTGGCTGGCCAGTTGTACAAGGCGAGGCATGATGGAGTGCTCCGTGTTTTGTGAGCCCCCATGAAGTGGATTACATCATTGAGGATGGGGTAGCTTGAGGCCATATCGCTGTAAAACGGTAAAACGGATTTTTCAGGGTGGGCTCTGGTGGCCTTCCATGATCAAGGATACCATAGCCACATGTCAAAGATGGGGGGCAAGGGAATTGGTGGGTGTCGATGTATTTTGCAGGGGATAGTTGATGCTATTATAAGGGAATTGGTGGGTGTCGATGTATTTTGCAGGGGATAGTTGATGCTATTATAAGGGAGAACCCCAAGGAGGTCCCACATGGCACATAGATTTGTAGCACTATTGTTGATGAGGATGTATTGTTGGATCCTTTGCCTACAGATGCAGCACCTACCAGGAAGAAGGCTAGGGTTTCTGAGGATGAGGAAGTGCCAGCTTCTTCTACACCTATTGGGCAGCCTCCTAGGCAACGCAACATTGATTCCTCCTTACACTCCATGTCATGGATCAAGGAGAAACAGCGTAGGGCAGAGATTGAAATAGAGCGCACTCTCATTGAGTGCAATATCTCTTTCAATGTGCTATGCACGGACCAGTGGAAGAGGATGATTGCTGTTGTTACAGCTGTAGGCAGTGTGGATGGGTGGACAGGTTTAGAGTACAACAAGATGAGGACCACCATGTTGAAGGAAGAGAAGGAGAGGATTGAGGTTTCTCTCCAATCTATCAAAGAAGATATAGAGATAGCTTCACAGAAAGCTTGAGGGCATTGATAGATGAGTCACGTGAGCTCGGTCTCGAGCTCTCATGACCACTTCCCTCACTTCTTTAGCTCAGCAAAGTCGTCCTTCCACCTCTAGAGGCACCGGGGTGTATGCTCGTGGTGCACATTTGAGAGGGAGAGCCGCCAGAGAAATTAGTAGAGGTGATCCAGAGCACCAGATGCAGACTCTTCCAGAGGAGATACCTGGGACCTCTACCATTGTTAAGGAGATATCGGGTATTGATGTACCAGGTGATCTGGGGAAACGGAGCCACTATATGATTCTGATGGGAATCCCCTCACAGATGGGGACTACTCATCATTCTCATCTTCAGGCTTGGATGATGATGAGTGAGAGCCGGCCATATGGCTATTGGCGTTTGTAGTATGTACTAGGATTTTAGCTTCAGCAGGACTTCATGTTGTATGCAACGCAGCCATAGTTGTCAGGTACGATACCGTACAGCTCGTACGATAGGATACTTAATGGAAAAATACTGTATGATATAATTTTTTTTCTTATCGTACGATAAAATACAGTGTTTTAAAAAAATACTTATAAAACTTAGGTATTTCCAATTCGAGATATGGAGTATTTTAAAAGGGAGGGAAGCATCATAGTATTGGGCACTGATGACGCTAGTGGGGATGTCGTAGTATCTAGTCCATACTATGCATAATGGAGTTGATAGTTATATAGTCTTGTGGGCTGACTACCATGAGTATATAACATGCACGTTTCTAAAAGGTGAATTTGGGCATGTTCCTGGATTCATCTAGGTATATAATTCAGCCGTATTAGCGGACATGCAGATTTCACATTGTGAAGTTTTCGTCCGAGTTGCGGTCAGTTGATATTGTGCTAATTCTTTCTATCTTTAGCAGTGCATTTTCCCTATCAACTACTTATTTACTGTACTAATTCTTTCTATTTGCTACTTCCCTTAGTGCTAGGTTTCATTATGGCTGAGTCTGCCCTGCATCTCCGGAGGTTTGACAGAAACTCAGTACGAAGGCCTTTGTGTGAATATATGCTCTTATGTGTGTGTGTGTGTGGAGTGCGTGTGTGAGAGCATATCTTGATACAGAGTTCTACACCCACTATTGGGCACTGATGACGCTAGTGGGGATGTCGTAGTATCTAGTCGATACTATGCATAATGGAGTTGTTAGTTATATAGTCTTGTGGGTTGACTACCATGAGTATATATAGTCTTGTGGGTTGACTACCATGCACGTTCCTAAGAGGTGAATTTGGGCATGTTCCTGGATTCATCTAGGTATATAAGCATCATAGTATAGAGGAAGCTCAAACAGCCATAGACAAGCAAAAAAAAGACCATTACCTCCCAAAAAAGTAAATTTTTTTGGAAAAAAACAAATCCGATTTTTTCTTTTGGAAAATCCATACTAGTCGGTATGGTATTCCGTACGATATGGTGTCGTACGCCGTACGGAAACAACTATGAGCACAGCTCATTTGATAGCTCATTTGACATTTATAGAGCATAGCGAATTTCAATTGTTTTTTGTGCAACTTTGTGTACTAGTGTTGCTAAATTATAAATGTTTATAATATGTATTTTTTTATAAACGAAGTGATCACCACCCTCCTCACCCAGTTTGAGATCTTCCACATCCTGTGCATACTACCCTAGGGCTGGACAGGTGGAGAGCACCAATAAGGTCTCAAATTGTCATCGACATCCCAGTGTCCCACCCAATGGCCCAACGCCCTTCTCGAGACCCTTTGGGCATATCGTACAACATACAAGGCAACAACCTGGCACACTCCTTGTCAGCTTGCTTTTGGTCTGGAGGCCATCCTCCCATTTGAATTCAACCATGGCTCCTCCAAAGTTGGTGCTGGAGATGTTGACTGTCCACAATCAGCATATGTTGCACAACCATGGCTCCTCCAAAGTTTGTGGTGGACGTGTTGACTGCCCACAATCAGCATATACTACACAACTCCTCCGCCTTTCCATCTTGGATGAAACCAGACTCAGAGCAGGTCAAGCATTGGAAGGAGAGCAATGCCAACACAAAGCTTGGCACGATAGGCACCTTCAAAAGACTCAATTTTTCCAGGTTGATCTGGTCCTTGTCTATCAGACATGATACTTAAAACGTGCCAAGAAGCTTGTTCCCGCTTGGGAAGACCCCTTCAAAGTGTAGGAGATCCTTCCCCAAGGTGCGGTCGAACTCTAGACATTGGCGTGGCAAAGCCTTCCACTTATCAATGGATCCCATAAACGGTACCGCTCTTTTTCTACCCTTGTTCAGTAAAATCCCAAACGAAAAAAAAAAGAGATAGCCGTGAAAATCGTTTTCTCAGCAGGTTCCTCCACCCCCCAAAAAAAAACACCTTGGTGGCCCCTTACCTCCACTTGACCCCCCTTCTTTCATACTCGTCCCTTCACATGCTCACCCACTCATTTCATACTCACCTCCTCACATGCTTTCATACTTGCCCCATATTCTCTTTTCATAAAACGGTCACCCCGCCTTGGCCACACTTCATACTCGCCTCCCTCCACTTAGCAACTTCCTACTCGCCTCCCCCCACATGACTTTCACACTCGCCCAATCACGCCGATCTCTTTCCATACAGCCGACTCTTTCATGCTCGCCCCCACCTTCTATCAACTTGCTTTCGGTGCCACGTTCCATACTCGCTTCCCACCTTACGCCTGTTCATACTCGCTTTTATTTTTGCTCATCGAGTCACACTGCTGTGCTGCTTGCCTGGTCACGCTTGAAGCTCACCCAAAAGAAAAAAAATAAAAAAATAAAATAAAATCAAAAACCATTCATACTCGCGTTTTCTTGATACTCCCCCTTCAACAATTTCATGCTTGCCTCCCCTCCATCTCCTACTCACCTCCTGCTGGCCGCCTTCTCTTGCTTGCCCCCTTCACACTTCATGGTCGCCCTTCACCCATGTCATGCTCACCCCCCCACAACTTCATACTCGCCCCTTCACAATACCTCATGCGCCCCCCCCCCCCCCCCCCCCCCCCACCCCCCCAAAAAAAAACAAAACAAAAAAATCTCCTGCTCGTCCTCTTTTGGAAGCCGTCTTCTACTTGCCCATACTTGGTTCCCCTTCATACGTTCGATCACCCCTTCACACCTCCTTGCTCCCCTCTGCATACTCCCATGGTCGCCCTACGCACCTCCTACTTGCCTCTCCCACACATAAGCCCTCTCCACTTTCGACTCACTGGTGACTCACTGTCGGACGTTGATTGACTTCATGTAGTGCTTCTTGGGCAGAAACGGGCATATGTAGGCTAACGCTATGTTGAGGGGCTTGATGCACGTGAGCCTCACCACCAACTCCGTATGTAGGCTAACACCATGTTGAGGGGCTTGATGCACGAGAGCCTCACCACCAACTCTGTATCCTCACCTTGGCAATGATATCATCCTTTTGCCAACGGCCATAAGTGCTCTGGGGCTGGCCCTGTGCCTTCCAGGGAAAACCAGTAGAGGTTGAGTTGGACAAGGAGTACGAATGGCCAGAAGTGCCCTGGGGCTGGCCTTGTGCCTTCTAGGGCAAACCAGTAGAGGTTGAGCTGGACAAGGAGTACCAGTTTCACTCTATATTTGCCTATCCAATCTCTAAAGAACAAAGCATTGCTGAGAACCCACCCATGCTTATGCCATGTGGTCATGTACTCTGCAAACAATCACTTCAGAAGCTTTCTAAAAGCCGATCTTTCAAGTGCCAAAAAAAACAACTAAATAATAATAATAATAATAACCATTTTATTATTATTGTCAATTAACCCCAATGTTCTTGAACAGCAACACAATTCTAGATGTAATGGCAGCATAGTTATCCGCTCACTTCAGTCTCATTATTGATTCATAGCCTTTGCCATTCTGAATGTTCCTTTATTTGCCTTACCGAGGATGGTGAGTACTCTAGTGGTGATGGGGGACCTGCAGCCACCATGGGTGCCCACAATGTTGCATCACAGTGTTGCAGTGTTACGGTGTTATGGTGTTGCAGTCCAAGATGCTCCAATTGGGCACTCCAGCATGAAGGTTCCGGATGGCACTACTCCAAGGCATTTAAGGCACCGCACCCCAAGAAAGGAGATGTGTGCCGCTAAATCTATGTGCATCTGGCGCCTTCCAAAGATAGGAGATGCTCACCAATGGTCACCAAAGGCATCTTCATGACTCTCCGGAGTTATAAGGTGTTCTACCCCATTCAAAAGGATAGAGGCTATCATGTAGTTCCACCTTGTCCATTGCAAGGTCACTCTGTGCTATTTCACTGTACTTGAATTCCGTGTTCACTGTGTCATTCCATCCTAAGTAGAGTGTGTTATCCCTAAGTGTGACCACTGTTGAGTATGCACGGTGCAGTGAGTGGTGTTTGTAACTGTTGGTTCGTAGCAATACAAGTGGAGTACATTATTCTCGTGCACTATTCCTTGCTTGTTTAGTTTAATTAAGTATTGCTTAAGTAAGTGTGTTATGCCATCGTTGCTTCCTACTGTTCTATCCTGTGACTCCCGTGGACCTATTGTCCAAGAGTGAATCACCAAATCCTCTTAGTGTACCTGCAACCCAACCTGCTACTACAGGTACACCAACAATTATGGCAGCAAGTAGCAAGAGGGAAGGGTAGGACTCCATATTCACATACCCTGTGTAGTGTTCTCTTGTTCTACGAGCTCTTTTGAAGATTGTTTGTACCATGTTTGAGTGGAACAATAGAGAGCATATGGAAGGGAACATGGGTACTTGAGAGGGTAGTGTGAGAAGGCAGCTCCTTGGAGATTTTCATCAACAATCATATTGTTTGCAATACTGTTTTCATATGCATTGGTATGGAAATCTGGTTAGAAATGCCCGTTGATGCTATGTACTTGATTCTCCCAAGATCAATATACATTATTTGAGAGAGGGGCCGGCTGTTTTGGCTCATTGTGCATCTCTCATCAATTCAGTAAATTACATTTTGTATTGTGCTTCTTGTCCATTAAATCTTAGTGTATTTAAGTTTATTGATTAGCGTTGTGTTGAACCAAACATTCCACACCAACCGGTGGAATTACATTTCCTTCGTTGAGCCTTGTCCATGTTGTTGTGAGCATTGGTGCTCCTTTTGCATGTATTGTGCTTCTTGTCCATTAAATCTTAGTGTATTTAAGTTTATTGATTAGCGTTGTGTTGAACCAAACATTCCACACCAACCGGTGGAATTACATTTCCTTCGTTGAGCCTTGTCCATGTTGTTGTGAGCATTGGTGCTCCTTTTGCATGTATGTGAGTGATTAACATGAGTAGTTTTGAACTCTTGGTGCCAAGGAAATTGTCCTTTGGCCTACACGAGTACATGTTTTTCTTGAATACGAGTTCAGGATTGGCGTTGTTGTGACCTCAATCTTGGCATGAAAAAATGAGTACAAAATCCATGGATTTATTTGCTGTGTTTTTCTAATGGTAAATGGATAGGTGCCAACCATCTTGTGCCTATCGAGCTTGCCTTGAAGATTGTAAGCAAGATAAAAGCTAAGGAACAGTTTGCGGTATACGTGGTGATACCAATGTGGCCAGAAGGTGTTCCCACCAGTACTTCTGTACAGGAAATCCTCTTTTTTCAGGTAATGCCTAATTATTTGTCTCCGTGCATGACAAAGACTGTGCGCTAGTGACACGGCTTTAGGAACTTGTTACTAAAGCCTTGATTTTTCTTTTAAAAAACAGAGTCAAACCATGCAGATGATGTACACTCTCATTGCAAAAGCTTTAGAAGAGATGGGTTTGGAAAAGGAGCACCATCCTACTGATTTTCTGAACTTTTTCTGCCTGGGAAATCGTGAGGTGAAAGAGGAGAATGAACCAGCTCCTGCAACTCTGCTGGATGAGAACACCATTCAGGTGAATCAGCTCATAGATTTTTTTATTTTATTTATTTTTTCTTTTATTTGGGTGGTCATTGTGTTTCAGGGCTTGTTTGAGACCTAGACACTTTTGGATGGGATTGGAAGTCTTAGCATAAGGGCTATTTTTTTTCTGTTTTGGCGCAGAGAGTTTGGACCCTTGCTGATCTTTTTGAAAAAAATTGCAGGCCCGAGTTCACAAGACCAGGCGATTCATGATTTATGTGCATGCCAAGGGTATGATTGTTGACGATGAGTACGTGATCCTTGGCTCAGCCAATATCAACCAGCGCTCTATGGCTGGCTCAAGAGATACAGAGATTGCCATGGGTGCTTATCAACCTCATCGTTCTTGGGCTCGCAAGCGCTCTCCTCCTCAAGGCCAGGTAAATATCATCTCTTAATCTTGCTTCGTGACTACTCATTTGGATAATAAAAGTATACATCTAGCCTGTAACATCACCTGTATTTACAAAATTCCCTCAAGGCCGGGTATATAATAGGGAGTAGAGAAGGCTAGGGGAGTGGATGAGGTCACCAATTTGATGAGAGTTGCTATAGGGAGAGGCATACTTGTATTATGGGATTTAAAAACAGGTGATGTAACATAGCCTTTTCTTAAACTCCTATGAACACGGGTTTTTCATGACTTGAATAGCATTTTGTGAATTGCCATGTAATACATCTGCGTTCTACCAACCAGGTTTACGGGTACCGAAGGTCGCTTTGGGCTGAGCACTTGTGTGTAGAAGAGGATTGTTTCAAGAAACCCTGGAGCCCGGAATGTGTGCAGAAGGTCCGGAGCCTTGCAAAAGAGAATTGGATGCAATATACAGCTGAGGAAGTGACAGACTTGAAAGGGCATCTCTTACTATATCCAATTGAAGTTGAGTCGTCTGGAAAAGTGGTGTCCTTAAAGGACTGGGAATTGTTTCCTGATGTGGGAGGAAAAATATTGGGGTCTAGCACCAACTTGCCAGATAGTTTGACAACTTGAAATTTTGGTTGTATACATATACTTCTTTGCTGCCATGTGGATGCACAGGGTGGTGATGGGAAAATGAACCATGTTAGAATCTCCTACAATTCATGATTCTTTCATTGACAATCAGCTCTCCTTTGAATGCATACTTTGATTCCTAGCCAAACAGCAGTGTAAATCATCAAGAAAGGTAAGCTTTGCTTTCCATAGTATTCCACTTGCTAGCTACAACAGATTCTTGAGTTCAAGTTGATGTTGGTTTTTGGGGTTTAGGGTCTTGATTGTATATGCAAGTGGTGTAATCTTTTGGTGGGTTCATGGGTGCATTTGAGCTTTCATGTACAAGTAAGGTTGTTGAGCTTGCGGTATGAAGCTCATATCAAGCTTTGCATAATCAAGTAAATTCTCAGATTGGTTCAAAAGGCAAGATCTCGTGACAAAACAGAACAAGCTGGAGAGAGGCTAGAGAAGGCATGCGGATGAGCTGGGGTTGGTGTATTGCTAGCCAGCAAGAGCACTCTTAGCCACAAGAACATAAGGTGAAGAGTCTTATCATATATAAGAGAACATTGGCATTGAGGTAGGGTCTGCTTCTTTTGTAATGACATGGATTGATGGATTAGGTTTGGTGGTCAATCTTTGAAAAAAGATTTGCATGCTCTTTTAATGAAATGATGAAGAAAAATCGTTTTTAAAAATGTCAAAAACTTGAAATTTGAAGGAATTTCAAGTGACAAAGTAATAATCATTAGTATAGTTGTTTTTCACTTTGAAAATACTAGGAAAAATAAGCTTTGATTTATAACCAGTAATATTTATGGTTTTTTTTAGTAATAATTTTGTGAATTTATTAATGTACAACAATCCTCTAAGAATCGCTTGCAGTGACCTTCTTGAAGGCTTCAGTTGCTTTGACTACATTTTTGTAGCCGTATTTCTTTTCATCATTAACTCACCCTTCTAAATTAAACCCATACGGAATATTTGCAATGTCCAAGGAAAATGCACACACCACTACACTGGTGGAGCATCAACATCCTTTGAAATGTAAGCTAATTTTGGTTTGAAAAATAAAGTACCTGTTTCCTTTCGTTAAGTGCATCACAAAGTAAATCTTGAGTACTTTGAAGAGAATAACATCCTTAATGCTAAAATCACTTCCATTTACAGATACCATAGGGTTAATACCGTAAGGTTCTTCCCTTCATTTGTCTCACAAAGGATGTATAAGAGTTCACTCTATTCAGACTCTTTGATCTGTTTCATTCTTCATATACGGGAGAGGTTAATGTTCTTCTCGGGATCTTCGGGGCGTACAACATTTGGAACAAGTATCAAATAACGAGTAGTTGAGTTCACATTCTCCAAGTAAGACCAATCTCATAGACCAAACATGCCCAACCTATTGGCTAACCAGCTTGTCTGGCCACCGCCTAGACTTCTTCTCGTTTGTAACAACCTGTTATGTGTTAAGTTTTCTTGTTGTAACAACTTTTGTAACGGCGTCTTACAAACGTGTAGTACCCGGATTGATGCAAGACGTGAAGGGGATTATTTTGAGAGAGAGAGAGAGATGAAGGAATGCATAGTTGAGCTCAGGAATTCATGGCCAATGTATTGTACTGTTGAGAGTCTAAGTTAATATTGAAGAATGTCTCATGGATTTGTCTCTGACTTGTCTCTGCTCCGTATTGCATAGTTCTTTTCACTTTGTGTCCATTGCATGATCGTCTGGACGGTAACTCCTATCCGGAATCATGAAGGACCTAAGAACTAACCTGCATGTAGTCACGACTAACCAAGCTTTGGCAGACTGACAACCCAATGGGCCAACGTTGGCTTGTCACATCAGGTACAATTGTATTAGTCGCTGCTCTTTAAGAGCCGACTAGGTGGTCCGAAACCACGTAAGTGTCGGGTCTTGATCGGACACCGACACTTTTGGCGATCCTACTGAGGAATGGTATGCCAGGGAGGGGAGTACGAAGGTAGAGGTTAGTTCTACATAGGAAGCTTGGATTGAGTTGCGCATAACATGCATATTTACTTGGAAAACTTTTGACATAGAAAAGCTAGTCAGGGTAGATCAAGAGAGGAAGTGTGCACGTCCTTGTGTTGGGTATGTTCACGAGGGAGTCATAGGAGCGCAATGCACAGTTCATGGGAAATGAAGAAAGCTCAAGTAGAGCAATGTGGTACTGCTATAGGTAGTCGGAGGTCTCAAGAAGTGAATGTTGCGATATCGAGCTCAACTAGTGTTACGGCGGACATTGATGACCCGCATGGGTGATAGCTTCCGCATCTACACTACTGGCATGGTTGGTGAGATTATGGGTGATATGCGGCCAGTGGGATGACAGGCTGGGTGACAGCCATTTTGGATTACTAGAGGTTGGTATAGTTATAACGCCAGTTCATTTAGTCGGGTTCACATTATGGATCGACCCTTGTATATTGTAGGAGTAGAGTACTAACCCATATAGTGTGTACTCTTATCTTTATGTTATGTTGGTTGAGTAGAGAAGAAGAAGATAGAAGAAAATTCAGCTATCCATCTCTCTCGTCTGTCTTGATCTCTCTTGTGTGTGTTTGCTTGCTAGGGTTTGAAGCTCTCCCTCTCCCCCACATTCTCTTTAGTGAAGGGTGACCGCATCGTCCAAGAAGACTTTCGGAAGGGATTTTGCGCAGCAAGAACGATCGAATTAAGGAATTAGGAGGGAGAGGAAGAACACCAGGAGCTTCAAGATAGGAGAATGAGCTTAAGGAGGTAAACCTAGGAGATGATCAAGAGTCCAGAACAGTCAGAGTCAGCACAAAGCTAAGTCAAGAATTTAGAGGAAAACTCTTGGAGATGTTGAGATCCTACAAGGATGTTTTTGCATGTAACTACTCTGACATAAAAGGAATTGATCCCAGCTTTTATCAGCACAAGATCAATTTGAAAGAGAATGCAATTCCCATTAGGCAGAGTAGGTATATAATGAATCCTAACTACGCCAAGCAGGTCAAAGAGGAGATAGACAAGCTATTGAGAATGAGATTCATCTATCCGATTGACAGAACATAATGGCTATCACCCATAGTCATTGTCCCAAAAAGAATGGGAAAGCTTAGAGTTTGTATAGACTACAAAAAATTGCACGCCTCCACAATATTTGATCCATTTCCTCTACCATTCATAGATTCACTATTGGATGCTGCAGGTCATGGGACACTCATTTCTGGATGGATTCAGTGGGTACAACCAAGTGCGCATGGCTCCGGAGGATAAGGAGAAGGTAGCCTTTATAATTAAATGGGTTTTTTTTCTCCAATGTGATGACTTCCGGGCTCAAGAATGCTCCAGCCATGTTCCAGAGGATGGTGTAATAAATATTCTATGAATATTTAACCACCTTCATGAGGGTCTTTGTGGACGACTTCAGTGTGTTTGGAAAAAAAGAAGACCACATAAAGCACCTGATAATGTGTTTGGAGAAATGCAGAATAGCCAGATTAATCCTCATTCCAGCTAAGTGTGCCTTTACTGTCACGAGCTAATCTCTATTAGGGCACATTGTCTAGTGGCAGTGGATTTGACAAAAGTTGAGATTATAGTAAAACTGTAGGCGTCCAAGAAGGAGCTAACTAAATTCTTGGGCTTAATCAAATGGCATAGCATATTCATGAGATTCCTGGCAAACTTGGCAATACCCCTGTATAATCTAACCGTGAAGGATGCATAATATGTCTGATTAGGAGCCTGTCAAGAGGCATTCCAGAATCTGAAGCAGATACTGTTGTCAACACAATTTCTTTACCAGCCAAATTTTGATCTGGTGTTCCATGTGTTCGTGGATGCTTTTGACTTTTTCATTGGAAGCGCTTTGATGCAGGAGTCGCATGAAGGTTAGTTCCAAGCGGTCTATTATGCAAGTAGAAGACTGTCAAAGCTAGAGAGGAACTATTCCACCACAGAAAAGGAATCACTGGGGATGATCTACTTGATAAAAAACTTTAAGGCATTATCTGTTAGGTAATGTTTTTGAATTTCATGTGGATCACAAAGAACTCTTTCTTGTATGTGGTGAACAAGCCAGATTTAGCAGGAAAATTAGTCAGATGGATACTATTGCTGCAAGAGTTTGAGTTCACCATTAAGCACACCCTAGGAAATAAACATGAAGTGGCGGATTTCCTGCTAGATTGGAGTCAGGAGAAACTTTGGATGGGGTGAAAGATGATTTTTGAGATGCTCACCTCTTCATTACAGATGGAGAGAGACCCATTTGGAATGATGAGATGTAGTTTCTTTTTGACTTGTCTTTTTTGGAATACATGTCTAGAGATCAGAGGAAAAAGTTGACTCTCTGGAGCAAGCCGTTCATGGTGGTGGCAGGATAACTGTACAAGATGGGCATTGATCAGATTCTAAGAAGGTGCTTTCTTGATCTTGAACAACAAGCTGTGCTAGTAGACGCACATCAAGGGATGAGTGGGGGCCACTTTTCTGGAGAGGTCACGGGACAAAAAATGTTTCAAGTAGGACTGTGGTGGCTGATAGCATTGGAAGATGCCCACAAGTTTGTAAAGGAGTGTGACATATGCCAAAGGCTAAGGCAACCAAATGACTTAGACAGAATGCCTCACACCCCGATATTGCCACTCTAAAAATGGGGTTTGGAATTTGTAGTCCTAATCAAGCCTACAGCTCAGAGAATAGGGAACAAATACATACTGGTGGTTACAGGTTATTGCACAAAGTTGGTAGAAGCTAAAGCTTTGAAAGACTATAAGGCATTGTCAGTGGCAAAGTTTCTATACCTAACTATTATGGGAAGATTTGGATGCCCGAATACAGATAGTCAGCAATCAAGGAAGCCACTTCCTCAATGAAGTGATTAAGAAGCTGACAGAGCAACACATGATCATACATAAGAAATCAACAGGCTATTACCTGTAGGCTAATGGTAAGGCAGAATCCACAAACAGAATCTTGAAAGGAATTGTGGTGAAGACGGTAAATGAAAACAAGATAGACTGGGACATGAAACTACATTTTGCATTATGGGCATTTAGAATAGCTTACAAGAACACAACGAGACTTACACCATTCAGCATGGTGTATGGATTGGGAGAAGTAGTGCCCATGGAGATCCTCACGCAAAGCCTCAGGATAGCTATGGTAGAAATACTCTCCCCGGAAGAGTCAAAAGTGCACAGAATTGAGCAACTCCTTCGACTGGATGAAAAGAGTTTGCATAGTGCATGGACAGCCAAGATTGTACAGAAACGAAGGAAGCTCCTAGTGGATAGAAACACAAAATTCATAATCTTCGAGGAAGGAGACGCAGTCCTGGTATTCCCCTTAAAAATGGGACCTCACCCACGAAAGCTGAAGATGAGATGGACAGGCCCATTCAAAATCATCAGTAAAATGGGAACGAGAACCTTCGAATTGTGGCAAGCCTAGATGGAGAAAGGCTAAAGAAACTGGTGAATGGATATAGGTTGTGAAAAAGCAAAAAACAGTCCACACCCCGAATGCCACATCCATCATGACGGCCACACTTAAGGAAGAGAAACGTCGCCAATCTAGGGCTCTACATGTGCGAGTAACAGGCTTGCGAGCGGGCAACTCACCAAAAGAGGACGGTGAGACTTTATGTGGACAGATGGGCCTCACTGATACCCCTTTTGTAGATTCTTGGCGAGCCGGGAAGGACTTGACGAGGGAGAAGCCTCTCCTCCTCAAAGATACGAAGTCCTGTTTGGCTTTCTTGAAGAAGAGGGCCACCCTCCGAACCACCAAAATATACCTTGGAGATGACCTCACCCCCTACAAGTGGAACACAGGAAAGTCGGGATGGTTCAGGTTATGGAAGCCCGCAAGGCAGGAAAATGGACCGATTATTGTGATGACCGAGTCATCATCACAGATAAACGCCCCACATGACGGTGCGGGGCCTATCAGACCATAGATGCATTGAGGATGGGAGTATGGAATTGCAATGGAACTCTATGGTCAGACACATGAGGCTTCACAGAGACTTACACAGATAGGGATATTATCTTCTACATAGAAACACATCAAAGTCCTGAGAGAGGGCTACCCAAAGTGGAGGGTTATACATGGGAATCAGCTTTCAGAGGACAGCCTCAGGAGGAGTGGCATGCTTGTTTCGCCCTCATTTGAGAGGCATGCTCACAATGGTTAGACATGATGAGGAGGCTCGTTTTATGTGGATGCGATTAGCCAGGCCTGGCTTGAGAGTGATGCATATTGCAATATGCTACTTCCCACTAGAGAAATCAAAATATGCATGTAGGTTGACAGAGAAAGGGGAGACTCCCTATGCGGCATTATTTGCAGACATTGTAGAGTTCTCCTCCCAATAGGGAGAGGTCCTCCTATTAGGAGACTTTGATGAATGGACAAAAGGGGAACAAGTGCAGACATATGACTTCTAGGGAGATGCCACTATGTTGTCAGGAATTGACTTGGTTGAGATGGGCCTCCAGAGGGCCAACCCAGATATAGGGAATGCAACATCATATGGTAGACACTTCTTGGAGATGGGGGCTATGCATGAGCTGGTTATATATAATGGGTTGTCCAGATGGCCGTAGTCAGACAACCTTACATCTTTTCCGCATGGGGGAGGCACTAGAACCGTGGATTACCACATGGGATCTCCCGCTCTTATACCACACATCTCAAACTTTACCATCCCTCCTCCTCCCATACTAGCTAACCATGCATTACTTTCTTTCACAATCTCATGCCCCATCTTACTGCCCACACCCACACCCCCTCTCACCACCTTCACCCGGACTCATTTCCATCATGATCTTGACCACATCTATGAGGACCACCTCTCCCACCACATTTCAGCTCTCTACTTATCTCTCCCTATCTCCACCATCACATCCCAACTCTCCTCCATCATCCATGACTCTGCCCATGCCAGCTTCCCCTACACCCCATGCTCCACAACAAGTTTGCCAATGGGATCCTAACCCCATAATGGATGGTATGATGAAGAGTGGCTCTTACGCGAGAGGGAACATGGGCTGATTTCAGCACATAAGATGCAACGCATCTTTTGTACATTCACTCGCGCAAAGAAAGGGCATTTCTCTGTTGGATATGATAATTCAACTAAGAAGATTGATCAAAACATGCTCAAGGTGGATCAAAGCTTGTACAAGACATCATGAATATGAGGGACAAAAACTGGTATATGCAAAAAATTACTTTTGAGATTAACACAAGAAGACACTAATTATGATTAGACATGAACCAAACTTACATAATCACTTGATCATGACTTGTACCTTATTTAGAGACTCCTCTATCCTATTTTTAGTTGCATGAGTTGCATGAACCATATGCACCAACCATTTGTAGGCTTTACACACCAACCACTAACCACTAGCCTATCCACCACATATTAAATTGGACTAAGGATTTGGGATTACATTTATCCAACAATCCCCCCTTAAGACCAACTTCTTACAAGAACATGAACCAAGTCTATCATACCTCCTTAACACAATGAGTAAGAGTCCCTCCTTAACAACAACATAGAGTGGTGTACTCTCCTCTACAACTCGTCAAGTTGGAACAACAAAAGTCTTGACTGAACTACATACATGACATAATTTAAAAAGCATACTCATCATCTACATCTTTTATACTAAGACTAGAACAAAGATTTGTTTCTTCCTATTGGTTGACTTCTTCAACCACATGTGCCTTTGCTAGCTTTTGCTCTTTTTGGTAGCACTTTGAGGATGGATGATTCGTTTTTCCACAATACTCACAAGGATGTTTGGAGAAACAATCCTTAGTAAAATGATTTGTACGATCACAAATAGTACACTTCTTCTTTGCCGATGTAGTAATAGCATATGCATAAGGATCTATCACATCCTTTGTAATCTTCTTGTCTTCTTCTTGCAAAGAATTTATGATACTTTCCAAAGAAAGGACTGGCTTCTTCTCTTTAAGTACCGTCACAATTTGTCTAAAGCTTGAAGGTAAGCTTTTAAGCAGGATAGCAATAGCATCTTTTTCAGGAACAGGAGACTCAACATAAACCAATTGTGTCATTAAGCTCTTCAACCTGTTAATCAAAGCTGCCAAATTTTCATTACTCTCCATGGTTAGATCAAAGAGTTGCATCTTCAAACTGATTTTGGAATGCTTTGCCTTTGCACCAAAAGTACGTTCTAATAATTCCCAAGCTTCCATAGTTGACTCAACATCATCAATATAATGAATAAAATCATCTTCTAAAGCAGTATTGATAATACCAAGTGCTTGCTCATCTTTTGCTTGAAGTGCAGCCGTTGTAGCTCTTGTAACTGCAGCAGAAATACTTGCTTCATCTTCAGTAAGTGGCTTGACCGTACTCCACAGATTTTTCTTCATGAGGTAGCCCTTCACCTTGATTTGCCCAGTTTCGTTGAATTTGTCAAGGAATTTGGAGCTCATGATGGTGAAATATGATGCTTGATGTTGAAAACTTGCTCATATAGATGATTTAAGCCCAAGTAATAAAAATATCATCAATATAAATCAAGATAAGTATCACCATGTTGTTGGAGCAAAAACTGCAAAAAATAGGCGACTGGAAAACGTCTTCGTACAACAGCTACGGTGAACCAAATATCACAAGATTTGATATGCTGAATCTTCACTTAATGACCTTGAATCGCCTCAGAGAAATTTGGCTAATTTGAAGAGACGATGGCGAATTGACGCGATGAGCAGAAAACGGGCAGTTGTGATGGTGATGGCGAATTTGTTGAGCTGCGATGAAATTGGCGTGTGAGCTTCGATTTAGAGCATGCGTGGGAGCAAAGCAACAAGGCTATGACAAAATTTCAAGGTATCATCACCTCAGGTGCAAGCGCGGAAGCAATCTACAGCATATGGTTCAAATAGAGAAAAACTGGCTATGGTGATTAAGAGATTGATTAAGATTTTTGCTAATCAACTAAACCTAATTGGGTCAAGCTCTGATACCAAATGTTGGATATGATAATTCAACTAAGAAGATTGATCAAAACATACTCAAGGTGGATCAAAGCTTGTACAAGACATCATGAATATGAGGGACAAAAATTGGTATATGCAAAAAATTGCTTTTGAGATTAACACAAGAAGACACTAATTATGATTAGACATGAACCAAACTTACATAATCACTTGATCACGACTTGTACCTTATTTAGAGACTCCTCTACTCTATTTTTAGTTACATGAGTTGCATGACCCATATGCACCAACCATTTGTAGGCTTTACACACCAACCACCACTGACCACTAGCCTATCCACCACATATTAAATTGGACTAAGGAGTTGGGATTACATTTATCCAACATTCTCGCCAAACAAGAATAAGAGTTATACCAGCTCTTTTTGAGCAAGGACAACTCAGAAGCTTGGCACATTCTGGAAGAAAAAAGAGCACCTAGCCTTTGGGAAGCCTATGCATGACAGCCGTATGATGTGCCAAACCAGCCTATACCACAAATGTCACACATCCCTAGGCCTACATCATCTTATCTCTTTGATTCTCCCAATGTCACTAGGGCTCTTGAAAAGCTGCATAATGGGAGAGCAAAAGATCACGAGGAGCTCCCATTCTTGCTAGTCTTTTTAACAGAGCACTCTGTGAAGGCTTCCCACCCTCCTGGACTACCAACACCATTGTCCCCATCCACAAAGCAGGAGATCCCACGGACCCAGGTAACTACAGGACTATCATGATTGGTCACACAATGGCCAAAATCTTTCGGGTAGTACTAGAGGACATGATGAGCTCTATGGCAGAGAGGATGGGAAACATAGCATTAGGCCAGGCAGGCTTTAGGAGAAACTTCTCCACGTTGGACCATATCTTTACTTTATGGGCTATCATAGAGGAGGCGAGGTCCTCAAAGAGACATGTGTATTGCTGCTTTGTGGATTTTTGCAAAGCCTTTGACTCTGTCCCTTGATCTCGTCTGATAGGACACTTGCAGGAGCTCCAGTTCTCACATGAGATGATATGGGGTGTGATGGCACTATATGAGGCAGTACTTGGCCGAGTACGTGCACCTGGTGGGACCTCGGGAGATATATGTAGCACTATTGGCATTAAGCAAGGCTGCCCACTCTCACCTACACTCTTTGGCCTATACATTGATGAGATCGCAGTATTTGTGGATAGTTTCAGAGGTAGAGGTGAGTAGAGGAATGTACAAATTGAAATGATAAGAATATCTGTGGGATAGTAATTCTCGAAAGCTTTGCATGGATTATAGAATGTCTACATAATACTTTAATATTAGGAAAATTGTTGCATATGTAAAGTCAAAATAGATCGATTATTGCATAATTAAAAATGGCGTTTCTTGAAGAGGGGCTCAAGATGGATGCAGTAAAGAGATCTTTTAACTTCTATCTACCTTCAAGCATGCTGCTTCTGAAAGCTTCATGCAACTCATAAGGAGTGATTCATTCATGGACCTTTTATTTGCAAGTATGGTACCAAAAATCTTCAGAGATTGTCCATACACATGTAATGCACTCGAGCATAGAAACTTTATCTATTTTAAGTCTCATACCTATCAAAATAGCAAGACTTTAAAATCGAGAATGTAAACCAAATACATGTGATGGTTTATCTTACAGCAACACATGGTAAATCTAACTGAGTAAGAGCACAACCAATGCTAGTTGAGACTTGTAAACACTTACCGTATGCCGAATAACTTGTGAGGACAATTATGTGAGCTGACGCTCTTTGAATAGCATACCAAAGGGGTGACGTGCTCTTAGAAGCTAAATAAGGAGTCAAATACCGATGCGAAAATGGTTTTTAAGGCACTTCTTCCCCTTGCAAATTGATTGCAGCCAAAAAAGACTAAATTCCATCTCTCTCTCTTTCTCCCGGGCGTGTGTGTGTCAAAGAGGACACTCTGACTACCTTTCTACCACCCATTGTGGGGTAGAAATGGCTAGTGGGATTGTCCTTGGGATGACATGGACGCACCTGAGTTCAAGTATCTCCGTCGATTGGTCTCTCTAGATTAATAAAGTCGACTTTAAGCGGCTCTCTCTCTCGGGTGTGTGTGTGTGAAAGAGGACACTCTCACTACCTTTCTGCCACCCATTGTGGGGTAGAAATGGCTAGTGGGATTGCCCTTGGGATGACATGGACCCACTTGGGTTCAAGTCTCTCCGTCGAATGGTCTCTCTCTAGATCAATAAAGTCAACGTTAAGCGGCTCTCTCTCTCTCTCTCTCTCTCTCTCTCTCTCTCATAACTATCACCCATGATGGACATCCTGGATGGGCCCTTGCCATCCTGGTTGATTGACTGTTTTTATTCAGCTCTCCAATATCCCCCCATCACTTTTTGTACCCTATACCTAGTATAGATTTTTGATCTTGTATAATCTCAGAGTCCGAGATCTTAGATTTCAGTTTTTAGTTTAGTTTACTGTTGCTTTTTCTTATTTCATCCATCACGAGACTTCATATACACTATGTACAAATCATTTTGGTCTCATAGTCTTTTGAAGATGCTAATATAGCATTCTTTCTTTCTTTATCTCTACCTTACAAGACTTCTGCACTTAGCGGGACCTCACTATTAACCTTGCTAAAACCAAGATAATGGTATTCAATTCCTTACGCCCCTTCACATCCAGATTGACCTTTACATGCAGAGGGGCTCCTATGGAGATTGTCTCATCCTATGTCTACCTTGGTGTCACTTTCAGTGGCCCACGCTTCACCATGCTTCCTGCATGCAAATGCCAGGGTGACGAGGCATAGTAGGATCTAGATTTTTCATCTTGTATAATCTCGGAGTTTGAGATCTTAGCTTTCAGTTTTCAGTTGTAGTTTATTGTTGCTTTTTCTTATTTCATCCATGACGAGATTTCATATACACTATGTACAAATCACGTTGTACGGCCAGTGCTATGAGAGAGAGAAGAAAGGACTACTGCCGACCAGGGGAAGAGGGCGCCTGCTATTTTATCCAAAAAAGAAGACCAACCCAGCTTTTATAAAGTCGACTAGCCCTACTTTTGGCTTGTGCTTTTCCTTTTTGCCAAAAGTAGCTGGTTTGCTCAAAATATCAGCTTTATGCTTTTTCCCAAGCTTGTTGCCCAAGTTTCGTGTAGGCGCCTCTTTCTGTCCACCTTTCCATGCCCCAAATAATAAATATGCCCAACCCTTCATTAAAGATATGTGAACACACTGACTTATAAGCATTATAAGTCACTTTGGTGAATAAAGTCCCATGCTGCTCATGCTCTGTAGCCATCTTTCAGGCCAAACTTTGCCAGTAAATGCTTGAGCCTTCTTGTGTGGAAAGATTCCCGTTCACACCTAGGTTCTGCTCAGTGTGTGAAACACTTGTAACATGTGTTGCGGAAGTGTGTTCATGATTAAACACTAAGCAAAGAAGATTAATGCTAATCCTATGTTTAGCAAAGACACAAAAGAGAAGGAGAGATAGACCTAATCTATTGTATATTGCCAAAACATGCTATATATACAATGATCTTACTGATTCACAGCTTCATGATGCATATACCAAAGATCCCTGCGACCCTTTACTTGCAATTGGACAAGAGAAGCTCCTGTTGATCCACTATGTCCTTGCTGCTTGCAGACTCTGACAAATGGATCCTCTTGATCTTTGAATGATGATTCTAATGAATGCCTAATGATCCTATTTATAGGAAGAAGGAATGAATTCGTAATCAAGTCGGTTTTGACTATTTTTCCCACAAAACATTGTCCCAAAAACCATATTTTGTGTCCAAACTATGCCCAAAAGGTGTCCCAACCAATGGGCTATGTCTTGGGCACTTCCTGGAGCCTGTAGGGCTGCAAAATCCACTCTAAATCTGCCCCTAAATCTGCTAATGACAATATCCATATCTATGAGCATCAGGATTAACGGATGCACGACATCGCCTCCTGCTAAGCTTGGAGCACTGGGGTAATCCATACACCTTAGCTCCGATTCCATTCTGGTGGTCCAATTGCAGATTGCACTTCATATCCATCGGCTCAATCCCCAAGCTCTCTGACTTGGTCTTCATGTTCTTTGGCTCGGTCTCTGGATCATCTGAAAACTCCTCTGAAACTGTCGGGCGACAACCTTATCCTCCTCCAAATAGAATTTGGAGAGATCCACCTCCTTGAGAACTATCAGGTTGACCTCATCCTCCTCCAAATAGGATTTGGAAAGATCCACCTGCTCGATTTGTGGTTCTGGCTCTAGCTTTGGCTTTGGCTTTGGCTCTGGCTCTGGTTCTGGTTCTGGTTCTGGTTCTGACATCTCGGGCAATGGCACCTCATCGAAAATACCTATTTTTGTGATCACGTCTCTCGAGAACTCTTATCTTAGAAGCTCTCTTTTCGTTGGGTAAACGCTCTCGGTCATGGGCTGCTTCTTCACAACCCTAGGTGATTCCTTCTTTGCCTTTGTTGATGCTGCCATGAATTGTGCCCATGTCTCCTTGGGTTGTGTCCATCTTCGCTCATACGAAAGCTAGCCTTGACGTGCCTCTTATTGAAGCTCTTCTATGAGTTGGCCCCGGCGATGATTTTTTCATATTGGGCATAGTGTTCTTGTTCCCTTTTGTATCGTACTTTATCTTCAAGTCCCCAACAACTTAGCAGCAAATTCTTGAGATGGGAATCAAAAAAGTCAACCCTTTTATGACACCCCCTTACACCCTTCATAAATGACCCCCAAAATGGACAATTTGACAACTCATTGGCATCTTCTCATTCGATGCTCATTAGCCTTAATGAGATATGTAAAAAAATGATTAGGAATTAATCAAAAATTAATCCTCCCACTAATATTTTCTCCTTTTGAACTAATCAAGGGCTCTAATTAACCACCACTAATCACTAATTAATTCACAACATTGAGCACATCATTGGATAGAGCATGAGCTATGTGCATCAACTAATATGTAAATTAATGTATAATTAGAGATTAATTAAACTCTTAATTTTAGTCTCTTCTCTTTATGCAAAATTAAGTAAAAGAGAGCCAATTCCTCAAATTGATAAAAAAATTGATGTAATACGATGTTTTGATGCATCTAGATGCTCACAAAACACCCAAAACACTAATTTCAACCTCTTATATGAACAAATTTAACCCCAAAAAATATATTTTCTAATCTTTTTGTCTATTGAATTGGATTAATCACCCCTAATGACAAAACCAATCAATTAAGGAAGATTAGTCAATTTCAAAGGTTTTTTGATATTTTTAAGAAATTTTTTCAATGATTAAGCTACTTCTAATACTTGCTAACACTCTAATGCATACAATTCAAATAAAAAACACACAAATCAAACAAAAACTAATGATTCTAGCTCTATGTTTAACTCTAAAGAGAGTTAAAAATTACATTCTATTGCATTGTCTGTTGATACAATGGTTGCAAACAAAGCCTAATACACACTATGTGCAAGCCCTAGCAACATTAAAAACCACATTATCAACAAAAACAATAAATTAAGCTAAAACTTAAGCAAAAAAACATTCTTTACACAGCAAAAAAGAGAGCTATTTCTCACCAAACACACACAAATCTCCATTAAATCCACATCTTTTTCATGGGAAACCATTAACCAAGACACATCGTTTTTTGCTTAAGCTAAAACTTAAGCAAAAAAACATTCTTTACACAGCAAAAAAGAGAGCTATTTCTCACCAAACACACACAAATCTCCATCAAATCCACATCTTTTTCATGGGAAACCATTAATTAAGACAATGGGAAATGAGTAACGTGTAGATTAGAGAAAAACGATGGAAACAACCAAGGGATGATTCCCTGGCAGGAGCGATGCTAAAAAGTTTATGGCTCACCCTAATCCTCCTTGAAACACAATAAGAGATTACCTGGTGAACCGTAACTATCGTGTGAGGATCTTTCCAATGGCCAAGCTCATACCCCTCAAGGTCTCCAAGCTCTACAAATCCTTGAGAAGCAATTCCACCGCGTCTCCCACGAGCATTGTCACACCACCGTGTTGCACTATGTGTACTCGTCCCTCCTCGCACCTCACATCACTCACACACACACTCATTAGCATGCATTAGAGAGAGAGATTAGCAAGAGAAAGACTCTATTGCACAAGCACCATGCACTCATTCATTGAAGATCAACAAGGTCAACTAACCAGATCCAGGCCCATGTTCAGAAAACAACTCCAACTCAATATTCCATTTCTTCCTCGACACACACGTGGATATCCTAGGCGACCCAGAGCTCGAGCACCGTATGGTCAGCACTCTCTAGAATCCTTCGTAGGTGACCTAGCGTTTCACTCCGTTTCCTTGGCCCCTCATCCACCGTACCAGAAGCTCACCATTTTAACCAAACCGAGACTGGTCAAGACCTCGCCCAACCTTGCCACCACGCGAGACGTCCTTCTTTGACTCTCCGTTTGGCTGTTGTAACATTTTTCTACTTAGGTCCAGGATCTCATTCCATAATATAGTCAAAATGCTTTCCCAACATTCTTGATGTAAAACAATCTTTAAAAAACAGGTTTCACATGCAAATACAGTTTCTAATCAAAATTCTCATCTTTCCATATCATTTCACATCAATTGTAATCATTTCACATCATTCCACATCATTCCACATCATTTCACTTCATTCCTCATCATCTCTCATCATTCCACATCATTTCTCATCATTCCACATCATTCCATGTCATTTCTCATTATTCCACATTATTCAACATCATTCCACATCATTTCACATTAATTCACATCATTTCACATCATTCACATCATCCCACATCATTCCACACCATTCACATCATCCCACATCATTTCACATCATTCAACATTATCCCACATCATTCCACATTAATTCACATCATCCACATCACTCCACATCACTCCACATCATTCCACATCATTCCACACATCAATCCACATCAATCCACATCATTCCACATCAATCCACATCACTCCAAATCATTCCACATCATTCCACACATCAATCCACATCAATCCACATCACTACACATCATTCCACACATTATTCCACATCAATCCACATTATTCCACATCAATCCACATCACTCCACATCATTCCACACATTATTCCACATAAATCCACATCAATCCACATCATTCCACATCACTCCACATCATTCCACACATCATTCCACACGAATCCATATCATTTCACATTATTTTTCATAAATTGAATGAATCTAAAAAAATTTGTGGATAACCTTCTTTATTTTTCGGGTAAATGAATAATGCTCAAAACTCCACTTTTAGCATAAAATTTTTGCCATAGCTTCCCCCCATTTTCTATGAAATGAGAATACTCAAAATTCCACTTTTGATATAAAATTTAATTTATGCATAAACATAAACACTACTTCATCTAAACAACATAAATCAAGAAGGGCATGGTTTTAAGAGGAAACCATGAGATAAAATGTTTCCCAAGATGTAGAGAGGTTGGGAAGAAGATTAACATCTAAAAAGAGAGTAAACATCATTGTTTAGGCTTATCCTTGGTGTGCTTGATTCTTTGCCTTGTAAAAAGATGTGTAGCCCTCAAGGAAGAGGCTTGGCCACCAAGAGAAGAGGGTAATCTTTAAGAGAAGAAGAGGTTTAGTGAAGCACCAAAGCTTCACAATGGAGAGGCAAGGAAGAGGGAAGAAGGAGTTACATTAAAATAAAAAATTACACTAGCATGGAAATACTCTAAGATGAAAATACAAAGAAATGAGGCTCTATTTATAGGTGAGGGAGGCCACCAACCAAGCCCAACTGGTATCTAGAGGCTTCTAGCTTCAGTTTGATCCAATTTGGACAAGTTTTAGACTAGTTATGTCCACTTTTTGATCTAGTTTGGAAGAGGAGAGATGAGAAATGAAATATCTAGCCACCTTATGTACTTTTTGAATAAAAAATGACCCCTTTGATGTGATTTCTAGGCGCCTCCTTGAAGGGAGATTCTCTCTTCCCTGAGGTGTCAAAATTCACATTTTTATAATACTAAGTACTAGTACTAGTCAACTCTTCATCTTATGTGAAAATTTACTCATTTTTGGTAGATGTTCTTTTCTTCTTGCATTTTTCTTATTCAAACACTTGGATTAATCCCATTGGCCCATTAGAACACCCTTTCGACCTTAATCCATAATTTTCTAAAAACAGGTACCCCTAGGTTAAGGTGTCTAGAGTGCACGCACATATTCAATTAATTTCTAATGCACATTGGAAAACTCTTTTTAAACTTCTGTTTCAGGGAAATTCATCTTAAAATTAAAGGGTAACTTTGTATCCAAAAATATATCAAAACTGTATTACCTCTCTGTAGAATATTTTCTCTCTCTAGACCAAAATAGGGTCAAACAAGATCTTTTTCCATTCTGAAAGGGGGGATGATTACAAGAGACTAAAGGGGAGGTTCTTACATCTTTACATCATCAAAAGTTGGAGGGAGGAATCTTACATCGTACCCCACGTAAAAAACGCGAGATGTCCT
The DNA here is from genome assembly GCF_041138505.1 of Cibotium barometz. NCBI lineage: Eukaryota > Viridiplantae > Streptophyta > Polypodiopsida > Cyatheales > Cibotiaceae > Cibotium > Cibotium barometz. The sequence continues at coordinate 23,538,753 of NC_141102.1, read as the reverse complement.
CATCTCGCTGCTGTTGGAGGATAATCTCTTTCTTCTTCTTTTATTACTTCCAGTGTTACTGTTTTGGAAGTAGATGGCTGGTTTGGGAACCTTTCTCTTTGACTTCCCCAATTCTGAGACTGAGGTCTTGCATTACTTTGCATCGAAACTGAGGGTTGGTTAGGGAATCTACCTCTAGAGTTTCCCTGATTTTGACGGAAGGGACCTTGATTACTTTAGAAGGAAGGAGTGAAAACCTTGATCCAAAAGGAGTTGGGCATTCCATGCTGCGATGACCGTATCCTTGGCAGTTAAAGGATCTGATTCCTTTCATTAATTCATCTCACTGAGCTCTGGTCACAAGTGGAACTTCTGAAGTTGAGTTCTAGGGGATTGCTCTTTCTCCCTCTCTAAACACTCCCACGCCATGGGACTGGTTGGAGTTAAATGCATGGTTTCTACGGAGTTTGGACTACGAAGGCTTTGGCAAAATCTTTCGCTATCCTCACTCCTTCGGCCATAGAAATTGGCTTAGCATTCTTCACTAAGGTATCCAAGGGTTTGTTCATTCCTCAAATGAACCTGGCCATCAATTGATCTTCATCTAGTGGTGGTGAGTATTTGATTGGAGAGCAAATGCCTGGTGATATTCCTCCATAGTTCGTCTCCCCTGGATTAGCTCAAGAAACTCATTCATCTTTGTTTCTGAGAAGCCCGGAGGACAAAATCTCTTTCTGAGGTAGGCCTTGAGATCATCCCACATCTGGGTGTTCTGATCCAAGCGGTTTGTCTTGCAGTGGTTCCTCCACGCACGCTACTCTGGCTGTCTCTACGATCTTCAGCCTAGCAAGAGCCACCTTAGTTTTATCGTTGTAACCTGTGACATCGAAGTACTCCTCCATAGCTTCGATCCACTTCTCTACTGTTTCTCCTATGTGCTCCCCTTCACGTTTGAAAGGTCCAGGCTGAGATCCATGAAGAGCTTTGCAAACATCTAGGTTGAGCTCTTCCTCATCAAGTCGGGGGCTAACATTTCTACCACGACGACCTCGATCCATGATCCTATCAATACGAAAATTCTTTGTCAAGTCCCTTTTTCCAACTTAACCAAGATGCTCAGGTGAAAGGACCACTTTATTTATAATTTGATTCAAAAAGAATAGGAAGAAACATACAGAACTCATAATTAGAAAATAGATCATTCATATCCTTAACACAATAATGGTCCATCAAACCAGTAATTTCTAATTAACATCTAAACATTCCCCACGGGAATTTCAGTTATACAAGTTCTCGATTCGTCATTCCACACAATTGGGTCCACTGGGCCAAAGGTCAAGCTACGAACATTCCCCACGGGAATTTCAGTTATACAAGTTCTCGATTCGTCATTCCACACAATTGGGTCCACTGGGCCAAAGGTCAAGCTACGAATAATCTGTCAGCACACGATCCACTAATCTTATAGTAGTGGTCTGCTGAAAGTCTTGATTGTCTACCAAGCTACTAACATCATCACTAGAATTCTCTCCATTCATCATCATCATGACTTATTCAACTTATCTACTTTCAACCGGAATTCAAAAAATCATCATCCTTCAAATCAGAATCCAAATCAATTCATCAAATTTCAACCAGAATTCTAAAATCATATCAACCAGCATTCAAAAAATCAAATCATCATCTAGGATAGCATTTTTGCTCATAACTTCAAGGTCTTAGATTCACTCACATATATTGCCAATATAGAGATACAGTTATACCCACCATATATACGGGTTTTCACGGCCCTTGGTGTTATAAGAGGCAAATGCCAACATATCTAGGCCTCAAGAAAAGTCAGGGATTCCAAAAAAAACCCAATTTCCAATTTATGAATTTCCATTTTGAATATCAACTCGTATGAATTTCAACACAGTTCCAATCTTTCACTGGTAATTCATAAATTTTTGACATTTCTTGCTTCTTGGTTTATCAACTTCAACCAAATGCTCTGATACCAGCTGTGAGACCCCTACCCTCTCTGCGCATCGAAGTCTAGAGTGCTAGCAGCAGAAGTAGCAACCTCATGTGCACGGCAGAGCTTCCCACTCGGGTCCGAGAAAGGGACTAGTCTGACGGCTCTTCCAAAACCAAACCCAGAAAAAACTTTCCTCGCCCAGAAAGCATAGGTGATTCCTCCAGGAATTCTTCTAACGTAATCAAGAGCCTTAACCATCCTTTGTATTTCGACTGAACCCGTGGGTCACATGGCTGAATCAAAGGAGGAACTTGCACTTGGTTCATAGATACCAACGCTTTTTTCCCTCAATGAGGCACAATTGTTGATTCTTTCCCATAGAACAAGAATTATCCCGTGACTTACTTCAACTATCATACCTTTGAACAGAATTGAACTTTATTGTAGGAATCCACCGATCCAGCCTAACCCCATCCAATCTCATGGGTTAGCCAACCGCCCAACCACTGTATTGATGGGATCCTTCTTTATAAAAATTTGGTTATGTTTTGTCTCGGGTACCAGGGAAAAGAGTTCCCAGGCCCCCTAGCCGGCACTCATGCGAAAATTAAATAGACATACCACTTACACACCGAATATGAAATTGCCTTTTCTCATTCAACTATTTTCAAGACATAATTGCAATAAAACCACAATGTTTCCATCATAATCCTCAGTATGGCCAATTCCAGGGTCCAAGTTCCAACTTTTCCAATTTCCAACCTTAAAATCCAAATTCTAGTCATACCTTCCTTAGCGTACCTATGGCATCATCGGCAACCAGAGTGTCCACCACACATGGTCAATCCCTCTAAGCTCACCTAGTACTTCACTCAGGGGCCATTTCATGGTTCCTAACTCATAGTACCTAGGAGTATGATCTCTTTTATCCGTAAAATCCATATGGACTCTCCGTTGAAGATCAGCTAGATCAACAAATGAGATCTAGTTACCAAAAAAGGCACCATGGACTCATCCGTTGAAGACCAGCAAGGTCAACCAACTAGATCAAGGCCCGTGCTCAGAAAACAACTTCAATTCAATGTTTCATTTCTTCCTCGATGCACGCATGGGTATCCTAGGAGACCCAGAGCAGCCTGAGAACTGTATGGTCAGTACCCTCTAGGATCCTTCGCAGGTGACCTAGCGCTTCACTCATAGGCCGCTTCCTTGGCCCCTCATCCACCATACTGGAAGCTCACCATTTTAACCGAACCGAGGGTGGTCAAGACCTCGGCCGACCTTGCCATGCAAGACGTCCTTCTTTGACTCTCCATTTGGCTATTGCAACATTTTCCACTTAGGTCCACGACCTCATTCCATAAGAAAGTCAAAATGCTTCCCCAGCATTCTTGACGTAAAACAATCTTTAAAAAATAAGTTTCACATGCAAATACAGTTTCCAATCAAAATTCCCATCTTTCAATATCATTCCACATCAATTGTCATCATTTCATATCATTCCTCATCATTTCACTTCATTCCTTTCATTTCTCATCATTCCACATCATTTCTCATCATTCCACGTCATTTCTCATTATTACACATTATTCAACATCATTCCACATCATTTCAAATTAATTCACATCATCCCACATCATTCCATATCATTCACATTATCCCACATCATTCCACATCATCCCATATCATTCCACATCATTCACATCATCCCACATCATTCAACATCATCCCACATCATTCCACATTAATTCACATTATCCACATCAATCCACATCACTCCACATCATTCCACACATCATTCCACATCAATCTACATCATTCCACATCAATCCACATCACTCCACATCATTCCACACATCATTCCACATCAATCCACATCATTCCACATCACTCCTCCACATCATTCCACACATCAATCCACATCAATCCACATCAATCCACATCATTTCACATCACTCCACATCATTCCACATCATTCCACACATCAATCCACATTAATCCACATCATTCCATATCATTCCACATCACTCCACATCATTCCACATCATTCCACACATCAATCCACATCAATCCACATCACTCCAAATCACTCCAAATCACTCCACATCAATCCATATCATTTCACATTATTTCCCATAAATTGAATGAATCTAAAAAAATTTGTGCATAACCTTCTTTATTTTTCTAGTAAATGAATAATGCTCAAAACTCCATTTTTAGCATAAAATTTATTATGCATAAATTTAAATTCATTTTCTAATGATAAAATTTTTGTCATAGCTTCCTCGCATTTTCCATGAAATGAGAATACTCAAAATTTCACTTTTAATATAAAATTTAATTTATGCGTAAATCTAAGCATAAACATAAACATTACTTTATCTAAACAACATAAATCAAGAAGGGCATGGTTTTAAGAGGAAACCATGAGATAAAATGCTTCCCAAGCATGTAGAGAGGTTGGGAAGAAGATTAACATCTAAAAAGAGAGTAAACATCATTGTTTAGGCTTACCCTTGGTGTGCTTGATTATTTACCTTGCAAGAAGATGTGTATCCCTCAAGGAAGAGGCTTGGCCACCAAGAGAAGAGGGTAATCTTCAAGAGAAGAAGAGGTTTAAATAAGCACCAAAGCTTCACAATGGAGAGGCAAGGAAGAGGGAAGAAGGAATTCCACTAGCATGGAAATACTCTAAGATGAAAATACAAAGGAATGGGGCTCTATTTATAGGTGAGGGAGGCCACCAACCAAGCCCAACTGGGATCTAGAGGCTGCCAACTTTAGTTTGATCCAATTTGGACAAGTTTTAAACTAGTTATGTCCACTTTTTGATCTAGTTTGGAAGAGGAGAGATGAGAGATGAAATATCTAGCCACCTCATGTACTTTTTGAATAAAAATAACCCCTTTGATGTGATTTCTAGGTGCCTCTTTGAAGGGGGATTCTCTTTCCCCTGACGTGTCAAAATTCATATTTTGATAATACTAAGTACTAGTACTAGTCAACTATTCATCTTATGTGAAAATTTACTCATTTTTGGTGGATTTTCTTTTATTCTTGCATTTTTTTTATTCAAACACTTGGATTAATCCCATTGGCCCATTAGAATACTCTTTGGACCTTAATCCATAATTTTTTGAAAATAGGTACCCCTAGGTTAAGGTGTCTAGTGCACATATTCAATTAATTTCTAATGCACATTGGAAAACTCTTTTTAAACTTCTGTTTCAGGGAAATTTATCTTAAAATTAAAGGGTAACTTTGTATCCAAAAATATCTCAAAACTATATTACCTCTCTGTAGAATATTTTCTCTCTCTAGACTAAAATAGGGCTAAACAAGATCTTTTTCCATTCTGAAAGGAGGGATGATTACAAGAGACTGAAGGGGAGGTTCTTACATCTGTACATCATCAAAAGTTGGAGGGAGTAATCTTAAAAACCCTCCATTACGTTGTAGTGTCCCTTAATTCTTCATATAGATGTGCAAAAATATTTTGAAGAGGATAGTTATATAGAACCTCTACTTGCTGAACAAATGAAGCCTCCAATTTATCCACTCATGGTCTTAAGAATGCACCAAAAACATCACCAAAATTTTTGATGATCTTCTTACAACTCCAGATAATGAATAATATTTGTAATGCATCTATTGAGGAGTTCTTTCCAACATTTAGCAATATGATTTCCATAATGCCACGATTTTTCTGTGTTGTAAGAGATGCTTGGAAACCATCCCAATGTAATAATTATGAAATATTTTAAGGATCTTGTTTTTAGATTCTCCACTCAAATATATACTTGGTTAAGTAAAAGATAACAAAAAACACAAATATTCAATTAATTATTCTATACCTCTTGCATATTTCCTTGGATCTTTTGATTGGTAGCATTCTTTACTTACAAAGTTGTACTCTCTCCAGTTTCACAATGCCAAGAACGTTGTAATGCCATTGAGGTGCAACTTGAAGGAAAGGTTGTGTAAGCTTTTCTACAATCAGATTGGAACAAACCATTGGTATAGCTCATAAAAGCCATCATGATTTAAAAAATCCTTAACTTCTTGAGATTTGAAACCATCCCAAAAGTCAATTATATTCTTGCCTTGATCTAGTGTGCTATGCCCAAGAAACGTTTCCTTATTGAGTTCCTTATTGCACAATATGCACCAATTATATTCTTGCCTTGATCTATTGTGCTATGCCCAAGCCACTTTTCCTTATTGCGTTCCTTATTGCACCATATGCTTAAGAAATCATGACAAAATCTTTATCCTTATCAGGAATTTAAGTTGTTGGGGCCTATGAGAATAAGGCCAACATGTCTTTCCTTATAATACCACATACCTTACACACTTCTCATAACACGTTGAACAATCATGCTTAAGTTTCTTCATAGAAGCCTCATTTTCACAATAATGATAAATGAACTTGTTTCCATTTGCCACTAGGATAAAGTAGATTAGGCTGATGTTTTCTCTCTTCAAAGCCTATTCAAATTCTATAGCGATGTGCAACATCCATTTCAAGGCGCTTGAACATAGAATTCAATTGCTCTCAACAAGTTGGAAGATCATCATCCCCCACATTAGTGGCAATTATATTAATAGCTTACTAAGGCTCCTTTTTTATTTTCATCACCCACCCTTGAACCTTCCATATCTCCAAAGAATAAACAAAGCGTCTTATCTTATAACCCGATGGAAACTTGGTGCTCATCCCACAAAGCTTAAATCTCTACTATTTTATCGGTTTTTTCATCTCCTAATGAAATAAATTTAGGCCCTGATGCATTTCTAGAGTCATTGAATCTATTAAAGGACTCGTGATTTTCTTCATTAAAATGAGATGGTACACAAGTTTCCTCCTCATAGTACATCTCATTTTTAGCATCTTCTCCTATAGACTACAAGAAATCCATCTTGGAGGAATCCATCTTGGAGGCTATGAGAAATCCATCTTGGAGGCTTGGAAGAGTGGGGAGGACATCGAACTAGCATGGCGAGTATTCTACAATCAGGAGAAACCACCACCTACCCCGGTCCCTTGATTTAACTGGAAGCCGATCCCATGCTACAACCCTTTGGATAGATATTCTTGTGGTAAAATTGAGTTAAGGGACATATCCTTACAACCCTTTGGATAGATATTCTTGTGGTAAAATTGAGTGAAGGCACATCTCCTTACAACCCTTTGGATAGAGATTCTTGTGGTAAAATTGAGTGAAGGCACATCTCCTTATAATTTTTCAAGCGGGCTTCACTCTGCCCAACCTTCACAGGGACACTCAGCACTGGTGCAAAACATGCAAGGAATATCAAACAGTGGGGAACAAGAGGCTTTTTTTACGAGCCTCAAACACCCATTAGATCTTTTGGCCCGGTTGAGAAGTGGGGTGTGGATGTAATAGGTCCCCCCCCCCTAGGACTAGTTCTAGCAAGGAGTACATGACAAGATGGGCCAAAGACACTAGCACATCAAGTATCACAGTCCGGGATGTAAGTAAGTTAATTTTTTAATTCATTTGTTGTAGGTTTGGGACTCCGTTGGAGATAATTTCAGACAGGGGACTAGGTTTCCACTCCGATCTTGTGACAGACTTGATGCAAAGGCTGAAAATTAAGCATAAGAACTCCACCCCATACTACCCTCAATGTAATGGGCTAGTAGAAAAGCTTAATGGAATGATCTACTAGATCATCAAGTAAGCATGCAAACAACAAGACAAAGGAGTGGGACAAGCATCTTTGGGCTTATAAGAATACCTTCAAGACATCAACGAATTTCACACCTTTCCACTTGGTATATGGCCAGGAGGCTCTCCTACCCATTGAAGTAGAGCTATCGAGTCTCATATTGAGTGTGGACAATGGTTTGGTATCAAAGAAAACGTTTTCAAGGAGGCTGCTTGATTTGAAATGATTGGAAGGGATAGAGAAGAAGCAATCAAGGTCTAGCAGAGAAGGATCTAGAAGAAGGTTCAATGGTGCTCATGTATGATTGTCGTTTTGACAACCAGAAGGACAAAAAGTTTTTGCATTGGTGGGAAGGTCCGGTTATCATCATCAATAAGTTCTCAAATGGGAGCTATCAGTTTATAGCATGTTTTAGGGAAAATCCACAAGACAAGGGTGAACGACTAGCACATACTTTCAAAGGGTTAACTATTAACCACTCCAGTTAACATTACCTTTTGCATGGCTACACTCTTTGTAATTTATCTGTTGTAACATGACAATGTGCTCATTGTATAAGAGACATGGGATGATTGAACTTACGGCGGGCTTGTGTAATGCCAGTCATGAGGAATAGTTGTACATAGAGCTAGAGAAACTAGGAAGACTAGTTTTGGGCCCCCAATTGTAAATGGGCGGCCGAACATTGTAACTATGAGCTCTTGTATATACGTCACTTTAAGGAATATGAAAGGGGACAATCCCATTTGTATCATTTGAGTTTGCCTCCTCTCTCTCTCTCTCTCTCTCTCTCTCTCTCTCTCTCTCTCTCTATTTGAGCTTGTGGATGCATGTGAGCTTGTGCTTTTTGCTTGCTTGCATGTTGTATTGTTGGTGTATGTAAGTAGGGATGGTAATGTTCTCTTTTCTTCTCTTCTCTACCTTCCCTTTGAGATCTACCATGTCCCTTTTGCATGCTAGTGGCATGAGGTAGAGGTTGAGCTCTTCATAGCTCCCTCCTTCTTACTTTCTACCTAGCCATTGGATATCTTCTTGGGTGATACAAGAAGACGTGGAGTGAGCCCCTAGTGGCTTCACATTGAGGAGTTAACCCTCTTAGGGTTGGCCAAGTGCAACTCTCTGGACTCGACCCTTGCATGCTTCTCTCTCATCTTCTCTTTCTCTATCATGTGTAAGGTAGCCTGTTATCCTTAACATTTTTGGTGCCACTGCAAGGGAATTCATTTGGCCTAGGGTCCTCCACTCTATTCATTTTCTAGTGTCTTTGATTAGCCCAGTTGGAGTGCAAATACATCGGTTGGTTGTTTAATCTTGTTTTGTTTTATTTTTTGACGGTGATTACCTGTATAGCATTGAAGGTTAAACGAGCATTGGAGCGTTCAAGTCTTCATTAAGAGTGGGAGAAGCAAGTGAGTGCTCTCACATTGCCCTTAACATTCATGCAAAACCTTAATTTTCTTTGCTTTTTCCTTTATGTTTGCATTCTAGTTTAATCTACAAATTAATCTCAATTTGTTAGTTTTGATCATGCATTTTAGGCACCAATAGATAGCTAGAGACTAGATCTAGCTCTCTATTGAAACAAAAACATAAAAAAACACCTTAATTAGCAGGAGGAGATTGAGAAAAAAACAAGGCGAAACTGCACTCTATTTGGCTGTTCTGAGAAGCGAACGCCCATTTGCTTAACACACCACGGTCGTGGCACATCTACCATGCCCGTTCCCTTCCTCAGCTGACTAAATCTAGTAAGATTTTCTACCTGAATGTGGTAGATGCATTAAAATTGGAATATTTTCATTAAATTGAGCATAAATTGCATTTAATTGCATTCAAGCTAGTGGATGTAACCGATTGTCAGAGAATATCTAGGGAGCTTGTTAGACTTGCAGCCTTAAATATCCAGACAAATCTTAAAAAATTCTCAAATTCAGAAGTGCCACGCCCTAGAGGTGCCATGCCTCTTCCCTTCTCATCTTGAAGCGTATGCCCGTTTCCACATCTCAATTGCAAGTGCCACGGCCATTCCGAATGTGCCATAGCCATGCCGTTCCCTCTCTCTCGACTTTGGAAGCGAATGCCAGTTCCTTTCTTTTTCTGAGAGCGAACGTCCATTCCATTCTACCTTTGGAAGTGAATGTCCGTTCCATCTTCGCATGCCCGTTCCTTTCTGGACCCAACTTGGAACACTTGTTACTTTCTATTCTTGTGCGAATGCCCGTTCCTTCCTTCATTTCAAAAGCACACACCTGTGCCCATATGGAGGCAAATGTCTGTATGATTTCTCCCTGAGAAGCGTATGCTCATTCCCTTCTCATTTTGAAAGCATACGCCTGTTTGATTCAAAGCATATGCCCGTTTGATTCAAAGCATACTCCCGTTTGATTCAAAGCATACAGCCATTCCATCGCCAAGTCCAAATGTCCGTATGATTTCTCCCTGAGAAGCGTATGCTCATTCCCTTCTCATTTTGAAAGCATATGCCCGTTTGGTTCAAAGCATACGGCCATTCCATCGCCAAGTCCTTTTCACAGAGGGGTTCTGCAAATCAGTTACATATTTCCATGCACCTATGATCGAGTAGATTGGTGCAACATAACCCCCTCTTTTTGATGAATTGAACTCTGAAGAAGCTCCTTCGCTCATATGGTCGGAACCATTGGTCAATACTGAGTGGAGTCAAACAGTGCTTGTCTTTGACAGTACTACTGAAAGAAAAGACCACCCAAGCATGGGACGAGGGACTTCGAACCTCAAAACAGGAGAGCTAGAACTTTAGTGCATGGACAGAGCATCTGTCCCCCAAGAGCAAGCTCCTACCTCTCCCACACATTCCCAGAGAAGCCTTGCTTCGAAGCTCTGTAATTTTATCTTGGGAAATACACAGTAAAAAGAACCACAACCTAGTGTGAGAGACATGGACCAACCCCAAGAAAGCAAGCCTACTCCGTCTCTAGATCCTAAAGCAAAAGTAGGGCAAAGTGAAAGCCAAGAGACCCAGGTAGAACCACTAGTGTGGAGAGTTGTGCTTGTTTCAGGTACAGCTGATTAGTATAGGGCCCAAAGACCGATACAAAACCTAGGGCTAGGTCCATCATCTCAAGGACCAGAAACATTGCAGCAAAGGGAAAGGGTCTACCCAAGCCCTTCACATCAAACCAATCCACCTCTGAATCAGCAGTACCCCACCCACAAGGAGTCTACCTTTGGTTACCACATGGGACCACAAGGGACACATTTAAACCCACCTCTCAGACAGGGGCCTCCAATGGTATATTATTCTCCTGGCCCCGCTCCTCCACCAACCCTTTCTCAAATTACTCCTGCTCCAACCATGACAGGGCTGACACCATAAATGTTGAGATTGGCCATGGGAATAGGGAGAGGGGGTGGCTATAGGTATCACACCTCCAGCACCAATACAACCTACATCTGCACCAAGATTAGAGCGGAATAAACCCGCTAATATCTTGAAACTTATCACAAAATTTGATGGGACTGGGTGTCCGATCCCACATTTGGAGATGTTTAATCAAATTTGTGAAGCCTTCGACCATGTAGAAGCTCAAGTCCTTGAAAGGTGAGTGCCTTCGGCTCACCCTTGATGGCAAAGTAGGCCACCTTTGAAAGAGGCCTTTAAGGTAGGGTATTCTCACCAAGGTACCTGATGGAGCCTTGTAGAGCAGCTGCATAACATAAGATAGAAGGAAGGAGAAACCAACAGAGACTACATCAATAGAGTTAGATATCTCCATTCACGCTGCAGTGCCAGATACAAGTTCTCTGACAAAAGATTAATAAGGGGATCTCAAGAGGGTCTTGATGATGTGCCCTTACACAACTCATAGTATGCCTTGGGCCATACCTCCTTTGAGCAATGCTGCAAGAGTGCTATGGAGTTTGAGGATAATTTCAAGGGAACACATTCCTGAGAACTCCATGAAGGCACATCATAAGCTTCTTTCAAGACTACCAGCATAAAGCCTGATGGGAAAAACACAGATTCCACATCAAGACAAAATGTAGAGCAATTGGCCGCTTCTTTAATGCAGCAAATGACCAAACACAATGGAGAACCGTTGACCAAGGTCGGGATCGGGGAGGCCAACCCCATCTTTATCCAAGGAGGGATCTTGTATGGTGCCCTATCTGTTGAGCTAACCGTACTGGCATGGAGTGTCCACATATGAGATCTCATCCTAGCCACTACTATACGTATTTTTTAAAATAGGACAATCACGAAGACTCCAACTGCTATCATCAAAAAACTGCCTTAGCTCGAGCTCTACCTCAGGCGTTGCCCATCAACCCCAAGTAACCGCTGGCCTTGCTAACACATGCGCTTCATAACGCACCTCAGCTTGGCCAAGAAGTGGCCCAAAGAGGGATCCTCAAGGTACCTAAAATTCCCTTACCACCCTTGGTTCTTCCACCTCAACCCCTGCTACCAAGAGTTGCACCAGTTCGTTAGCTAACCTTGACAAAAATCTTTGAAGATGGGAACGAGGGAGAAATTCTAGAAGTTCCTATTTATGAAACCCAAGAGCCTACAATCCCACCCTCTCAAATCTTAAGTCACTATGTTATGGAGGGAGATCAAATGTACCCTGTGTACTTAGCCATCCCAATACCGCGGGCCAGAGACATGAATCGGATGACTAAGCGTGTAACATTCCTCCCTCAGCCATCCCAATACCGCAGGCTAGAGACATGAATCGGATAACTAAGCATGTAACATTCCTCCCTCCAGATTTTGAGGTGTAAAGGTGTAAGAACCTCCCCTTCTGTTCCTGAAATAATTCCCTTCTCTGAAATAGAAGAATGATCTTGTTTTACCTTGTTTTGGCCTAGAGAGAGAAAATATCTAGAGAGAGACAATCCAAATTAAGATATCTTTGGATATAAAAATCCTCCTAGTGTCTAAAATGGATTCCCCTAAGAAACAGAAATTCAAAAAGAACTTTCCAATGTGCATTTGGAATTAATTGAAAATGTGTATAAAGGACCTTTTAAGTTAGCCTAAGGGTCTACATTTTCAAAAAATTTTGGATTATGGTCCAATTAAGGTTCCAATGGGCCAATCGGATAAATCCAAGTGTTGGGATAAGATAAATCCAAAGAATAAAAGAAAATACCCAAAAAGGAGTAAATTCTCACATAAGATGAAGAGTTGACTGAGTACAGGGTTTATTAGTTAAAAACTATGAGATATTACTTAAAAAATGAGATATTTTAGAATAATGATGCATTTTTGACACCTTGGTAAGGAGAGGGGGACTCTTGAGGTAGGGGCATATTTCACACATGTGGATCAGTTTTTAATTCAAAAAAATTGTGATATTTTTATCTCTCCTCTCTCCTGGATCAAACCAAATCAAAAGGGAGCCAAACTAAGTCCAAATCTTGTCCAAATTCAGCCAAACTGAACCTGGAAAATTCTACAACCTAGTTGGACTTGGTTATAGATCCTTAGTCTTTTGAAAAAATCTCTGAACTATACCATGCCAGTATTACATTAAAATAATGATATTTTTTATTATCCCTTAAAAAGCTCTCACATTTTGGAGAAATTGGAGTTTCTCTCTCTCAACCTTCCTTGGAGCTCTCCTCTCAACATACTAACCAATTGATTGGTTGGGGGCTTCTTCTAAGATAGAGAAGCAAGCAAAATCAAGTGATAAGTTGTATTTTAATGGTTTTCTCTTCTATTCTCAATATTTTCACTTCTCAACCTCTCTCAAGCTTGAGAAGTTTCTAAATTAAGTGTTTATAATGCAAATCAAGCTTTTCTTAAATGTTGTAATGAATAATTAAAGAAAAGTTTACATTTATGCTTAAATTAGGATGCTCTTTAAGTTAATCTCTCTCACCCCCAAAGAATGGTCATTCCTATGACCAATTCTCTATTCAAATGATGCTTCTCATGGAGAAATTCTTAATTCACAAATCAAACTCTAGGCTTGTGAAGCTAGAGGTTAAGAAAATGGCTTTTCATACTTTTATGCTTATAAAATTATGAAAATTTTATGATTAAACCCATAAATTGGATTTAAGGCTAAAAGATAGCTATACTGTGATAATTACATTACTAAGTCTTATGCTTTTCAAAAATATTAAAAATTGTCAATAATAGCAGCGGAGCTATGGCAAAAGTTTTAAGAAATCGATACATAAACTCATTCTTATGTGTACCGTGAAAAGAGGACTTCCTACCATATTCTTGGATTGGTCATCCTATGCTAAAAGAATGATTTTCATCACATTCAATGGAAAGTTAATTTTTAAGGTTTATGCATTATTAAATAATTAAGAAAAGAGAAAATTGTGGTAATTTTATTTAAATGATAAAAGAGGAATTCCCATGACATTTGGAATTCAATCATTTAAATAGGAAAAGTGAAATTCTTGGCATATTGGAATTAATGGATATTTTATCTAAATTTAAAAGAAAAATTTTAGATAAATTCATTTTATGCATGAGAAAATTTAAATGATAAAAGAGAAATTCCCATGACATTTGGAATTCAATCATTTAAATGGGAAAAGTGAAATTATTGGCATATTTGAATAATGGACATTTTTATTAAAGAAAAGAGAAATTTTAGATAAACTTATTTGATGAAAACAGAGGAATTCTTATGACATTTGAATGTAAACATTTAAATGCAAAAAGAGGAATTTCCATGATATTTGAGATCAAATAAATTAAATGGAAAAAGAGAAATTTTTAGCATAATTCAAATTATGAGTATTTATCAAACGTGGAATTTTGAGCATTATTGGGTAATATGGGTAAATTTGATTTTTGCAAATCCCATGAATTCTTTTATTAAAAAGAAGAATATTGAATATATTTCACTTGAGAAATTTGAGAAAGAATATGAAAATATCCATCGAGAAAAAGTACCTTTACCTAGGCCAAGCAATTGGCAGAAATTTAGAAAAAGTCCCATTATCGGTATCGAAGTAGGAAAAGCTACTAAATGGGAATAAGATGTGATAAGATGTGAATGGATGTGATAAGATGTAAAAATCAGATGTGATAAGATATAAAAATAAAATGTGATAAGAGGTAAATGGATGTGATAAGATGTAAATGGGATGAGATAGAATGTGAATGGATGTGATAAGACGTAAATGGGATGCGATAGGATGTGAATGGATGTGATAAGATGCGAATGAGATGTGATAGGATGTGGTGTGATGTAAATGAGCGTGGATGAGATGTGAAGAAAAGGGATTGGTATGTGAATGATGAGATGAGAATGAAATGAGAGGATATGTGAAAGAATGAGATGTGAAGTAAATGGATGTGGATGTCTATGTGAAAGAATTAGATGTAAATGAATGTGGATGTGAATGATGAAATGAGAAGGAGATGTGAGGTTATGTGATAAAATGTGATGTGATATAAATGGGTGAGGATGTGGATGCGATAAGATGTGATGTAATGTAAAGGGATGTGGATGAGATGTGATGTAAAGGGATGTGGATGTGATGTGATGTAAAGGGATGTAGATGTGATGTGATGTAAAGGGATGTGGATGTGATGTGATGTAGATGTGATGTGATGTGAATATATGTGGATGTGAATGTGAAGGAGATGCGATGAGAATGGATGTGAATGTAATGAGTATGAATGTGATGGATGTGAATGAATGGATGTGATGTGATGGATGTGAATGAATAGATGTGATGGGATGGATGTGAATGAATGGATGTGATGTGATGGATGTGATGTAAATGAATGTGGATGTAAATAATGAAATGAGAATGAGATGTGAGGTTATGTGATAAAATGTGATGTGACATAAATGGGTGAGGATGTGGATGCGATAAGATGTGATGTAATGTAAAGGGATGTGGATGAGATGTGATGTAAAGAGATGTGGATGTGATGTGATGTAAAGTGATGTGGATGTGATGTGATGTAAAGGGATGTAGATGTGATGTGATGTAAAGCGATGTGGATGTGATGTGATGTAAAGGGATGTAGATGTGATGTGATGTGGGATGTGGATGTGATGTGATGTGAATGTGAATAGATGTGAAGGAGATGCGATGAGAATGGATGTGAATGTAATGAGTATGAATGTGATGGATGTGAATGAATGGATGTGATGTGATGGATGTGAAATAAATACATGTGATGGGATGGATGCGAATGAATGGATGTGATGTGATGGATGTGAATGGATGTGATGTGAATGAATGTGATGAATGTGAATGAATGGATGTGATGTGATGGATGTGAATGAATAGATGTGAATGAATGGATGTGATGTGATGGATGTGATGCGATGGATGTGAATGGATGGATGTGATGTGATGGAATGAATGGATGGATGTGATATGAATGGATGTGATGTGAATGAATGTGATGGATGTGAATGAGACGTGATGTGAATAAATGGGATGTGATGTGAGTTGGGTTAGATGTGAATGAATGGATGTGAGGAGAATGGATGTGAATGTGACGAGATGTGAAGTGATAGATGTGAATGTCAATGAATGAATGGATGTGGATAAATGAGATGGGATGTGTATGTATGAGATATGATGTGGACGCAATGTGGTTAGGATGTATGTGATGGGATGGTAATGAGAATGAATGTGATGGATATGATGTGAATGAATGTGATGTGATGTGATGTGATGTGAATCGGGATAGATGTGAATGGATAATGGATGTGATGTGGATCAGGGTAGATATGAATGGATGAGATATGAATGAATGTGATGTGATGAGATGAAAAATGATGTGATTAAAATGGATGAAGGATGATGGTAATACATATGATTGGACGTGGATTGAGTAATGTGGATTGATGTGGAACAATGTGAAAAGACGAGAGTTTGTTATAGGAACATGACTTGTTTTTAAATGACTGTTTTATGTCAAGAATGCTGGGGAAGCATTTTGACCGTCTTGTGAATGAGGTCGTGGAGACCCAAATTATAAAGTTGCAACAGCTGACGGAGAGTCAATGGAGGACGTCTCGCGTAGCAAGGTCGGCCAAGGTCTTGACCAGCCTCCTCGGTTCGATTTAAATGGTGAGCTTTCGGTACGGTGGATGAGGGACCTAGGAAGCATTTTGACCGTCTTGTGAATGAGGTCGTGGAGACCCAAATGATAAAGTTACAACAGCTGACGGAGGGTCAATGGAAGACGTCTCGCGTAGCAAGGTCGGCCGAGGTCTTGACCAGCCTCGGTTCGATTTAAATGGTGAGCTTCCAGTATGGTGGATGAGGGACCAAGGAAGCGGCCTATGAGTGAAGCGCTAGGTCACCTGCGAAGGATCCTAGAGGGTGCTAGGTCACCTGCGAAGGATCCTAGAGAGTGCTGACCATACGGTGCTCAGGCTCTGGGTTGCGGTACCCATGCGTGCGTCAAGGAAGATTATGGAACAAGGAGTAAGAGTTGTTTTCTGAATTCGGGCATGGATCTAGTTGATTGACCTTGCGGGTCCTCAATGGATGAGTCCATGGCTCTTTTATATGGATCTGTTGGTTGATCTTACTGATCTTCAATGGAGATTCCATCTGGATTTTTATAAGTGAATATATTTCTAGGTACTATGAGCTAGGAGCTATTGAAAAGGCCCCTGAGTGGACAGGTGGTGAGAGTTCTAGTTGCCAATGATGCCATAGGTACACGGATGAAGGAATGATTGGGAATTGAAAGTCAACTAGATATTTTGGAGGATTATGATCAGTGATACTATGGTTTCATTAAAAGATTATTTTTAAAGACAACTGAATCTGTGAAACATGCAATTTCATATTGGGTGTGTAAGTGGTGTGACTAGCTTGAAGTTTGCACGAAGTGCCAACTAGGGAGCTTGGGAACTCTTTACCTTGGTACAAAACCTTGGGAACTCTTTTCCTTGGTGTGTAAGTGGTGTGACTAGCTTGAAGTTTGCACGAAGTGCCAACTAGGGGGCTTGGGAACTCTTTTCCTTGGTACCCGAGACAAAACCTAAGCAAATTCCAAATTGGATCCCATCACTACAGTGGTTGGGTGGTTGGCTAACCCATGGGATTGGATGGAGTTAGGCTGGACTGATAGATCCTTAAAATGAGACTCAATTCTGTTATGGTACGATAGATGAAGTAATTCCTGGATGGTCCTTGTTCTATGGAAAAGAATCAATGGTTGTGCCTCTCGATAAGGAAAAAAGCGTTGGTTTCCATGATCCAAGTGCAAGTCTTTTCCCTGATCTGACCGTATGACTTACGGTTTTGGTCGGATCAGTTTGGTTAGTTAAGGCTTTTGACTACGTTAGAATAAAAATATCCTAGAGAAATCGCCCATGCTTTCTGGGCAAGGGAAGTTTTTCCAGGTTCGATTTTGGAAGAACCGAGGGATTAGTCTCTTGTCCGAATATCAGTGGGGTGAGGCCCCGAGTGAGAGGCCCTGCCCTGTGCAAGAAGTGCTACTTCCGCTGCTAGCACCCCCAAATTCGTTGCGCGGAGGGGACAGGGATCTTTCAGCTCTGTTGGTATCAGAGCGAATTGGCTAAAGTGGATCAACTGAGAAGCCAAAAATGTCAAAAATTTATGAAGTTCCAGTAAAAGATTAGAATTGTGTGATGAAATTCATACAAATTGATATTAATAATGAAGATTCATAAGTTGGTAATTGGGTCTTCAGATGGAAGTACCGCAATTGTACGGAATCCTCGACTTGCTGCTCGAGGCCTAGATATGATGGTATTTACCTTATAATTCCAAGGACCATGACTACCTATCTATACGGAGGGTATAACTGCAGCTCTTTACTGGCACTATATACGAGTAAATCTAAGACCTTGAAATTATAAGAAAAAATGCTATCCAGATGATGAATTCGAATGTCGGTTGATATGATTTTAGAATTCTGGTTGAGAATTGATGAGTTGATTTGGATTCTAATTGAAAGATGATGATTCCTAAATTCTGGTTGAAAGAAGATAAGTTGAACAAAGCCACAATGAGGATGAATGGGACAAGTTCCAGTGATGATATTGGTAACTGGAATGACGATTATGACTTCATCAAATCACTATGAGATTAGTGGATTATGCTAACAGATTGCTGCTATTAACCTTTGACCCAGTGGCTCAAATTAAGGGATGACAAATTGAGAACCTGCATAACTGAAATTCCTGTGGAGGAATGTTCAGATGGAATTTTCGGTCTGATGGACCATTATTGTGTTAAGGATATGAATGATATGTTTTGAATGAATTGTTATCTGATAATGAGTTCTATATGTTCTTCTTGTAGAAGGGATCTTTATCCCAGAATTCTGTTGGGTTGACCAGACTCTAAGGAACCCCAGAATCAGTTGTATCTTAGGGAAAGAGTTATCCCCCAGCTGTGCGAGATAAGGACATCTCGTGTTTTTTAAGTGGGGTAGGATGTAAGATTCCTCCCTCCAGCTTTTGAGGTGTAAAGGTGTAAGAACGTCCCCTTCTGTTCCTGAAATAATTTCCTTCTCTGAAATAGAAGAATGATCTTGTTTTACCCTGTTTTAGCCTAGAGAGAGAAAATGTCTAGAGGAGACAATCCAAAATTAAGATATATTTGGATATAAAAATCTTCCTAGTGTCTAAAATGGATTCCCTTGAAACAGAAATTCAAAAAGAACTTTCCAATGTGCATTTGGAATTAATTAAAAATGTGTATAAAGGACCTTAGCCTAAGGATCTACATTTTCATAAATTTTTGGATTATGGTCCAATTAAGATTCCAATGGGCCAATTGGATAAATCCAAGTGTTGGGATGAGATAAATCCAAAGAATAAAAGAAAATACCCAAAAAGGAGTAAATTCTCACATAAGATGAAGAGTTGACTGAGTACAGGGTTTATTAGTTAAAAACTATGAGATATTACTTAAAAAATGAGATATTTTGGAATAATGATGCATTTTTAACACCTTGGTAAGGAGAGGGGGACTCTTGAGATAGGGGCATATTTCACACATGTGGATGAGTTTTTAATTCAAAAAAATTGTGATATTTTTATCTCTCCTCTCTCCTGGATCAAACCAAATAAAAAGGGAGCCAAACTAAGTCCAAATCTTGTCCAAATTCAGCCAAACTGAACCTGTAAAATTCTAGAACCCAGTTGGACTTGGTTAGAGGCCTCCCTCACCTATAAATAGATCCTTAGTCTTTTGAAAAAAATCTGTGAACTATACCATGACAGTATTACATTAAAATAATGATATTTTTTATTATCCCTTAAAAAGCCCTCTACATTTTGGAGAAATAGGAGTTTCTCTCTCTCTCAAACTTCCTTGGAGCTCTCCTCTCAACATACTAACCAATTGATTGGTTGGGGGCTTCTTCTAAGATAGAGAAGTAAGCAAAATCAAGTGATAAGGTGTATTTTAATGGTTTTCTCTTCTATTCTCAATATTTTCTCAACCCCTCTCAAGCTTGAGAAGTTTCTAAATTAAGTGTTTATAATGCAAATCAAGCTTTTCTTGAATGTTGTAATGAATAATTAAAGAAAAGTTTACATTTATGCTTAAATTAGGATGCTCTTTAAGTTAATCTCTCTCATCCCCAAAGAATGGTCTTTTAGCATAATTCAAATTATGAGTAATTATCGAACGTGGAATTTTGAGCATTATTGAAAAATATGGGTAAAATTGATTTTTGTAAATCCCATGAATTCTTTTAATAAAAAGAAGAATATTGAATATATTTCACTTGAGAAATTTGAGAAAGAATATGAAAATATCCATCGAGAAAAAGTACCTTCACCTAGGCCAAGCAATTGGCAGAAATTCAAAAAAAGTCCCATTATCGGTATCGAAGTAGGAAAAGCTACCAAATGGGAATAAGATGTGATAAGATGTAAATGGGATGTGATAGAATGTGAATGGATATGATAAGAGCTAAATCAAATGTGATAAGATGTGAATGGATGTGATAAGATGTAAATGGGATGAGATAGAATGTGAATGAATGTGATAAGATGTAAATGGGATGCGATAGGATGTGAATGGATGTGATAAGATGTAAATGGGATGCGATAAGATGTGAATTGGCTAAAGTGGATCAACTGAGAAGCCAGAAGTGTCAAAAATTTATGAAGTTCCAGTAAAAGATTAGAATTGTGTGATGAAATTCATACAAATTGATATCAATAATGAAGATTCATAAGTTGGTAATTGGGTCTTCAGATGGAAGTACCGCAATTTTATGGAATCCCTGACTTGCTCGAGGCCTAGATATGATGGTATTTACCTTATAATTCCAAGGACCGTGACTGCATAACTGAAATTCCCGTGGAGAAATGTTCAGATGGAATTTTCGGTCTGATGGACCATTATTGTGTTAAGGATATGAATGATATGTTCTGAATGAATTGTTATCTGATAATGAGTTCTATATGTTTTTCTTGTAGAAGGGATCTTTATCCCAGAATTTTGTTGGGTTGACCAGACTCTAAGGAACCCCAGAATCAGTTGTATCTTAGGGAAAGAGTTGTCCTCGAGCTGCGAAATGAGGACATCTCGTGTTTTTTAAGTGGGGTAGGATGTAAGATTCCTCCCTCCAGCTTTTGAGGTGTAAAGGTGTAAGAACCTCCCCTTCTATTCCTGAAATAATTCCCTTCTTTGAAATAGAAGAATGATCTTGTTTTACCTTGTTTTGGCCTAGAGAGAGAAAATGTCTAGAGGAGACAATCCAAAATTAAGATATCTTTGGATATAAAAATCCTCCTAGTGTCTAAAATGGATTCCCTTAAAACAGAAATTCAAAAAGAACTTTCCAATGTGTATTTGGAATTAATTAAAAATGTGTATAAAGGACCTTTTAAGTTAGCCTAAGGGTCTACATTTTCAGGAATTTTTGGATTATGGTCCAAGTAAGGTTCCAATGGGCCAATTAGATAAATCCAAGTGTTGGGATGAGATAAATCCAAAGAATAAAAGAAAATACCCAAAAAGGAGTAAATTCTCACATAAGATGAAGAGTTGACTGAGTACAGGGTTTATTAGTTAAAAACTATGAGATATTACTTAAAAAATGAGATATTTTGGAATAATGATGCATTTTTAACACCTTGGTAAGGAGAGCGAGACTCTTGAGGTAGGGGCATATTTCACACATGTGGATGAGTTTTTAATTCAAAAAAATTGTGATATTTTTATCTCTCCTCTCTCCTGGATCAAACCAAATCAAAAGGGAGCCAAACTAAGTCCAAATCTTGTCTAAATTCAGCCAAACTGAACCTGTAAAATTCTAGAACCCAGTTGGACTTGGTTAGAGGCCTCCCTCACCTATAAATAGATCCTAGAACCCAGTTGGACTTGGTTAGAGGCCTCCCTCACCTATAAATAGATCCTTAGTCTTTTGAAAAAAATCTGTGAACTATACCATGATAGTATTACATTAAAATAATGATATTTTTTATTATCCCTTAAAGAGCCCTCTACATTTTGGAGAAATTGGAGTTTCTCTCTCTCTCTCAACCTTCCTTGGAGCTCTCCTCTCAACATACTAACCAATTGATTGGTTGGGGGCTTCTTCTAAGATAGAGAAGCAAGCAAAATCAAGTGATAAGGTGTATTTTAATGGTTTTCTCTTCTATTCTCAATATTTTCACTTCTCAACCCCTCTCAAGCTTGAGAAGTTTCTAAATTAAGTGTTTATAATGCAAATGAAGCTTTTCTTAAATGTTGTAATGAATAATTAAAGAAAAGTTTACATTTATGCTTAAATTAGGATGCTCTTTAAGTTAATCTCTCTCATCCCCAAAGAATGGTCTTTTAGCATAATTCAAATTATGAGTATTTATCAAACGTGGAATTTTGAGCATTATTGGGAAATATGGGTAAAATTGATTTTTGTAAATCCCATGAAGTCTTTTAATAAGAAGAAGAATATTGAATATATTTCACTTGAGCAATTTGAGAAAGAATATGAAAATATCCATCGAGAAAAAGTACCTTTACCTAGGCCAAGCAATTGGCAGAAATTTAGAAGAAGTCCCATTATCGGTATTGAAGTAGGAAAAGCTACTAAATGGGAATAAGATGTGATACGATGTAAATGGGATGTGATAGAATGTGAATGGATGTGATAGAATGTGAATGGATGTGATAAGATGTAAATTAGATGTGATAAGATGTGAATGGATGTGATAAGATGTAAATGGGATGCGATAGAATGTGATAAGATATGTAAATGGGATGCGATAGGATGTGAATGGATGTGATAAGATGTAAATGGGATGCGATAGGATGTGAATGGATGTGATAAGATGCGAATGGGATGTGATAGGATGTGGTGTGATGTAAATGAGTGTGAATGAGATGTGAAGAAAAGGGATGTTGATGTGAATGATGAGATGAGAATTAAATGATGTGGATGTGAATGATGAGATGAGAATTAAATGAGAGGATATGTGAAAGAATGAGATGTGAAGTAAATGGATGTGGATGTCTATGTGAAAGAATGCGATGTAAATGAATGTGGATGTGAATAATGAAATGAGAATGAGATGTGAGGTTATGTGATAAAATGTGATGTGACATAAATGGGTGAGGATGTGGATGCGATAAGATGTGATGTGGATAAGATGTGATGTAAAGGGATGTGGATGTGATGTGATGTAAAGTGATGTGGATGTGATGTGATGTAAAGGGATGTAGATATGATGTGATGTGAAGCGATGTGGATGTGATGTGATGTAAAGGGATGTAGATGTGATGTGAAGTGGATGTGATGTGATGTGAATATATGTGGATGTGAATGTGAATAGATGTGAAGGAGATGCGATGAGAATGGATGTGAATGTAATGAGTATGAATGTGATGGATGTGATGTGATGGATGTGAATGGATGTGATGTGAATGAATGTGATGGATGTGAATGAATGGATGTGATGTGATGGATGTGAATGAATGGATGTAAATGAATAGATGTGATGTGATGGATGTGAATGAATGGATGTGATGTGATGGATGTGATGTGACAGAATGAATGGATGGATGTGATGTGATGTGAATGAATATGATGGATGTGAATGAGACGTGATGTGAATAGATGGAATGTGATGTGATGTGAGTTGGGATAGATGTGAATGAATGGATGTGAGGAGAATGGATGTGAATGTGACGAGATGTGAAGTGATAGATGTGAATGTTAATGAATGAATGGATGTGGATGAATGAGATGGGATGTGTATGTATGAGATATGATGTGGATAAATGTGGACGTAGTGTGTATAGGATGTACGTGATGGGATGGTAATGAGAATGAATGTGATGGATATGATGTGAATGAATGTGATGTGATGTCATGTGAATCGGGATAGATGTGAATGGATGAGATGTGATGTGGAATGGATGTGATGTGGATCGGGGTAGATATGAATGGATGAGATGTGAATGAATGTGATGTGATGAGATGGAAAATGATGTGATTAAAATGGATGAAGGACGATGGGAATACATATGATTGGATGTGGATTGAGTAATGTGGATTGATGTGGAACAATGTCGAAAGACGAGAGATTGTCATAGGAACTGTATTTATTACTTGTTTTTAAATGACTGTTTTATGTCAAGAATGCTGGGGAAGCATTTTGACCATCTTGTGAATGAGGTCGTGGAGACCCAAATAATAAAGTTACAACAGCTGATGGAGAGTCAATGGAGGACGTCTTGCGTAGCAAGGTCAGCCGAGGTCTTGACCAGCCTTGGTTCGATTTAAATGGTGAGCTTCCGGTATGGTGGACAAGGGACCGAGGAAGCGGCCTATGAGTGAAGTGCTAGCTCACCTAGAGGGTGCTGACCATACGATGCTCGGGATTTGGGTCGCCGACGATACCCATGCGTGCATCAAGGAAGATAATGGAACAAGGAGTAAGAGTTGTTTTCTGAATTCGGGCATGGATCTGGTTGATTGACCTTGCTGGTCCTCAACGGATGAGTCCATGGCTCTTTTATATGGATTTGTTGGTTGATCTTGCTGATCTTCAACGGAGATTCCATCTGGATTTTTATAAGTGAATATATTTCTGGGTACTATGAGCTAGGAACTATTGAAAAGGCCCCTGTGTGGACAGGAGGTGAGAGTTCTAGTTGCCAACAATGATGCCATAGGTACACGGATGAAGGAATGATTGGGAATTGGAATTCAACCATATATTTTGGAGGATTATGATCAGTGATACTATGGTTTCATTAAAAGATTGTTTTTAAAGACAACCAAATCTGTGAAACAGGCAATTTCATATTGGGTGTGTAAGTGGTGTGACTAACTTCCAGTTTGCATGAATGTGTAAGTGGTGTGACTAACTTCCAGTTTGCATGAAGTGCCGGCTAGGGGGATTGGAAACTCTTTTCCCTGGTACCCGGGACAAAACCTAAGCAAATTCCAAATTGGATCCCATCACTACAGTGGTTGGGCAGTTGGCTAACCCATGGGATTGGGGATGAGGTTAGGCTAGACTGATGGATCCTTAAAATGAGACTCAATTCTGTTATGGTACGATAGATGAAGAAGTAATTCCCGGATGGTCCTTGTTCTATGGAAAAGAATCAACGGCTGTGCCTCTCGATGAGGAAAAAAGCATTGGTTTCTATGATCCAAGTGTAAGTCTTTTCCTTGATCTAACTGTGTGACTTACGGTTTCGGTTGGATCAGTTTGGTTAGTTAAGGCTCTTGACTACATTAGAATAAAAATATCTTGGAGGAATCGCCCGTGCTTTTTGGGCAAGGGAATTTTTCCCAGGTTCGTTTTTGGAAGAACCGAGGGATTAGTCTCTTGTCCGGATATCTGTGGGCGAGGCCCCGAGTGAGTTGGCCTGCCGTGCGCAAGAAGTGCTACTTCCGCTGCTAGCACCCCGAATTCGTTGCGCGGAGGGGGCAGGGATCTTTCAGCTGCTTGTATGAGAGCGAATTGGCTAAAGTTGATCAACTGAGAAGCCAAAAATGTCAAAAATTTATGAAGTTCTAGTAAAAGATTAGAATTGTATGATGAAATTCATACAAATTGACATTAATAATGAAGATTCATAAGTTGGTAATTGGGTCTTCAGATGGAAGTACCTCAATTGTATGGAATCCCTGACTTGCTCGAGGCCTAGATATGATGGTATTTACCTTATAATTCCAAGGACCGTGACTGCATAACTGAAATTCCCGTGGAGAAATGTTCAGATGGAATTTTCAGTCTGATGGACCATTATTGTGTTAAGGATATGAATGATATGTTCTGAATGAATTGTTATCTGATAATGAGTTCTATATGTTCTTCTTGTAGAAGGGATCTTTATCCCAGAATTTTGTTGGTTGACCAGACTCTAAGGAACCCCAGAATCAGTTGTATCTTAGGGAAAGAGTTATCCTCCAGCTGTGCGAGATAAGGATATCTCGTGTTTTTTAAGTGGGGTAGGATGTAAGATTCCTCCCTCCAGCTTTTGAGGTGTAAAGGTGTAAGAACCTCCCCTTCTGTTCCTGAAATAATTCCCTTCTCTGAAATAGAAGAATGATCTTGTTTACCCTGTTTTGGCCTAGAGAGAAAAAATGTCTAGAGGAGACAATCCAAAATTAAGATATCTTTGGATATAAAAATCCTCCTAGTGTCTAAAATGGATTCCCTTGAAACAGAAATTCAAAAAGAACTTTTCAATATGCATTTGGAATTAATTAAAAATGTGTATAAAGGACCTTAGCCTAAGGGTCTACATTTTCAGAAATTTTTGGATTATGGTCCAATTAAGGTTCCAATGGGCCAATAGGATAAACCCAAGTGTTGGGATGAGATAAATCCAAAGAAGAAAAGAAAATACCCAAAAGGAGTAAATTCTCACATAAAATGAGATATTTTGGAATAATGATGCATTTTTAACACCTTGGTAAGGAGAGGGAGACTCTTGAGGTAGGGACATATTTCACACATGTGGATGAGTTTTTAATTCAAAACAATTGTGATATTTTTATCTCTCCTCTCTCCTGGATCAAACCAAATCAAAAGGGAGTCAAACTAAGTCCAAATCTTGTCCAAATTCAGCCAAACTGAACCTAGAAAATTCTAGAACCCAGTTGGACTTGGTTAGAGGCCTCCCTCACCTATAAATAGATCCTTAGTCTTTTGAAAAAATCTGTGAACTATACCATGCCAGTATTACATTAAAGTAATGATATTTTTTATTATCCCTTAAAAAGCCTCTACATTTTGGAGAAATTGGAGTTTCTCTCTCTCTCAACCTTCCTTGGAGCTCTCCTCTCAACATACTAACCAATTGATTGGTTGGGGGCTTCTTCTAAGATAGAGAAGCAAGCAAAATCAAGTGATAAGGTGTATTTTAATGGTTTTCTCTTCTATTCTCAATATTTTCACTTCTCAACCCCTCTCAAGCTTGAGAAGTTTCTAAATTAAGTGTTTTTAATGCAAATCAAGCTTTTCTTAAATGTTGTAATGAATAATTAAAGAAAAGTTTACATTTATGCTTAAATTAGGATGCTCTTTAAGTTAATCTCTCTCACCCCCAAAGAATGGTCATTCCTATGACCAATTCTCTATTCAAATGATGCTTCTCATGGAGAAATTCTTAATTCACAAATCAAACTCTAGGTTTGTGAAGCTAGAGGTTAAGAAAATGGCTTTTTATACTTTTATGCTTATAAAATTATGAAAATTTTATGATGAAATCCATAAATTGGACTCAAGGCTAAAAGATAGCTATACTAACATTACTAAGTCTTATGCTTTTCAAAAATATTAAAAATTATCAGTAATAGTAGCGGAGCTATGGTAAAAGTTTTAAGAAATTGATACATAAACTCATTCTTATGCATAACGTGAAAAGAGAACTTCTTACCATATTCTAGGATTGGTCATCCTATGCTAAAAGAATGATTTTCATCACATTCAATGGAAAGTTAATTTTTAAGCTTTATGCATAATTAAATAATTAAGAAAAGATAAAATTATGGTAATTTTATTTAAATACTAAAAGAGGAATTCCCATGACATTTGGAATTCAATCATTTAAATAGGAAAAGTGGAATTCTTGGCATATTGCAATTAATGGATATTTTATCTAAATTTAAAAGAGAAATTTTAGATAAATTCATTTTATGCATGAGAAAATTTAAGTGATAAAAGAGGAATTCCCATGACATTTGGAATTCAATCATTTAAATGGGAAAAGTGGAATTATTGGCATATTTGAATAATGGACATTTTTATTAAAGAAAAGAGGAATTTTAGATAAACTTATTTTATGAAAAAAGAGGAATTCTCATGACATTTGAATGTAATCATTTAAATGCAAAAAGAGGAATTCCCATGATATTTGAGATCAAAGAAATTAAATGGGAAAATGGAAATTTTTAGCATAATTTAAATTATGAGTATTTATCAAAAGTGGACTTTTGAGCATTATTGGAAAATATGGGTAAAATTGATTTTTGTAAATCCCATGAATTCTTTTATTAAAAAGAAGAATTTATTGAATATATTTCACTTGAGAAATTTGAGAAAGAATACGAAAATATCTATCGAGAAAAAGTACCTTTACCTAGGCCAAGCAATTGGCAGAAATTTAGAAAAAGTCCCATTATCGATATCGAAGTGGGAAAAGCTACTAAATTTAGAAAAAGTTCCATTATCGGTATCAAAGTGAAAAAAGCTACTAAATGGGAATAAGATATGATAAGATGTAAATGGGATATGATAGAATGTGAATGGTTGTGATAAGATGTAAATCTAATGTGATAAGATGTGAATGGTTGTGATAAGATGTAAATCTAATGTGATAAGATGTGAATGGATGAGATAAGATGTAAATGGGATGAGATAGAATGTGAATGGATGTGATAAGATGTAAATGGGATGCGATAGGATGTGAATGGATGTGATAAGATACGAATGGGATGTGATAGGATGTGGTGTGATGTAAATAAGTGTGGATGAGATGTGAAGAAAAGGGATGTGGATGTGAATGATGAGATGAGAATGAAATGAGAGGATATGTGAAAGAATGAGATGTGAAGAAGTAAATGGATGTGGATATCTATGTGAAAGAATGTGATGTAAATGAATGTGGATGTGAATGATGAGATGAGAATGAGATGTGAGGTTATGTGATAAAATGTGATGTGATATAAATGGGTGAGGATGTGGATGCGATAAGATGTGATGTGATGTAAAGGGATGTGGGTGTGATGTGATGTAAAGGGATGTGGGTGTGATGTGATGTGAATATATGTGGATGTGAATGTGAATAGATGTGAAGGAGATGCGATGAGAATGGATGTGAATGTGAATAGATGTGAAGGAGATGCGATGAGAATGGATGTGAATGTAATGAGTATGAATGTGATGGATGTGAATGAATGCATGTGATGTGGTGGATGTGAATGAATAGATGTGAATGAATGGATGTGAATGGATGTGATGTGAATGAATGTGAATGAATGGATGTGATGTTATGGATGTGAATGAATGGATGTGATGTGATGGATGTGAATGAATAGATGTGATGTGATGGATGTGATGCGATGGATGTAATGTGACGGAATGAATGGATGGATGTGATGTGAATAAATGTGATGGATGTGAATGAGACGTGATGTGAGTAAATGGGATGTGATGTGATGTGAGATAGGATAGATGTGAATGAATGGATGTGAGGAGAATGGATGTGAATGTGACGAGATGTGAAGTGATAGATGTGAATGTCAATGAATGAATGGATGTGGATGAATGAGATGGGATGTGTATGTGTGTATGAGATATGATATGGATAAATGTGGACGTAATGTGGATAGGATGTATTTGATGGGATGGTAATGAGAATGAATGTGATGGATATGATGTGAATGAATGTGATGTGATGTGATGTGAATCGGGATAGATGTGAATGGATGAGATGTGATGTGGAATGGATGTGATGAGGATCGGGGCAGATATGAATGGATGAGATGTGAATGAATGTGATGTGATGAGATGGAAAATAATGTGATTAAAATGGATGAAGGACGATGGGAATACATATGACTAGACATGGATTGAGTAATGTGGATTGATGTGGAGAACAATGTGGAAAGACAAGAGTTCGTTATAGGAACTGTATTTATGACCTGTTTTTAAATGATTGTTTTATGTCAAAAATGCTAGGGAAGCATTTTGACCGTCTTGTGAATGAGGTTGTGGAGACCCAAATGATAAAGTTGCAACAGCTGACGGAGAGAGTCAATGGAGGATGTCTCGCGTAGCAAGGTCGGCCGAGGTCTTGATGACCAAGCTCGGTTCGATTAAAATGGTGAGCTTCTGGTACGGTGGATGAGGGACCAAGGAAGGCACCAAGGAAGCGGCCTATGAGTGAAGCGCTAGGTCACCTGCGAAGGATCCTAGAGGGTGCTGACCATACGGTCCTCGGGCTCTGGGTCGCCCGACGATACCCATGCGTGCGTCGAGGAAGATAATGGAACAAGGAGTAAGAGTTGTTTTCTGAATTCGGGTATGGATCTGGTTGATTGACCTTGTTGGTCCTCAATGGATGAGTCCATGGCTCTTTTATATGGATCTATTGGTTGATCTTGCTGATCTTCAACGGAGAGTCCATCTGGATTTTTATAAGTGAATATATTTCCGGGTACTATGAGCTAGGAACTATTGAAAAGGCCCCTGAGTGGACAGGTGGTGAGCGTTCTAGTTACCAATGATGCCATATGTACATCAATGAAGGAATGATTGGGAATTGGAAGTCAACTAGATATTTTGGAGGATTATGATCAGTGATACTATGGTTTCATTAAAAGATTATTTTTAAAGACAACTAAATCTGTGAAACAGGCAATTTCATATTGGGTGTGTAAGTGGTGTGACTAACTTACAGTTTGCATGAAGTGCCGGCTAGGGGGATTGGAAACTCTTTTCCCTGGTACCCGGGACAAAACCTAAGCAAATTCCAAATTGGATCCCATCACTACAGTGGTTGGGCAGTTGGCTAACCCATGGGATTGGATGAGGTTAGGCTAGACTGATGGATCCTTAAAATGAGACTCAATTCTGTTTGGTACGAAAGATGAAGAAGTAATTCTCGGATGGTCCTTGTTCTATGGAAATGAATCAACGGCTGTGCCTCTCGATGAGGAAAAAAGCATTGGTTTTTATGATCCAAGTGTAAGTCTTTTCCTTGATCTGACTGTGTGACTTACGGTTTCGGTTGGATCAGTTTGGTTAGTTAAGGCTCTTGACTACGTTAGAATAAAAATATCCTGGAGGAATCGCCTGTGCTTTCTGGGCAAGGGAAGTTTTTCTAGGTTCGGTTTTGGAAGAACCAAGGGATTAGTCTCTTGTTCGGATATCCGTGGCCGAGGCCCCAAGTGAGAGGCCCTGCCCTACGCACAAGAAGTGCTACTTCCACTGCTAGCACCCCCAAATTCGTTGCGTGGAGGGGGCAGGGATCTTTCAAAAAGACCACTCATACAGTGCTATGATTTTGTGTGGGACCTCACCAAGTGGCTGAGTGTCCTAACAGGAAGGGAATGGCGAGTACCTATGCAGGTTCTCCCGCCATAACCCCATTGTGCGTAGGGTGTGGTATTGATCACATGTATAAGGATTATTTGCTAAGACCGGTAATGATGGGAAAGGTTCACAAAAAGTTAATCCCAGCACCAACCTTAACCTTCTGAGTGTTAGAGATGGCTTCATCTGAGCAGTCCCTCTCAACGCGGTAACAAGGTTGCAAAACCGGTAGAGGGCCGTAGCACATGCTGCTTCTGCAGAGGCATCAACCTCGCAAGACCAAGGTCAATCAAGAGCCTTTGAACAAGCATGAGCGACTAGGCTCTCAAGAAATAAAACCACAAAGATCGGCAAGGGTGAGAGAGCAGAGTGGTTATCAAAAGTGGTTCAGAAGACGGCACGACAACTCATGCATCGACTTCTTCATTTGAAGAGGAAGAATTGGTACGCACTGCCACCCGAGCCATAGAACCTATTGACGCGCGCGTCAACTACCAAAAAAGCTCATTGAGTATCCTAAACCCATTGAGGAAAAGGAGAGACTCTTGGCAGCGCAAGAGTTGGTCAGGGAGTGCAAAGCACACATGGAAGATGACCCTCCTACCACCTACCTTGAGCCATGCACATCGGTCTCAAACTTGAGACCTAACAAAGAAGCTTAGATAAATCTTGGAGAGTTTTCAAACTGGCCACCCCCACAAAGGCTAACAGAAGCAGCAACTTCTACTACAGTAGCCACCCCCCAAAAGGGAAATAGGGTGGCCGAATATCTTAGAAACTTGGGGAATGACCATCTTAAGGAAACGATCACAAAAATCCATGTTCCCATCCCTTACACTCAAAAGAGCTTAAGACTAAGCTAAACCAACTTTCCTCATGGGATAGGCCCCATTCCAAGAGGCATTGTAGGTCTCTCTTCCTTCCTTTCTTCTCAGGTCCAAATTCCTATCGGCACTTTGCTCCAAACTAGCCCAAGTCTATGGAATGATATGAAGGATTGGATGGAAGGACGCCTCGGGGAAGGCATGTACAAAACTATGGGGCCTGATAGCTCTAATGAATCCAAGGAAGAAGAATTTTGTATACCCCATAAGGTAACTGGGACCCCTACGGTTCAAGTGAATAAGCTCGGATAGTACTTTGAAGGTGATGAACTCAATGCAGCCTTGCCAATAACCTTTGATGGTCTCTAAATTATAGCAATCTTGGATGGAGGAGCAGGAGTGAGCATTGTTACAAAACAATGCTAGAAAAAATGGGGAGCACCCGACTTGGATGACAACACTTTGTTTATTAAACTTGCTGATGAAGCCACAATGAGAACCATTGGTCTAATGAGGGATCTTAAGATTAAGATCCTGGGAACTACTTACCGCCATACCTTCGTGGTGATGAATTTCAGATGTCAACCAGTCTCACGATTGCATCCTTGGCAGACCATTCATGAGAGAGTAAAAAATGATTCATGATTGGGATACCGACCACACATACATTCAGAGAAAAGATCTAACATTTAAGACCAATCTACGCACGTGGAAGGTACACCTAATTCGTGGTAGACCATTCACAGAGGACTCTATCACAATGATGCAATCCAATGTAGTCTATCTATGCCAAACATGCCATAAGAAACTTGAAGATGAAAAGGAGAGTGAGGGTGTGCACCTCTCCCAGAGCTAGAAGACTCCGAGAACTAGATGCATATCCTTACTACCCTGGATATTTTTCCTAGACGCACTAGTACAATGTTTGCTATGGTAGATGGGAAAGAGGTTACATCTCTATACATGCTTAGTTCAGCATACTTGCCCAATGTTGCCACCACCCAAGAACTTAAACAAGCTATTAGAGTAAAGCCGTCAGGGGGTACACATAGAACGCACAAGCCTGAGGGATTCCCTGGGTTAGAATGATATGTCTTCCTAGACAATTTAGATGCCCACTGGTTGAAGTATGTGGGGGCGGTGGAAGCACATGACCACTTCAATGAAATGTGGCAAAAGGAGTTTTCTAATAGCTCTCTTTTGGTCCACACTACCATCCCACATCAGCCAAAATAGGGTCTGTTGAATCCAAACCAGGATCAGAGAAGCTTTGCCGCACTCAGCGTGTAGAGCATGCAACAAGAAACTTGCACAGGTTAAAAAAGAAGCTAAAAGGCGAGTCAATGAAGAAAGTGCTAAAGCTGAAGACACCAGACAAGTGCCTAAACATTTCAAGACCTTCCAGATGGCCGATCGATTTGTCCAATATGATATGGCTCAAAGGTCTGATAGTGGGTAACCAAGGACCTCTTATGATGGTCCAGCTAAGGTCAAGGAGATAAATTTGTCAAGCCTGGGCAAGGAACTGAGGCCGAGAAGACCTCTCTATAGAAGAAGAGACCGAGCTTATCAGTCTACTGACAGAATTCTAGGATTGCTTTGCCTGGAAGTACACGGGCATGAAATGTGTACCTTCAAAAGTAGTCCAACACACCATTCCAATGGTTGAAGGAGCTAGGTCGGTCAAACAACGAGCTTATCCAATGAACCCAAAATACTCCAAGATGGTCTGCAAGAAATCGACTGACTCATTGATGCTAGATTCATCTACAAGATCAAGCATATAGAATGGGTATCACCCATTATGATAGTGCCCAGGAAAAAGAAAAAGTTAGAGTGTGCGTGGACCTCAAAAAGGTCAATGCCACTACCATCAAGGATCACTATCCCTTACCTTTCATGAAACATGTGCTAGAACGAGTAACAGGAAAGGAAGCCTACAACTTCCTTGATGGATTCTCTGGATATAATCAGGTGCTAGTCAATCCCAAGGATCAACACAAAACAGCCTTTGCTACCAAATGGGGTACATATGCATACAGTGTTATGCCCTTTGGGTTTACCAATGCCCTTGGTACCTTCCAACATCTCATGTGTACAGCTTACAAGGAATATCTTCAAAATTTCCTTAAGGTCTTCATGGATGACCTTTGTGTCAATTCTTCCTAGAAGGAGCACCTTGCATGTTTGTGCAAAGTGTTAGAAAAGTGTAGGCTATACCGCATCTTGTTGAACCCCCTCAAATGTCAATTTTGGGTTCAGCATGGAGGGAATCTCTACTGATGACAACAAAGTGCAGTTCACATCCTAGAGCTACCCCCACCCACTAACTTCAAATGAGTCCAACGCTTCATGGGGCATGTTGGCTACTATCGACAATTCATTTTTATGTACTCCTCATTGTCTTCTTGTGGACTAATGAATGCCAACGGGCGTACAGTATGCTCAAAAAAGCCTTTACAAGTGCTTCAATTCTCAGGTCCCCCAATTGGGACATTATCTTCCATGTCCACATTGACGCCTTAGCTTTTGCTATAGGATGTGTGTTGGCCCAACCAAGAGAACATAGGATGGATTTTCCCATCAGTTTTGCCAGCCGCTAACTCAATGAAGCCGAGAGGAACTACATTGCGACCAAGATAGAAGGATTAGCCATGGTCTACACCATCAAGAAGTTCCGCCATTATCTTCTGGCAACTAAGTTTGTTTTCTTTGTAGACCACCAAGCTCTTTTGTTAGTAAACAAGCCCTTCATGATAGGCAAAATCACCCAGTGGTGGCTGCTTATCTTGCTCGAGTCTGATTTCATTGTTACGGTGAGGAAAGGCTCTCAGCATGTCCTCACAAACCACATGTCAAGGATTCTCAATAGTGAACCCCTAATGAGAGTAGATGATGATTTTACCAGACGCCACCCTATTCCAACAATGCTTGATTCCTGAATGGGGTGAGGAAGTGGCACACTTCCTAGACAATGGCTTACTTGTTGATCCCCTTCTCAACAAATACCATGCCTGTCGCTTAATCAAACAAGTGGCCCCCTACCAACTCATTGCAGAGGAGACCAACTTTATAAGCAGGGAAAAAATAAAATCCTACGATGCTGTGTCTGAGAAGATGAGAATGTCTTCCTCTTTGAACAGGCTCACTCTGCCTGTGTAGGGCCCTGCACTTTGCAGAAGATATCACTGCTCATAAGGTCCTCATGGCTGGGTTATGGTGTCCCACTCTAATGGGCTGATGCAGTAGAATACATTAAACTGTGTGATGAGTGCTTGCGTACAGTAATTCCCCGCTTCAAGGACAACATGCCTCTGAACCCTATTCTAGCCTTACAACCATTCGAGAAATGGGGTATAGATTTCATTAGACCCATCAGTTTGGCAGGCAGCCAAATACACTCAAGCTCGATACATAATAACTGCTACGGATTATTACACCAAGTGGGTAGAAGCTCGGGCGACTCGTAAGGCTAACGCAAGATCTACTAAATTTCTTTATGAATCATTCATTACATGCTTCGGCTGCCTCTTAGATCTCATCAGTGATGACAATGGGACACATTTTATGAGATAATCCAATTCCTCTTGCAAGAGTTCCTTGTCACTCACAAGAAGTCCGAGTCCCCCTATTACCCAAGCGGAAAGCACGAACAAATATTGTGTGCCGTTCTGACTAAAACCATGGGGGCTAGCTACAACAATTGGGAACAAAAGTTGCCGGTTGCACTTTGGGCTTATATAATTTCTTACAAGGTAGCTTCTACCCCTTTCAATTTAACCTATGGTACTGAAGCGGTCATGCCCATGGAGTTCTTAGTTCCTAGCTTATGTGTCGTAGTACAAGAAAAGCTCATTGGAAATGTCTTAGGTTGCTGCCTTTCTGAGCTTGAAAAGCTCAATGAAACACGCCTTTTAGTAGTATACAGTATGATTGTTGAGAAGCTAAGGCGCAAAAAATGGTTTGATGACCAACTTAAGGATAAACAAATGAATGAGGACGATATGGTCCTCTTATTCAATACCAAGACACATAAAAAGAAGCTCAAGATCAGAGGCATAGGACCATTCCTAGTCACTGAGATAACACCACAAGGTGATGTGCGTATTGAAACACTAGAGGGTGTGGAAATGGCTGGCTATTTCAATGGTAGCAAACTTAAATGCTACTATGGCCCTCTCACAAAGGCCACCTTAAAAGTCATATGAGCCCAACACTTCTACGAGGGCAATCATAATATTTGGATCCCCAAATCTCCCCAACCTCAACTTCCACCCCGTGTCACTTAGCAGTCCCCTACCCTTCAATGGAAACCCAAGGCAACATCCATTGTAAAGACAACCAAGGAAAAAGGAAAGCAGAAGCTCCATAGTGTGACAATAAAACCCCCATGCTGCCATTGATAGAGCTAATTACTGATATAATTTCAATGTCAGCAACCCCCCACCCATCATTGTGAGGTTGTAACCATACAGTACAACAATGCCATCATCAACTATTTTAGTCTCAGGTACGTCCTTACCAATCGCCTCTTAGAATCCCTCAAGGAAGTGATACCCACCACACCTTGCCATTTCCTAATTGGAATCGACTCCTTACTTTTGTGAATTGGGCATGGAGTTAGTAAAAACCCATAATGGGGTGCTGGACGCATAGCCTTTGGGTACAAAACCTGCTTCAGGGTAGCCAAAAAAAGAAGCCACAAGCGTACCAAATTTGCCACGATCGTACTCTTTATAGGTTCAAAAATGCCACGGGCATTCCAAGTTTTCCCCAACCATTCCAACCTACCCACCAGTGCAGTGTCCCGACCGTTCCTTTCAGATTTCATGAGGAGCGAACGCTCGGGGGGGTCACTATATATAAATCCTCTATATCACGTGCGTTCAGGGCCTATTTAAAAAGTCCCTTATCTGTGAATTTTTTAGTGAATATAATGTATCCTTTCCTATTCAAATCTGTAAATCTTTTTTAAAATACAATAAATAAATCCCCTCTGTAAATATATTTCTGTAAGTTTTAAATATTTAAAATGTCCTTCTGTTGAACCCACGTGATACTTACATATTTATACGAGTGACCCCCCCGAGAGCGAACGCCCGTTCCCTTCTCCAATTTGGAAGCCCTCACCCGTTCGCTCCTGCTTTGTTGATGCTGTGGTCGTTCGTTGGCATTGCCACACCTGTTCTCTTTCACTATCCATATGCCCTGGCCGTTCCTTTCAGATTTCATCAGCGAACACCCATTCCCTTATCCAATTTGGAAGTCTGCACCTATTCGCTCTTGCTCTGCTGATGCTGTGGCCATTCGTTGGCGTTGCCATGCTCGTTCGCTTTCACTATTCATCTGCCACATAGCCGTTTCCTACAAATACCATGGCTATTCCCTAGACATGCCATGGTCGTACCCTTTTGTAAAACCTATAAATATGGCCCCACCCCCTCATTTCCTCACTTTGAGCTCTTCCTCTAGCCAAATTTTCTCTTGAGCTCTCACCCGTACCCACCAACCAACACCATGTCTGATACTTTCGAATCCTCCAAGGAGGTTCTCCGCCATATCTCCATTAGGAGAAAGCAACCGGTGGTAGGTGGCCGCTTTGAGGAGTATGCCAAGCACCCTACACAACTCTCTCATCTGGGGGAGGTTCTCATGAAGAGAGTCAATGGCCACACGGTCCATTCTCTCATGAAGAAGAACCACAAGGTGTAACAAAAGCTCATGTATTTCACTAGGCCATGCTATAGGGCCATTACCTCTGACCTCGCTATTATACAGAAGTTAGAGCAGCTTGGCTTGGGCAGACTACCAAATTTGGAGCCGTGGGGTCCCGACCTCTATAACACCTTATACTTTACAGAAATCTATCATGCTAATCAGCATGCAGGTGAGGTTTTGGATAATGACGTGGTGAGTGCCACAGGGCCTAGCTACTCAGTGTGGAGCTTATCAAAGATGCCCTATAGCTCCCCTGTATAGACCAACCCTATGTCAAGCTCACCAACAGCTGACTAGGGGATCATACAGAGGCAGCATAAACAAGGATGGAGTGGAGTAAGCCAACATCACTCAGGAAGATCTCATGCCATTGCAATTTTTGCTCTCGACATATCGATTCAATAGGTGCAGCATGACCACTCTGGCATGTGTGCACCAAGGCCAAATGGTCAATTGGGTTGATTAACGTTTTTGAGAGCTGCATGCAGTATGTTCCAACCCACAGCGAAAGCTGGAAGCGACCACCTTGTTAACATAGGTACTCTATTACGTAGCCAGGTGGGAGGAGTTGCCCCGTGCTATTCAGCTCAACGGCCTTGACGCAGCCATCACCTCTTTGCCTCTGCCATCGACCTCTCCCCACTCCCCACCAGCAAAGAGGCAACACCAAGAGCTAGCAGTCATTGAACAAGTCCCTTTGCCACCCAGTCCAGGCTCAACACAGGAGGAGCTAGCAGATGTGCTGAAGCAACTAGGAAGGCCATTGAAGAGGAGGAACGCCAAAAATAGGATTTCTTTACCAGAAATTTATTTGAGACACCACCTCCTGATCGCTTCGTTGACATTCCTTCATTCGCAGAGGCTAGCCCTTCTTCCCTACATGTAACACAGAGAATACTGTCAACACTCTCCACTGGGCACGCTTAGGATGTTTTTTCTCCAGTCAGGCGTACGTCGAAAGTGTTCATGCGGCTCATGGCGATGTGCCGAACTTTGCACTGGTTTTTCACATATGGCTAGAGATCTTATCACGTAGATGACGGATTGCATCTACCGTCAACAAGAAGTGGCACAAGTTTCATAGCGGGAGATGCTGCTGTGGCTTAGGCACAGGAGCACTAGGTGCCTGAAGATCTGTACTAGCAACTTCCTTTACATGCAGTTCCAGGGCAAGTTCAATGAGTAGACACAACAGCTTCAGCATGCCCTCGCCTGCATAACCGATCTTCAATAGAGAAACTCAACCACGCCCATGAAGCTGCTTAGCGGGCACACCACGAGTTGACGGTCATTGAGAGCCTTGCCTAAGATGCCCAAAATCAAGCCTAGGCAGTGGAGGATGCCCTTGCCTGGACACCTAGTGGGGTTTTCTGCGACATAGGGAGATTTTGGAAGCCACCATCTAGACTCTGGGGAGGACCATCTCGATGAAGCCAAGCCCACGCCATACGTAGCCCCCTTTCGCCCTCTCTGCTCCCTCTTCTAGCACCCTTGACCGCAAAGTGGACGCTTTCATGGACATCGCCACGGAGCTCCCGATCCTTGCACTCCCCCCACAAACACCCTACCAACTCATTGACCTCCATTTTTGGAGTGTCCATCGGAATCTCCTCCAGCACAACCTTTACCTCGACGAGCCCCTCTCCTGCCACAGTTTCACTTACCTCCTCACCAAGCTCCCCATTTCAAGCATCACCCTCATCCCCCACTTCTTTTTTCAAGGCCTTATTTCTTTCCACCACCCCCATGATTTCTGTGAGCTCCCCCAACACCCTCTCCAAGCTATTTTGACAGGCTGGTGTCAACTATTATGATTCGTCTTCCCCTCCGACACTACCAAGCTCATTAACCTCTCCATCCCAAAAGGCCTATGCCC
The DNA here is from genome assembly GCF_041138505.1 of Cibotium barometz. Taxonomy (NCBI): domain Eukaryota; kingdom Viridiplantae; phylum Streptophyta; class Polypodiopsida; order Cyatheales; family Cibotiaceae; genus Cibotium; species Cibotium barometz. Next base: position 23,499,210 of record NC_141102.1, on the reverse strand, counting down.
CTATCCCTACCCCTACGAGATCTCTATAGGGTTATGCACTATCTACAGGATGTTGGCTAGCATGTGGTAAACAGTGCCTATCTCTCCCACTGGGCGGACGTTGCTCCCCCGTACTCCGCTGAAGGCCTCCTTTATCTGTACCATAGGTGTTTCGAGCAGCTAATGTCATGACCACAATTGGCATCTGATAGTTCAATGACACCCCCATGTCGCTTTCCCACTAGAGTTCACCTCCGACAAAGCTGCTGCCATAGAAGATTTCTTCCATGTACACGACCTCGCAAATGCCGCTAAAGCAGGTCCGGCCCCCGACGACATTGATGGAGGAGATGACGGCCATGGCACTCTCCCACCACCACCCCCACCACCCCCACGACCCTCTTCTCCCCACCTCCCCCACCACCACCCAGTTCATCTTCCGCCCTACAACATTTAAGAAAAGCTTATTTTGCATTATAAACACTTAATTTAGAAACTTCTCAAGCTTGAGAGGGGTTGAGAAGTAAAATCATTGAGAATAGAAGAGAAAACCATTAAAATACACCTTACCACTTGATTTTGCTTGCTTGCTTGCTTGTCTATCTTAGAAGAAGCCCCCAACCAATCAATTGGTTAGTATGTTGAGAGGAGAGCTCCAAGGAAGGTTGAGAGAAAGAGAGAGAGAGAGAGAAAAACTCTAATTTCTCCAAAATGTAGAGGATTTTTAAGGGATAATAGAAAATATCATTATTTTAATATAATACTAGCATGGTATAGCTCCAATATGAAAATACAAAGGAATGAGGGTCTATTTATAGGTGAGGGAGGCCACTAACCAAGTCCAACTGGGTTCTAGAATTTTCCAGGTTCAGTTTGTCTGAATTTAGACAAGATTTGGACCTAGTTTGGCTCCCTTTTGATTTGGTTTGTTCCAGGAGAGAGGAGAGATAAAAATATCACAATTTTTTTGAATTAAAAACTCATCCACATGTGTGAAATATGCACCTATCTCAAGAGTCCCCCTCTCCTTACCAAGGTGTTAAAAATGCATTATTATTCCAAAATATCTTATTTTTTTAGTAATATCTCAACTGATAAACCCTGTACTTAGTCAACTCTTGATATTATGTGAGAATTTACTCATTTTTGGGTATTTTCTTTTATTCTTTATATTTATCTCATCCCAACAATTGGATTAATCCAATTGGCCCATTGGAACCTTAATTAGACCATAATCCAAAAATTTATAAAAATGTAGACCCTTAGGCAAAGCTTAGGCAAAGGTCCTTAATACACATTTTCAAGTAATTCCAAATGCACATTGGAAAGCTCTTTTTGAATTTCTGTTTCAGGGGAATCCATTTTAGACACTAGTAGGATATTTATATCCAAAGATATCTTAATTTTGGATTGTCTCTCTCTAGACATTTTCTCTCTCTAGGCCAAAACAGGGTAAAACAAGATCTTTCTTCTATTTCACAGAGGGGAATAATTACAAGATCAGAAGGGGAGGTTCTTACCCCTTTATACCTCAATGCCTGGAGGGAGGAATCTTACAGAGAAGCATGCAAGGGTCGAGTCCGGAGAGTTGCACTTGGCCAACCCTAAGAGGGTTAACTCCTCAATGTGAAGCCGCTAGGAGCTCACTCCACCTTCTTTGCATCAAGGTAAGGTCACAAGACATAGATCTCCATGCAGTCTATGATTCTGGTGATAGGATCCACCTGGAGTTGTCGACCAAGAAGAATGGCAATTTCTTGCTCAAAGTCCATATGATCGAGAGGGTCCCGCCAGTTGAGAGGGTTAAGTAGAGGGTCGACCTCCTCACACTCCAGTGGTAGCAGCGACAGAATTTCTCCTTCTTTGAGGTTCTAGGTGGAGGGCTGATGTGTGGGCAATGGGGGTGGAGGGGTTGTCGATGCGCTGAGGTTCCTATGGGGAGGGTGGCGTCGAAGATGGGTGTGGGGGTTTAGTGGAAGTGGACTGGATGTCACGAAATGCAGTGTGCATTCCCAGCTTTAGTGATAAAGAAGGGGGTGATGGGTGGGTGATGGAGGTGGAATGGGGTGGGAAAATGGATGGGTGGAGAAGAAGGTTGTGCCTGGAAGAGTGGGAGGGTGGATGTGCCAGACGGGAGTGGAGATGGTGGGGGTTGGGTGCTGAATAATTAAAGAAAAGTTTACATTTATGCTTAAATAGGATTCTTTTTAAGTTAATATCTCTCACCTCCAAAGAATGGTCATTCCTATGACCATTTCTCTATTCAAATGATGCTTCTCATGGAGAAATTCTCAATTCACAAATCAAACTCTAGGCTTGTGAAGGTAGAGGTTAAGAAAATGGTTTTTTATACTTTAATGCTAGTAAAATATGGTAATCTTATGAGTTAAATCCATAAATTGGATTCAAGATTAAAAGATAGTTATACTATCATAATTACATTATTAAGTCTTATGCTTTTCAAAAATATTGAAAATTGTCAGTAATAGCAGTGGAGCTATGGCAAAATTTTTAAGAAATTGATACTACATAAACTCATTCTTATGCATAACGTGAAAAGAGGACTTCCTACCATATTCTAGGATTGGTCATCCTATGATAAAAGAATTATTTTCATCACATTCAATGGTAAACTAATTTTTAAGGTTTATGCATAATTAAATAATTAAGAAAAGAGAAAATTGAGGTAATTTTATTTTAAATGATAAAAGAGAAATTCCCATGACATTGGAATTCAATCACTTAAATAGGAAAAGTGAAATTCTTGGTATATTGGAAGTAATGGATATTTTATTAAAATTAAAGAAGAATTTGAGATAAATTGATTTTATGCATGAGAAAATTTAAATGATAAAAGAGGAATTCCCACATCACATCACATCCATTTCACATCACATCTCATCCATTCATATCTATCTCGATTCACATCACATCACATCCATTCACATCTATCACATTCATCACATCCATTCACATCACATCCATCCATTCTCATCCATCACATCACATCCATTCATTCACATCCATCACATCACATCCACATCCCTTTACATTACATTACATCACATCCACATCCCTTTACATTACATCACATCTTTTTACATCACGTCACATCTTTTTACATCACGTCACATCCCCATCCCTTTGCATCACATCACATCCACATCCACATCCACATCCACATCCACATCCCTTTACATCACATCACATCCACATCCCTTTACATCACATCTCATCCACATCCCTTTACTTCACATCTCATCCTTTCACATATCCTCTTGTCTCATTCTCATCTCATCATTCTCATCCACATCCATTTACTTCACATCTCATCCACATTCATTTACATCACACCACATCCTATCACATCCCATTCACGTCTTATCACATCCATTCACATCCTATCGCATCCCATTTACATCTTATCACATCCATTCATATCCTATCACATCCCATTCACATCTTATTCCCATTTAGTAGCTTTTCCTACTTCGATATCGAGAATGGGACTTTTCCTAAATTTCTGCCAATTGCTTGGCCTAGATAAAGGTTCTTTTTCTCGACGGTTATTTTCATATTCTTTTTTAATTTCCCAAGTGAATTATATTCATTATTCTTCTTTTGAATAAAAGAATTCATGGGATTTACAAAAATCAAATTTTACCCATATTTCTCAATAATGCTCAAAATTTCACTTTTGATAAATACTCATAAATTGAATTATGCTAAAAATTCCTCTTTTTTCATTTAATTTCTTGGATCTCAAATATCATGGAAATTTCTCTTTTTACATTTAAATGATTACATTTAAATGTCATGAGAATTTCTCTTTTATCATAAAATAAATTTATCTAAAATTCCTCTTTTCTTTAATAAAATATCCATGATCCAAATATGCCAAGAATTTCACTTTTTCCATTTAAATGATTGAATTTCAAATGTCAGGTGGATCAAGGTAGATATGAATGGACGAGATGTGAATGAATGTGATGAGATGAGATGTGGATATGGGTAGATGCGAATGAATGAGATGTGATGAAAATTAAATGTGATGAGATGTGGATATGGGTAGATGTGAATGAATGTGATGAGATGAGATGTGGATATGGGTAGATGTGAATGAATGAGATGTGATGAGAATAAATGTGGATAGATGTGATGAGATGGAAAATGATGTGATTGGATGAAAATGGATGAAGGATGATAGGAATACATATGATTGGACATCGATTGAGTAATGTGGATTGATGTGGAACAATGTGGAAAGATGAGAGTTCGTTATAGAAACTGTATTTATGACCTGTTTTTAAATGACTGTTTTATGTCAAGAATGTTGGGGAAGCATTTTGACCGTCTTGTGAATGAGGTCGTGGAGACCTAAGTGATAAAGTTGCAATAGCTGATGGAGAGTCAATGGAGAACGTCTCGCATAGCAAGGTCGGTCGAGGTCTTGACCAGCCTCGGTTCGATTAAAATGGTGAGCTTCGAGTACGGTGGATGAGGGACCAAGGAAGAGGCCTATGAGTGAAGCACTAGGTCACTTGCGAAGGATCCTAGAGGGTGCTGACCATACGGTGCTCGGGCTTTGGGTCGCCGACGATACCCACGTGTGCGTCAAGGAAGATAATGGAACAAGGAGTAAGAGTTGTGTTCTGAATTCGGGCATAGATCTGGTTGATTGACCTTGCTGGTCCTCAACGGATGAGTCCATGGATCTTTTATATGGATATGTTGGTTGATCTTGTTGATCTTCAACAGAGTGTCCATCTGGATTTTTATAAGTGAATATATTTCCGGGTACTATGAGCTAGGAACTATTGAAAAGGCCCCTGAGTGGACAGGTCGTGAGCATTCTGGTTGCCAATGATGCCATAGGTACACCGATGAAGGAATGATTGGAAATTAGAATTCAATTGGATATTTTGGAGGATTATGATTAGTGATACTATGGTTTCATTAAAAGATTGTTTTGAAGATAGCTGAATCTGTGAAATAGGCAATTTCATATTGGGTGTGTAAGTGGTGTGACTAGCTTGAAGTTTGCATGAAACATCGACTACTAGGGAGCCTGGGAACTCTTTTCCCTGGTACCCGGGACAAAACCTAACCAAATTCTTAAAAGGATCCCATCACTACAGTGGTTGGGTAGTTGGCTAACCCATGGGATTGGATGGGGTTAGGCTGGACTGATGGATCCTTAAAATGAGACTCAGTTGTGTTATGGTGCGATAGATGAAGTAAATCCCCCCGGACGGTCTTTGTTCTATGGAAAAGAATCAACGGCGGGTGTGCCTCTTGATGAGGAAAAAAGTTGGTCTCTATGATCCAAGTGCAAGTCTCTTCCCTCTGACCGTGTGACTTACGATTTCGGTCAGATCAGTTTGGTTAGTTAAGGTTCTTGACTACGTTAGAATAAAAATATCCTGGAGGAATCGCCCATGCTTTCTAGGCGAGGGGAGTTTTTCCAGGTTCGGTTTTGGAAGAACCGAGGAATTAGTCTCTTGTCCGGATATCCATGGGCGAGGCCTCGAGTGAGAGGCTCTGCCCCGTGCAAGAAGTGCTACTTCCACTGCTAGCACTCCCGAATTCGTTGCACGGAGGGGGTAGGGATCTTTCATTCTCTCTCCTCTTCTCCTTCTCTCTTGTGTGCAAGGTAGCATGTTATCCTTAACATCTTTGGTGCCACTGCCAGAGAATGCATTTGGCTTAAGGTCCTCCACTCTATTCATGTGCTAGTGTCTTTGATTAGCTCGGTTGGAGTGCAAATCCATCGATGTGTTGTTTAATCTTGTTTTATTTATTTTTAATGGTGATTACTCGGAGCATTGGAGCATTCAAGTCTTCACTGAAAGAAGGAGAAGCAAGTGAGTGCTCTCACATTGCCCTTAACATTCATGCAAAACCTTAATTTTCTATACTTTTTTCTTTATGTTTGCATTCTAGTTTAATCTATAAATTAATCTCAATTTGTTAGTTTCAATCATGCATTGTAGGCACCAATAGAGAGCTAGAGACTAGCTCTAGCTCTCTATTGAAACAAAAACACAAAAAAATAGTGGGAAAACACATGAATTAGCAGGAGATTGAGAAAAAAACAGGTAAAACTACACTTTGTTAGGCTGTTCTGAGAAGCGAATGCCCATTCTCAAAACCAAACATCCTTGATGTCTCTAAAAGTGAGGAACAAAATGCCTTGTGTTGAATGCAATCACTATGACCATCTTAATCCTCATTTTGTGAATACAAGGCACCTATTCTTCTATACTGCATATATTATAAAACCTTTGACCATGATACTAAAAAGTGTCCCGTTCATCCACAATGGACTAAAAACCTCCATCTTCCGTGCACCAAATAGAAATAGTCCAAAAGGGTAGAAACTTCTCAGGAGGCAGTTAATCAAACACTTTAGTGTTTCTATTGTCGTGGACCTCACAAGGTGGCAAACTGCATTGTTTTGAATACTTCCATGCCCATAGTCACAGACACCTTGCGAGGACCAATGTGTTAATGATGTGGCATTGATCACATGTTCCAAGATTGCCCAAGATGAGTTGCTTCAATGCAACTTGTCTCACAAAATACAACTCTTAACATCTTAAGTGTACAAAATGGGCAACTGGCCACGGTACCCTTGAATGTGCTTACATGCTTACAAGCCAAGGCACAAGAAACAGTCAAAAGGAATGCAAAAGACAATACGTCAACATGGGTAGAAGAACATGCTTTAAAACAAAACCCAAAAGAAAACACAAAACCTTCTAAAACCAAGAAAAACAAAGGACAACAAACTGTCGAAACCAAGGTCGAATTAAAAAACAAGGAAAAGGAGCCTGTAGAGGAAATAAACACGAAAGAGCCAAAAGCTATACATGATGCAGAAGCATCCACCTCAAAGACCACCACACAAACCTCGACACCCATATGTGTGACACAGGATACAAAAACCCAAAAGAAAATTCAATCTCGTCACATGGGTAAACTTAATGAAGAACTGACAAACCAAAGAAAGTCAGAGAATGAAACAAGTTCTAGTACATCACTAAGTGAAGATGAAACAAGTTCTTACTCTTCGCTCAGTGCACCATGTAGACTAATCAAGAAACTAGAACCCACCCAACCACCCCAAATGGATAATGATGATCACATGACATATGCGGAACACAGAAAGCAAGCTCAGGAGAGCATGCTTATCTTGGTTGAATGTCTTACAGGATCACCGGTTGTGATTGAGTCTCATAATGCCAAACCTAAAACAGCAACCAAGATACAAAGCCTAGAGGAGTACCGCTTTCCTTTCCAAGAGGAAGACATACTCTCTACAAGAGTCATCTGGAATAGATTGTATGAATTATACGCTTGAGAAAGTACGTGAGGACTTCAATAATTCCCTTATAAGATTAAAACAGTCTCTCAAAACCTCATTTGGAGGAATGCTCTTCTCTCAAGTGATAAAGCCATAAAACAGGGACTATGAGGATTCACAAGTTTCCAAATAGACCTCATTAAGAATTGTCAGAGGGCCAAGTATGCCAGTGTATGCATTGGATACTCTTAAAAAAGCTGAAAGCCAAAATGAGGAATGAAAGTGAATAGGAGTATGAAACAGAAACGGGATCTGAAGCCGAAACAATAACCGAAACACCCATGGTTCCTTTGGAAGATTCTATCATGGTATGGTTGGATTTCCCTACAGGCAATGATGTTAAGCACAAACGCGCATTGATTAGCCCTCGAGCTAGTCATAACATCATGACAATAGACACTTGGGTGTCATTGGGACAACCTAAACTCATCCCTACAATCAGTAGTCTTGCAAGAAGAGCCAATGGACAAAACATTGAAGTTCCAGGTTACTTTAGATACACTACTCAAACAATCGATGGCAATATGGAATATACATTCCATGTTACCCTAGATTCCCTTGAGTATGATGTCGTCCTTGACGGAACTTGGGTAGGTGAATCGTTGTATTCACTAGATGAATCCATACAAACAGTCACCTTGAACACTCCTACAAGCAATGTAAAATTGCTATTACGAGAGGAAGAAACCTTGCAGGAGCTAAACTGCCAACATATCTTACTGAAAAGATCCCTAGGATTTTGGTTGGATTGGAAATTGCAAATAAAATCACCATTGCTCAAGCACAGCTTTACCTAACACGAGAACACAATCTCATGACCCTCGAGCTATGAGATTTGTTAGGTCAACCAACACTCACAGCACATCCTGAAAGGATTACCTTTACACAAGACTTGTTAGGTCAACCAACACTCACAGCACATCCTGAAAGGATTACCTTTACACAAGACTTGAACATGCCATGTCTGGGGTACTTTGAACATACAATGTATATTGAAACTAACCTCCTCACTTTGTAAGTTTTTGTGGTTGAGTATGTGTTGGAAGCAAATTTGATCTTGGGGCATAAATGGACTGTTGCTGCCCCCCAAAGCACCACTGTGCTTTGCTAGTGATAGAGTCATCATGATGGTCAACGACAAAAATTTGACAATACCATACTGCAAGGAAGAGGATCCAACTTTAATGGATTTCTATGATGTTGAACGCAAAAGGATACAAGCCTCTTCCACAAAAGCTCCTCTACACAATGACCTACCATCTACGTCAACGACCGACTCCGATAAAGCATCTACTCCTTCAACCCCATCCTCACCTCTACGAAGTTCGATGCCAAAACCTCGCAATCAGCAGCTATTCCTGAAGAAGTTCCTAGAGCCAAACCATCTATCTCTAACAAGGAAATCAAAGGAAAGACCCCAGAGCCTATGCATCTTCATCGACAAACCTCACCAAAGGAGACAACCACATGCTCAAAGGCCTCGTCATTGACATCCACTCCACAAGAGACTCTAACCTCATCATCGTCAACAATGTCCATGAGTCTCAAACTTGCAGCCTCAGCACTAACCAAAGTCAAGGAGGGTCCCAAACCTTCCACACCAACCCAAAAGAAAACTCCACCAAGATTACCACAATCACGATATCTTAATAGTATCAGAATGTGGGTGGAGAAGTAGCTACTTGTAGCTCAAGGCTACTATGAAGGTTTCAATAAAATTTGGGTATCTCGACAGTCAAAACCTCTTCCTCAACGTAGCACTCGGAGGCCAAGAAAGAAGAAGAGTACTCCACAACACCGTCCACAAAAGCCTATGTGAGTTCCTCAAAGAACTCCACCAATGTAACAAGTGTGGGTAACCAAAAACACTATTGTAGGCACAAGGGTACTACCAAAGAAATACCAAAGCTTGGGTCCCCAAGCGCATCACAAAGATTCCTAAGCTTGCACAAAGAAGAAAGCTTCAGCACCAAGCACATTGACCATCAGTTTATAGTGTTCATCAAAGATGGGTGCCTGTGCTGCCTGTGCTTCAACAACAAGGATACTATGATGGTAATTCCATCATATAGTTGCCAAAATTGAACAATGTGAAGAAAACCTCACCACCAACTTGCTAAATTAATGTAGTAGCTGCTCCATGAGTACATATCCATACTTATGCACTGGAGAACATTTGCACTAAAGCCTCACCATCAACAACTTCCAGGTACATCCCTGGATGGGGGGGCCATGGTGGGCGAAAGCCTGGTCATGGTGGGCTAAAGCCTTGTCAATGGTACAACCCATCACTTGGAATTTTCCTTCAAATTACAAACCTCTCCAAACGACACCACCATCTTCACAAATCAATGATCTTCAATCCTTACTGACGATATCTATATTAGCCTCGCAAGTCGACGTAATTTTTTCAATCCTCACCAACAAATGGCTACTTCAACACACAACAGTTCAATAAGAGTCTATATGACTCAATTCTTGTACTTCATGTATATCTACTTCATAAGAGCACTTAAATATACATAAAAACATAAGTGATGTACTTCATGGATATATTATGAGAGTAGTCATTGTAATAGCATTAGGCCTCTTATGAGCCTAAAGTGCCTGGCCGGCCACAGTTTAAGTGAGTGTGAACACTTATGGCCATGTATATAAGTGAATTTCTCTCATAATACAATAGACTCTTCCATTGTGCAATTGAGTCTTGCTCTTGCTAATCCTCTTGCTAATCTCTCTCCCTAATGCATGCTAGTGTGTGTGAGTGAAGTGAGGTGAGAGGAGGGACGGGTGCCCATAGTGCAACGCGACGGTGTGACAACGCTTGCGAGAGGCATGGTGGAATTTCTTTTCAAGGAGTTGTAGAGCTTGGAGACCTCAAGGGTTACGAGCTCGGCCATTGGAAAGATCCTCATGACAGTTGTGGTTCACTAGGTAATCTCTTTTTAGATGTGTTTCAAGGAGGGTTAGGGTGAGCCATAATAGATATTTTGAGGTTTCGGTCTATCCATTCGATCTTAAACTATTGTTGGGTCAATTGAAATCACTTCTTGAAAGAGAATGGATCCCAAGCATTCATTTTTTAATGCAAAGAAGGTGCACTTACTCTTCTTGGCAAAGAGTTAATTTTCTCTTAAGATTTGAAAAACCTCCCTAACTTCACTTTCATGCTTTCTCTCATCTTTAGGATATCGTTGATGAAAACACTAAGACATGATTGTTAAGTTGTTCCTTAAGTATACCCTACATGAGTCTGTTGAAAGTAGCTAGGATGTTTGTCAATCTAATTAACATGATAGTCCCTACCTGGAATTGAATGTTGTTTTTGGAATATCACTCTACTTGACTTTGATTTGTTAATAACATGACTTTAGGTCAATCTTTGAGAAGACTTTAGCTCTGTGAAGTCGGTCTAAAAGTTCATCAATCCTAAAAATAGGATACCTATCTTCGAGTTGATTAGGCAATGCATAATCGGAAGGTTCCATCCTTTTCTTTTCGAAATAGGGTCGAAATTCCCTAAGGTGATACACTCGGCCTGATCAATCTTCACTTCAACATTTGTCAGATTTGTTCTCAAGCACTGACATTTTATATGCTTGGTATCCATTGGTTATGTTCCTTGAATAAGCCCTATCTCGTAGTCAATTTTCCTATATGGATGGCATCTGAGTAAGCTCTTCTAGGAATAGATTATCAAACTCTTATTGTAAGTTTGGTCCCTCTTTTTACTATCGTCATTGATTTCGATGAGTTTAACTACGAACACCCTTTGATTTTTCGTAGGGGCCTTTTTCCATTTACCTGTTTTTATTAATTATGACTTGAGTTTACCGATTCTCCTTGAGGTTACTACTACTTGATAGTTCTCTAGTCTCATAATTGAGGTTACTACTACTTGAGATCTTTCCTGTCTCATAATTGAGGTTGGAATTATTTGTTTTCAACTAATCCATTGATAAGGTTACCATTATAGATCCCTAACAACATCATGTGAAAAGTAGTCCAGGGTTGGTTTTCCAATTACCTCTAAGGTCTCATCCACACTACGAGAATAGTATTTCACAGCCTTGAATTTTTCGAAAACTTAGAGCACATATATTTCAGCATCTAGGTTAACAAGTATATGGGGACAGTAAAAATTCCATTCTAATCATTGACGTAGGCTGGTAATGGAACAAGAAGTATTTTGCACAGGCCTTTTATTTGACAATTGGTATGACTACCAAATGGTTGGCGCTCCCTTTAAACTATACCAAGGTTGGCGCTCCCTTCACAGTGATTATAACCATTCATCTATGAGATTTACCTAAGTTACTAAACATATTATTTTCACTGATGCAAGTTACAACATGATTCATTTATTTATTCTTGTGCATGGGTTCCTTTATCCAGAGAATGTGGTACAGATGTATGGTTTTCACCCTTATTTTCCATTTAATCTAGGTGGAGGGTCACACTAAGGCAGATGATGGTACGAATAAGCTTGTAGGAACTTGAGCCAGCTGCCTGCAGTGTTTAAATAAGGTTTTTGCCAAAATAAGTGGTTGAGCATGAATGCTCTAACCAAGGGAAGTTGGGAAAATGATGATAGGTGTTTTTGTGCCCAAGATATGTTCCCAAAATACGTGCCCGCCCACACCATAGGAATGAGAATAAGCCCATCGGGTATGGTTGGAGCCTTAGGAATAAGAGGTTGGTTCATGGACTCCTTCTAAATAAAACTAGTTGTTGTCAGTTCTAGTTAAGTGAAGGAGGAGCTTTGCATGCATAGGGAATGGGGGGAGTAGTGGATGAGGATAGCCAAGGGAGCGGAGGGGCGCATTGGAGAGCCAGAGAGAGTAGAGAGAGAGAGAGATGGAGGATTTGTGAAGAAGCTGTGTGGAAGCTTTTTGGATAGTGTTTTTGATTCTTTATTTGTGTGGGTTGAAGGTCATTGTGAGACGATATAGATTGTTTAGAAGAAGACATGGGAATAGCGTGAGAGGAAGCTTGGGTCTGTTAAGAGCAGTTGTTGCAAGGGAAAAAGAGAATCTTATAGGAAGTTGAGATGCCTTAGGATCTCTGGAGTGCAACTCTATTAGAACTTGGATAAATCTGATGCATTGCTTAGTTGTTCCTTGCAGTGTCTGAAGGCGGAGATCTATAGAAGGTGGCTACAGTTTCTATTAATGGTTGTATCTGTGATTTGAAGAGTTGTTGTTGCTGGGATATATTTGTGGAGAATACCTTTGTTACTTGGTGCTTTCTCTTTTTGTTTGAATCCCATGTCTTTGAATTTGGATTGAGGAGCTTTTTATGCTCTATTATGTGTTGTTTTGTTTGAGATCGTTGTTGAGAGAAAACATATGTAAGTGAAGATATGAAGCCTTTTGTGTCAAGTCTGAGTTATATAGCATCAACTAAATCTCTAAGTGTTAGATAGGGTCAGCTGAATATTAGAAGCAGTCAGCTAAGGGGATAGAAGGATAGATATAATATTTTTGGTTTGGAGGGAAGGGTTTTAGGAATTGGTTTGACTGTCAGAGGTTAGCCAACAGTAGTATTCAGTCATATAGAAAAGAAGAGGAGCAAACAATCACGTGTTGTCAGCAAACAATCACCGGTTGTCAGCTTTGAGTGTGTGTGGAGTTGAGTCTTGGTGGGATTTAAGACATTTGAGGGGGTGGAAGTGTCAGAGGAGGACACTGGAGCGGTGAGTCTTGATTCAAATCTGAGTCAATTTCTACTTATGAGGTAGTTAGGTCATATTTCACCAAGAAGTCAGTAGGGTGGTGCTGACAGGTCCTATGAGGTTTCGAGGTAAGGATTTTGAAGGTAGCTGAGGCTAGATGATTTTTTAGGGGCCTAGAGAACATATATCTGAATAGGGTTATAGGAATTTGATTTTTTAGGGGCCTAGAGAACATATATCTGAATAGGGTTAGTAGGAATTTGATTTAGGTTATAGTTAGCAACAACAATTGATCAGCCGAGTGTCAACAGGGAGCTTTCTTGGTCAATTGGGTGTCAGAGAAGGTTAGCTGAGGAGCTAGGAGAGAAGATCAGGGCTGTTGGAGGTTGGGTTTGACCTGGGAGGACAATTGGAGGAGTTAGCTGAATCTGCTTGAGGGGTTTTTGAGGTGTCCGACCATGTCAGAGTTGAAGGAGAGAGGATATGAGGTGAGTATATTATTACTCTGAATTTGTGTTTTGCTGGTGTTGTGGTGCTAGTTGATAGTCTTCCCCCTACGATGGTGTGTTCAGATGAGCTATAGAGGCATGTCTCCCTCGACGCATCAACGTGTGTGTGTGTGTGTGTGTGTTGAGTTTTTATTTATTTTTTTAAAAAGAGATCAGGATTAATTATATCACACTGAAGAAACGTACGACTACTACACTGTAGCGCTATGACAAAGCTCCAAGGAGCATTACACTGTGCACAATGCTTTACACAGAGAAACTAAATAAGAACAACCATGCTTAACATTAGGATAAAGTTGTGAGAAGATACACCCACCGTTTTTTGTAATAAAAGAAAAAAACTCAAAAGGAGGGTAACAAGTACCCTAGATACTTAGTAAAACAGGAACATGCCAAAGAAGAAGCACAATCCGATAAACGCGCCCATGACAGCCCGCCGAGCCTAAAATGTCCTGCCCTTCCACAATGAACGTGAAGCCACAAGAGAGAAGAACCCCAAGCCACCTGCCTCTAGTCAGATGGAACCCTACTTGCACAACTGGGCCAACATCATCTTCTAACAAGTGAATCACAAAAATTAAAAGATACATATTAGAATATGTGCATTTGTCGTGTGGGAACTGGCTTTGTGTAGGGGTGTGGGGATATTTATCAAGTCATGTGTTGCATATTTATTGCAATCGTGCTCGTCTTCTGTGAGTAGGGCTATCTAGCCCCCATCTACCTCAGCTTTTAGAGGGGGGTTGACCGGTCCTCATGGTCTGTTCCATTGGAAGTGTTGGGAGAGAGGACTCGGAGTGCTAAGATTTGAGGTTTTACTATGGCATTTTGCGATAGAGTTCTTTTGCTATGGATACCAGTCCCCCATGTACAAGGAGGATAAGCTGGATGTAACTAAATATGCTCATTGGAAGCTGAACATGTGGATCTAGTTCATACACAAGGATATGTGGGAGATTTTTCAAGGCAGTAAGAAGAATCCCAAGCATCCCAACAACCTGAGGCATTGGACCCAAGTCCAAGCTCTTGGACCCAAGTCCAAGAGGATGAATTCCTTTCGGAACTTCAAGACTACAAGGAACGTAATTCCAAGGTGCACTCGGCACTTGTGCGGACCATTATGAAGGAGATCTCATCGACCATGCAAACATTGAATAATGCATATCCGAAGTTTGATTCAAGTTGGCAGATCTCTATGCACAAGATTCCTCGATGCGGTCCGTAACTTTGCAAGGGCAGCTTTACAAGGTAGTTCTATGCAGTCATTTTTTATGAAGGTCGTCATCCATGATCAGTTACTAGCAATGGGTGTTGCTATGTCCTCTACTTAGTTGGCTACACTAATCCTTAAAAGCTTCCCCAAGAGTATGATATGGTTTCCCGAGCTTTGCGGTGCTAGGTCACAAACAGCAAGCTCAATTTTGATGACCTCATCACACTCCTCATGTTGCAAGAGAAATCCATCCTCGTATCACAAGGTAAGGTCATGATTTCCCTTAATGGTTCAGGATCAGGCACTTGCAATAGTGCAAAAGAAAGTTTGGAGCCAGTGCTACTCGGGAAGAAAGGTCACTTAGCAAAGGATTGTCAGCCCAAGGACAAGGGAAAAGCCAAGGTTAGGGACAAGTCTTAATCAAAGAAGCACAAGGACAAGGGCTAAGACAATGACTCGAATCTAGTGACATTTCTAGTGCTTCTAGACGCTTCCAACTCAGGAGGACCTGGATGGTGTTCTTCTCTAGCCATAAGGATAGGATCCCCCCACATGCTACCAACCAGAGGAGGCTTGTGGGTGGGAGAGGGGGCTGTTACTAGCTCCTAATTTCTAATGCATGGAGACTATAAAGCGGAGTACCAAGCATGACATATATAACAAAAAGGAAAAATTTTGAAAAACAAAATCTAGTAGGATAGGTCAAATTTTGTGGCTATGGATTACAAGACCTGCACTTTTTTTTTCCTTTACTTATCTAGGATTGTTGATGCCAATCGCCAAGTAGCTGCCTTCTCGCTCGATCCTCTAAAGTGTCCACATCCCCCACCACTTCCTCTATTGTTTCACTCTCAAAAAGGTGAAAGCAATCTATAGGAGCATGCAGGACCGGAGGATACTACAATTGAATTTCTGAGCAAGGAGTTATTCCCTCCCCTTCTACTATGTGCACCCCATAATTTGTCGAGTAAGCTTACCAAATGCAAGAGAAATCCATGACATTGGAAGTTTGAATTCTTGAATTTTATTGTGATTCTGGGTGACAATAGTCTTCAAAACTATAAAGAGAGTACTAGGAAAGCTTCCGCTATGACTCTATGATAAGATAAGTGGTTGGAAATGAGAAGACTAGCCATTAAAAATAGATATTGCAACAAGACTATGGACTGTTTTGATAAAAAAAGCCAATTAAAGAGAGTAGGAGACAATAGAGTACTTGGAACACTTCTAGTAAGAAAGCCTGGAATGTTTGGGAAAGCTCATAAATGATGAGAAAGATTGAAAAATTTAAGTTTTTAGCTATTTAATGCCGACTAAGAGAGAAGGTGGGGAGGCTTTAGTAAGTAGGGGTCCATACCTATGAGTACACATGGCAAAATACTCACCTTGGACAAAGGGATAAGATTCAAGTCATCAACAAAGACTTTTGTCCACCTCGGTCATGAATTGTAAGTGAGTTTTGACTGTCACATTAACTACTACTATATCCTAAGCTCTATTTCTAACTGGATTTAAAGATATACTTACAAGCTAATCACATGCCACAGAAATGCATCGGCAAACGCTTTCACATGCACAGCTCATGAATGGACATCCCCTATCCTGAAACTACACATTGGTCAATGCAAGCATTAAACAACATGAAAAAATATTGTAGACAAGCCCACAGATATGCTATGCGGGTGTAACATTGGTATGGACAATCTCCATTCATGAAGTTAGATCATGTATGAGCATTTTCAAGGCAAGTACACGAGGTACTAGACCTATCAAAAAGCTAGGTCCACCAAGCGTTTCTAAACATGTACATAGGCACAAGTCCAACAAAAATCCAACTCCACTGTTCTATGCATAAATGCAAGATTCAAGTCCCAAAGAAAAACATCATGCTCAAAAACATCAAATTTGGGTATTAACCCCATGCATAAGCATAAATCGAGATCCATGGATACTAGTCCAATGCATATATAGAGTCCAAAAAGTCGGAGGAGCATTTGAACGGCCAAATGACAAGTGGTTAAGGAGAGTCTTGTGAGTCCCGATCTCTTCATCTCTCCATCATACCCATCCAATCAATAAGCTTTAAAACGTCCACAGAAGGCAATCGTTCATGTCTCTTTCGTTTACGGGATCATAAAACTCAGTCCCTCATCCCCACACAGTCATCCGCAAAAGTAACATTAAATCTTATCTTCGTTCTAGGAAGAAAAAGAAAAAATCCATCATCTGCAATTCTAAAGTTAATAACCACTCAATTGTCCAGTTGCAACTACTAGCCATGTACATTAGTTCTAAAATTTAGAAGGACAAAGGATTGCTCTTGTGGTGAGCCTAGCAACTAGAAGTCTTGTCCACCATGGCCATTCCTTATACTTTTGTATATGATTTAGCGATTAGCTTTGATAGCCCTCTAGTGGGCATGTCACTCTTTGTAGTAGCACTGTACCTTACTCATCATCAAGCCATATCCTTGAGGGCAGGAATGTGCCAAAGTTCCAATTTCAAAAAAATCCATAAATTCACTTTACAGTTTGCTTCTCATTCTTCCCCAACCATAAGTTTCCATCGCAGAATTCTACACCCTAGCGAAAATTCCATCCCACTGAATATTTAAGCAAGAGGGAATGTCACATGCAAACCACCTCCCTTAGTGCACAGTGACACACTATCTACATTTCCCACATTTTATACCCAACTATATAGTGCACATTTTTGCACATTAATAGTTGTTATCTAGAAAATGTCAAACATGAGCTACGCAGGCATGCATTTAATCATCAATTTATAGCCTAGAAGCATGTAAAAGCATATGTGTATAGTGGGGGTCTAGTGATACCTAAGGTCGGACTCATTTTTAAGTCTTTAAATTGATTTTTGAATAGTTTAACATATCCCAACTAAGGGTAAAAGAGAACTGCAAGACTACTTTTTCCCTTCAGTTCCAAACTTCTCACATTAACCCATGCATTCATAGATCATAGGAAACGCCACCTTACTCCTCATCTCATCAAACTCAAGCATCAAGTCATCGAGCATTTTCAACACTGTTCGTCGAGGCTAGTTCAGGGCTAGACAACAATAAATTCATGGGCATTTTTGCATTTGAAGGCCAATTATTTTTTGTCACCGTGCATCACTGGCATCATGTTGGCCACCTAGATCACCCATCGAACTTCAATCTTTTCAGCAAAGCATCAGCATTCCAGTCCTAGAACAGTCTGTACATCAGCATTTTCACCATCTACATCATCGCCCATTACTCTTGTAGCCATAGACTTCATAGTTGTCACGTACGAAAAGTACAATACGTATCGTACGTGTAAGATTCATCCCTCCAGCTTTTGAGGTGTGCAGGTGTAGGAATCTTCCCTTTTGATCTTATAATTATTCCCTTTCCTAAAATAAAAGAAAGATTCTATTTTACCCTCTTTAACCTAGAGAGAGAAAAAGTCTAGAGAGAGATAGTCCAAAAATGATATATTTTTGGATATAAAAATCCTCCTAGTGTCTGAAATGATTTCCCCTGAAACAAAAATTCAAAAATAGCTTTCCAATGTGTAATTGAAATTAATTGGAAATAAGTATAAAGGACCTTAGCCTAAGGGTCTAGATTTTAAAAAAAAATTGGATTATGGTCCAATTAAGGCTCCCAGGGGCCAATAGGATCAATCCATGTGTGGGGAGGAGATAAATTCAATTTGTAAAAGAAAAATACCCAAAAATGAGTAAATGTCCACATAAGATGAAGAGTTGACTATGTACAAGGTTTATTAGTTAAAAACTATGAGTATTATTAAAAAAATGAGATATTCTGGGTATAATGATTCCATTTTGACACATGTGTAAGGAAAGGGAATCCCTTCAAGGAGGCACCTACTTCACATGCTTGAATGAGTTTTAAACTAAAAAATAATGTGATATTTTTATCTCTCCTCTCTCCTGGATCAAACCGAATAAAAAAGGAACCAAACCAGGTCCAAATCTGGTCCAAATTCAACCAAACTGATCTGGAAAATTCTAGAATCAGTTTTCTTGGTTATAGGCTCACTTTTTCCTATAAATGAAGCCTCCCCCTTTGTAAATGGTTAATAGTGTTTTATGCACTGTTACTCTACTTCTCCCTAGAGCAAAAAACAGTGAATTCTTTGATAATTCATTAGTTTTTAACCTTTCCCTCTTCCAAAGAATTGATGGCCACTCTTGTTCCAAACAAAAGTAGATCCCTCAAACCATCAAGCTAAAAGAAAGCTCACAAAATCCATGTAAGTTATAGATTTTACATTTTTCTTTATTCTTTTTATGGTTTTTTTAATTTTTGCTTTCCTTAAAATGTTTATGAAAATTATGCCTTGTTGGAAAGGCTTTCCCCCTGCTCTCATTATTGAATTCAGCCTTTCTTTATCCTAGATGTTTAATCAAATTGATGAATTAAGCTTTTCATATTGTTTCTCTTCAAAAAGTCGAATTTGATTAGATTAGAATGATGTAAATCATCTTGGTTAAATTCTAGTAGTATTGAGTGAAAAAAATTTAAAAAATGGTCAGCCATACAAAAGAGATTATGGTAAAATTTTCTTAAATTTGTGAAATAAGCTTTATCTTTTTATTATTCAAAAAGAGTAATCCCCACCGTTTGTGTATTCTAAAAGGGTTGTTTTCATTCTATGCAAAGAAAAATGCACATTAGAAATATTTTTATTATAAAAGTGTTATTTTCATTAGAATTAATTTCTATGCATATTGGGAATATTTTGATTATAAAAGTGTTACTTTCATCAAAATTGATTTTTATGCATAAAAAAATGCATAAAAGAATTTTTTTTAATTATAAAAGTGTTACTTTCATCAATTTTGATTTTATGCATAGAAAGATGCATAAAGAATTTGATTTTTATTTCAAAAGAGTTATTCTTATCAATTTTGATTTTATGCATAGAAAGATGCATGAAGAATTTTATTTTTATTTCAAAAGAGTTATTGTTATCAATTTTGATTTTATGCATAGAAAGCTGCATAAAGAATTTTATTTTTATTTCAAAAGTATTATTCTCATTGAAATTGAATTTATGCATAGAAAGATGCATAAAAGATTTATTTTTATTTCAAAAGTGTTATTCTCATTGAAATTGAATTTATGCATAGAAAGATGCATAAAAGATTTATTTTTATTTCAAAAGTGTTATTCTCATTGAAATTGAATTTATGCATGGATAGATGCATAAAAGATTTATTTTTATTTCAAAAGTGTTATTCTCATTGAAATTGAATTATGCATTAATAGATGCATAAAAGAATTATTTTTAATTTGAAAGTGTTATTTTTCTTAAAATTGAATTTATGCATAAATAGATGCATAAAAGGATTTTTATAAAAGTGTTATTCCTACTAAAGTTATCTTTTATGCATAATTAGATGCGTAAAGAATCTTTATATCAAAAATTAAAATTCTCTTACATTCTATAAATAGATGTGATGAGATGTGATATGAATTAGATAGATGTAAATGGATGGATGGATGTGATGTGAATAGAGGTGATGAGAATGAGAAGTAAATAGAAGTGAATGAATGTGATGTCATGTGAATCGGGATGTGAATGAATGATAAGGGACGTGAATAAATGTGATGGCATGTGAATCAGGATGTGAATGAATGATATAGGATGTGATAAGATGCATATGGGATGTGATAGGATGTGATAAGATACGTATGGGATGTGATAGGATGTGATAAGATGGATATGGGAATGATAGGATGTGATAAGATGTGTATGGGATGAGGTAAGATGTGTATCTAATGCGATAAGATGTGTATGAGATGTGATAGGATGTGATAAGATGCGTATGGGATGTGATAGGATGTGATAGGATGTGATAAGATGTGTATGGGCTGTGATAGGATGAGAATGGATGTGTTATAAAAGAATAGATGTGAAGGTGTATGTGAATGTATGAATGTGAAGTAGAAATGGATGTACGAATGTGGATGTGGATCATTGAATGAGAATGTGGATGTGGATGTATAAAAATGAATATGGATGTGGATGTATAAATGTGAATGTGGTTATGGATGTATGGAATGTGGATGAGGATGTATGTGAGCGTGAATGTGATGTGAATGTGAATATGAATGTGAATATGGATGTATGGATATGGATGTGTGGATCTGGATGTATGGATGTAGATGTGGATCTGGATGTATAGATCTGGATGTATGGATGTATAGATCTGGATGTATGGATGTCGATGTGGATGTATGGATGTAGATATGAATGTGGATGTATGGAATGTGGATGTGAATGTATGAATGTAGATGTGGATGTGGTGGTATGAATGTGAATGTGAATGTGAATGTGGATGTGGATGTGCGAATGATGTGGATGTGCGAATGATGTGGATGTGGATGTGTGAATGTGAATGTGAAAGTGGATGTGCGAGTGAGGATGTGGATGTGGATGTGTTAATGTGAATGTCAAAGTGGATGTGCGAATGAGGATGTGGATGTGGATCTATGAATGTGAATGTGGATGTGGATGTGCGAATGAGGATGTGGATGTGGATGTGTGAATGTGAATGTGGAATTGGAAGTGCGAATGAGGATGTGGATGTGTGAATGTGGATGTGGATGTGGATGTGGATGTGTGAATGTGAATGTGGATGAGGATGTGCGAATGAGGATGTGGATGTGAATGTATGAATTGTTGGAATATATGATCAATGTCATGGTCTAAGGTTAAGGTACACAATAAAATGTAAAAGGACCATGTAATATGAAGAGAATCCAGGTGAATGAAAGGGTCAAACCCCACTTGAAGTAGGCGAGTTTCTGAAGATTCTCTGGAGGCTATATTCTAGGGAGCCATGTGGGGGGGAGATGGCCTTGGATGCTCTTGATGAGATGTAAGCAATGATGTCATTCAACCATGTACACTTTGGCTATAAAATGGTGGCCCTCCTAATGAGAAAAACACGAATTTATATGCTATATGATGCTCCTTATTGTGCTGTCATTATGTTCTCTTAATCTTTGATTAAGTACTAGTTAATTACACTTTTGCTCATGTGACCACCATGGCTTATCTTGAACCACCATAGCTCTTTCATCACTCCATGCTCACATTAAGCTTGCATTGTCACTCATTATGCCTTTCCCAACATGGTATCAGAGCCATGATTATCCCTAGGCATAGTAATTAACCACATTGATTAGTTTTTCATTTTTTCAAGCTTTCCATTAAAGCTTCAATGCACCCCCTGCTGGTCTTTTGCTTCATATGAGCTCTATAGTCCATCAAATCTCAAGCTTTTTGATTCAAAAGAGAGCTAACAGCTGGCGCAATCTACGCCTAGCTCCATTTGAGCTCCCACGAAGTACACGCGGCGAAATCAGCTCTGCAACAACACGCTTCTGCGCAGCGAAATTCCTCAAATTGGCGCCGTACGATGAATGGTTTGCTAATTCCTCTTGTGAGCATAACATTGATGCTATGAAGCTCCCACGTGTTGATTTTCATGAGCAATGGTCCACTGTAGCTGCTGTTTGAACTAATTTATCAGTGACAGTACATGCTGTGTTGCAGAGATTGAAGCAACATCTTGACATGTTTGAGTGCTGAGCTTAAAGCCAATACCTTGGTTTTCACTTGGTTTAAAGCATTTTATGTTTCTCATTTGGGAAGAGCTTCATTCAATTGCTCAAAGCTCACTCTATTTTTGGGGGCAGTTTTTTCCTCTTTGAATTAATCATCTCCACTAATCATCATATAATTAATAGTAATTATCCATTGAGATGACATTCTAATATGCATATTGAGTTGAATATCTCTTTGTAGTCATGCATTCGGATGCTGAATCATCTAATGAAGATTATATCAAGAAATCATTGAAACCCAAAAGCAAAACTAGAAAACCTAGGATGAAAATCAAGTCTAGGCCCAGTTATTATCACTATGCAAAGGCTTATGGGTTTGGGGAATTCTTGAGTAATTTCATGCATCTATATGGTGATGGGGGATTCTAGCTTTTAATATTTTGCATTGTTCAGTTCCAATCATGGAGTCAACTTACATATCATCCTCTTTCATCAAGAAATTCAACGGTCATGACTTCCATACTTGGCAAGTCAAAATGAGGTTTTTACTAATGAAAGAAGGAGTTTGGGGCATAGTCAATGGTACTATACCTAAACCTACCACACGAGAAGGAGAAATCTCTTGGCAAACCAAGGATGAGAAAGCATTAGCTCTCATTGCCCTTGGAGTTGAAGATAGTTATATACATTACATTGGTAATGGAACATCTTCACAAATTGCTTGGAATTCACTGGATAAATCTTTTGGTGCTCAAGGCCTCCACAGCAAAATCAGTCTCAAAGTAGACTTTTACAGTCTAGAGTACAAGATTGATGAGACACTTGCATCTCACATCAACACCATGAAGAGCTTGATGGCCCAGCTCGAAGCCATCAATGAACCAGTCAAGGAGAGTGATGCCATAGCCATCCTCCTAAAGTCAATGCCATCTGAGTATGATACACTAATGCCGACCTTAAAGTACATGCAGGATCCCACTTTGGAGGGAATAGAGAGTGTTCTCTTGGAAGAAGAGAAGAAGTTGAAAGGTAGAGCCATTGATCTTGTCTCAAACCAGGCATACCTTGTTCAAAAGCAAACCGGCAAACCACTCCAATGTACACATTGTGGAAGGACAGGACATCTTGCCAAGAATTGCTACCACAAAGACAAGCCAAAGCGAATATGCACCAAATGTGGAAAGCCAGGTCACCTCGCCGACAAATGTTACACCAACCAGGCAAATATGGCAAGCACTTCAAATGATTCCGAAGAAGCAATTCAAGCATGCAACAATGTTACTACCTCTTTTGATGAAGCGGTAGATGCAGAATGGGCTTTCTAAAGCCAACAATGTTTATGCCCTCTCTTACCCAAATGTTTATGTATGGACACCTCTAACCACCGATGATGTAGGTTATGTGTTATTATGATGCCCACAATATCTCTCAGTAGGCCATGTAGCCCTCAAGGGGGGGATTGATGGGGAGTTGAGTCTCCATGACCAACAAATGATGATGATGCCCATGGATATGATGATGATGATGCTATGATGATGATGGGGTATGGGAGAGGAATGTTTTCATGGAGGAATGTTTTCATGTCATGCTATTTTCTTTTCGCAATGTAGAAGCTATGCTCCCTATGAGCAATGCTAATTTCTTTTATGTACTGTAGAGCTATACTCCTTATGAGTTAAGCTTTTTTCTTTCATGTAATGTTTGGATCAAGGGAGGGTGTTGGAATATATGATCAATGTCATGGTCTAAGGTTAAGGCACACAATAAAATGTAAAAGGACCATGTAATATGAAGAGAATCCAGGTGAATGAAAGGGTCAAACCCCACTTGAAGTAGGCGAGTTTCTGAAGATTCTCTGGAGGCTATATTCTAGGGATCCATGTGGGGGGGAGATGGCCTTGGATGCTCTTGATGAGATGTAAGCAATGATGTCATTCAACCATGTACACTTTGGCTATAAAATGGTGGCCCTCCTAATGAGAAAAACATGAATTTATATGCTATATGATGCTCCTTATTATGCTGTCATTATGTTCTCTTAATCTTTGATTAAGTACTAGTTAATTACACTTTTGCTCATGTGACCACCATGGCTTATCTTGAACCACCATAGCTCTTTCATCACTCCATGCTCACATTAAGCTTGCATTGTCACTCATTATGCTTTCCCAACATGAATGTAGATGTGGATATGGATGAATGGATGTGAATGTATGAATGTGGATGTGGATATGGATGTATGGATGTGGATGTGGATGTATGGATGTGGATGTATGGATGTGGATATCAATGTGGATGCATGAATGTGGATGTATGGATGTGTACGAGGACTAATGAATGCAAATATGTATGTGAATGAATATGATGTCGATATGAGTGAAGGGATGAGATGTGGATGTATGGATGTGGATATCAATGTGGATGCATGAATGTAGATGTGTACGAGGACTAATGAATGCAAATATGTATGTGAATGAATATGATGTCAATTGAGTAAAGGGATGAGATGTGATGATAGGTGAATCAAAATGTGAATGAATGAGATGTAATGAGAAATGTATGTGATGAGATGTAATATAAATTAAGAAAGATAGGAATGGATGTTATGTAAAGTGAATGAATCTGATGTGATGGGATGGAAAATGATGTATCTAGTTGAGAATGGATACGCATATGATTTGGAATTGGGTTAAGTAATATGGATTGATGTGGAACAATGCAGAAAGACGAGAGTGCATTATTATAGAAATTGTATTTGTTAACTGTTTATAAATGACTGTTTTATGTCAAGAATGCTGGGAAAGCATTTTGACTGTCTTGAGAATGAGGGCGTGGAGACCTATCTGATAACGTTGCAATAGCTGAAGGAGAGTCAACGAAGGATGTCTCACGTAGCAAAGTCAGCTGAGGTCTTGACCAGCCTCGGTTCGATTTAAATGGTGAGCTTCCGGTACGGTGGATGAGGGACCAAGGAAGCGGCCTATGAGTGAAGCGCTAGGTGACCTGCGAAGGATCCTAGAGGGTGCTGACCATACGGTGCTTGGGCTCTGGGTCGCCGAAGATACCCACACGTGTGTCGCGGAAGATATTGGAATAAGGAGTAAGAGTTGTTTTCTGAAACTGAGTATGGATCTGGTTGATTGACCTTGCTGGTCCTCAACTGATGAGTCCATAGCTCTCTTATATGGATATGTTGGTTGATCTTGCTGATCTTCAACGGAGATTCCATCTTGATTTTTATAAGTGAATATATTGTCGGGTACTATGAGCTAGGGACTATCGAAAAGACCCCTGAGTGAGCAGGTGGTGAGCGTTCTGGTTGCCAAATGATGCCATAGATACTCCGATGAAGGAATGATTGGAAATTAAGATTCAACCGGATACTTAAAAGATTATGATTAGTGACACTATGGTTTCATTAAATGATTGCTTTAAAGATAGTTGAATCTAGAAAAAAGGCAATTTCATATTGGGTGTATAAGTGGTGTGACTGGCGTTAAATTTGCTTGAAAACCCGGCTAGGGAGCTTGGGAACTCTTTTCCCTGTACCCGAGATAAAACCTAACCAAACTCTTAATTGGATCTCATCACTATAGTGGTTGGGTAACCCATGGGATTGGATGGGGTTAGGTTGGACTGATGGATCCGCAAAATGAGACTCCTTTTTGTTATATTACGCTAGATGAAGTAAATCCCAGATAGTAATTGTTCTATGGATAGGAATCAACGGCTGTGCCTCTCTTGATGGGGAAAAAAGCATTGATCTCTATGATCCAAGTGCAAGTTTATTCCTTGATCTGGCCGAGTATCTTTATAGGTGCGATCGGATCAGTTTGGTAAGTATAACGACCTTAACTATCTTAGAATAAAAATGTCCTGGAGGAATCACCCGTGCTTTCTAGGCGAGGGAAGTTTTTTTTGGGTTTGGTTTTTGAAGAACCGAGGAACTAGTCTCCTGTCCGGATATCCGTGTGGTGGGTGAGGCCCCGAGTGAGAGGACCTTGCCCCGCGCAAGGAGTGCTACTTCCACTGCTAGCACCCTCGAATCCGTTGCGCGGAGGGGGCAGGGCTCTCACAGTATGATACTTTATGGTACCATTTGATTTTTTGGCGTATGATACCATAAAATATGTTTTTTTTAAACACTCACAAACTTAGATATTTTTAAGCCTGGAAGGGAGGAGCATCGTAGAGAAGGAACCCCAAAAGCCATAAATAGGCAATAAAAACGGTCAGAGAACAATCAGTTTTTTTCCCAACAATCAAAAAACGAGCGCAAAAAAAAAGCTAGCAGGTAATCAAATTTTTTTCCAACAATTAGATAAGGATTGCACTATCTATCGACATTTTTGAATCATTAGAGTGGCATTTTGTCAGTAATCAAAAAAGCAACTGCATGTAGGTTGCATCTTGTAACCTTAACAGAGCAAAAGCAAGCTATGGAAAATTCCTTTCTGTTTATCATTACTTAACACGGATTATGGACCTCCTGGAGCAAACCTTGCAAAAATTGCATTTCCACTTTTGGATGCGTGAACCACCATATTTTGATACAAGAGTGACATGGGCCCACATGGCATCCTTAGTATGAGGCATCTTGACAAAGGCAGGGAAAGATTAGCACCCTAGCATGAATAACCCCAAATTTCAAAATCTATGTTTTTTAAAAAGATTTGTCTTCTCAGCACATGGTCGAGGGTATTCCACCACTAAAACCCTCCCACTCCACTTAATATGTGGCTTGTCTACATGGCATGCAACACTTCAATGCCTTTCCTCACATGAGACTACTCATCGGGCTTCTCATATTTTGGAGCTCATTTAGATGGACCTTTGTAGCCCCACGCAAACTACTACTCAAGGAAGAGCCATGTATTTTATGCTTATTATTGATGATTACACAAAGTTTGGGTTTATCTCTTGGTAGAAAAATCTCAAGATATCTCCCACTTCCAAGAGTGGGTGACTTTGGTCAAGACTATGACCACATAGAAGATTCGACGAATTCACTCCGACAATCGAGGAGAATTCATCTCCAAAGCCTTCCATAATTTCTGCTCATAGAAAGGTATAAGCCGTCAATTTTCCACACCTCACACTCCTCAGCGTAATGGTGTGGTTGAACACAAGAACAGAATTGTTCATGAGATGGCCCGTACCATGATTTCTTGTTTTGATCTTCTTCCCTCTTTCTAGGGAGAAGCTGTGAGCATTGTTGTTTACATTATCAACCGTTCTCATATGACTCCAAAGAAGGCTTTTACTAGACAAAAACCTTATGTCTCTCATTTCAAGGTTTTCGGATGTGATGCCTATGTTTATATCCCCAATTCTAACAGATCCAAATTTGATCCCAAGTCCAAGAAGTGCAAAATCCTTGGATATAGCTCTCATTCCAAAGCTTATAGATTATGGGACCCGGAGTTGTGATCCTTGGTGATTTCTCACAATGTTCACTTTGTTGAACCCTCATCAAATGAGTCTCGCTCTTATCCAAAGCTTACCATCAAGGTCCCTCCTCATTCCTTGGGCTCTACAACTCCACATTAGGTGAAGGTTGAGGTCTATAGGGGCCCTTTAAGATGCCATGTGATTAAAAGGTTATTAAGGAAAAGGGCCAATCATGTGATGCCTGTTGAAAGAACGGTAGAGGGGGAGGAGACACACACAAACACCATATTAGTGAATTTGGGAATTTCCCAATTCCCATTTTTGAATACTTAAAAAAGGGGACATTGATAACATGTTTGTAAGTTTCTCAAAACCCTATCATATGACCTATCGTTGGAAAGCGCTTGAAAAATGGAATCTAAAGAGCTATAAAGCGCTCATTTTGGATTAGTGGTGTTCAAGTTATGGTTAATCCAAACTTTTGACCACGTGTCCCAAACTTGTGGAAAATTCCCATATTCCCCAATATGGTGTTCACACAGGAGCAAACCCTAATGTATATTGCAAACCCTAACCATAGAGGGAAGCCATGTCCACTCTCACACAAAGCATAATGCCATAATCCATAATCCACACAACACACAATGAGTTGTGTCCACACTCTACTAACCCTAGCTAATGTCCACACACTATGACCAGCTGGACACGCGGTCATTTATGTCTCACACATGTTCCTACCTAATCTGCCAGCACATAGCATAGCTGGCTCACACTGACATCGAGCTTGAATCTCAACAGCCCCTCTCAAGCTCATGATGTACTGCCGATGAAGATGTAGATGAGCTTGGGATATCAAGGCTCTCAACACTCCCCCTCAAAGCTCATCCCATGTACTCCCAACATAGTCCGGAAGTACTCAAACTTCTCCCTGCTAAGTGGCTTCGTAAAGATGTCTGCCACCTGCTCATCAGTCTTCACATACTGAAGATCAACTGTACCATCCAGCACCTTTTCTCTGACAAAGTGATAATGGACCTCTATGTGTTTGGTCCTCGCATGAAACACTGGATTCTTTGCCAACTGTATAATGCTCATGTTGTCACAATGAATGACAACTTTGCCATCAATAGGCTCACATAAATCTGTCAAGAGACTCTTTAACCATATAGCCTCACAAGTAGCAATGGTTGCACCCCTGTACTCAGCCTCTGTACTGGATAAAGCAACTGTAGGTTGCTTCTTGCTACTCCAACTCACCACAGCACTTCCAAGTGTAAAAGCATATCCACTAGTAGACCTCCTGTCATATGCGCTGCCTGCCCAATCAGCATCTGTGTAGCCATGTATGTCCAAGCTTTTACCACTCTCATAAAATAAACCATAATGTGCTGTGGTCTTCACATATCTCATGATGCGTCTCACTGCATCCAAATGTGGTTTCCTGGGGCTCTGCATAAACTGGCTGACTAGCCCCACAGCATAACTCAAATCCGGGCGTGTGATAGTCATATATATGAGACTACCAACCATCTTCTTGTACATAGAAGGATCATCCAATTCCTCGCCATAATCAGCCCGCAACTTCACATTTTGCTTCGAAGGTGTACTCATAGGCTTACACCCTGTCATGCCATACTTTGCCAACATATCCAATGCATATTGGCGCTGTACTAACCAAGTACCTGCATGATCTTTCACCACTTCAATTCCAAGGAAGTATCTCAACTCACCAAGATCTTTCATGTCAAATTGCCCACTCAAAGCTTTCTTGACATGCATCACATCTGCACCATGATCACCTGTGATAATCAAGTCATCCACATAGATGACGAGTAAAACAATCCCATGCTGTGTCTTCTTCACATAGAGTGAAGAATCTGCTGTAGAAATTTGAAAACCAAGTGAGATAAGATATCTGCTCATCTTATCACTCCAAGCACGAGGTGCTTGCTTTAGACCATATAATGCCTTTTTCAACCTGCATACATGAGTGGGATATCTAGGGTGTACATACCCTTCTGGCTGTGCCATATACACTTCCTCTTGTAGATCTCCATTCAGAAATGCATTCTTGACATCCATTCGATGCATTTCCCAGCCATTAGCTGCAGCCATAGCAATGACTGCTCTCACTGTGCCCATCTTAGCCACTAGACTAAACGTCTCATCATAATCCAATCCTTGGGTCTGTGCATAACCCTTTGCTACCAATCTTGCTTTATGTCTCTCAATAGAACCATCAGATTTGCACTTCACTTTGTAAATCCATTTACATCCAATAACATTCTTGTCCTTTGGTAATGCAACCAAGTCCCATGTATCATTATGGACCAATGCGCCCATCTCAACATCCATTGCTTTCTCCCATACATGCTCTCCAATAGCCTTTGTATAGCATGTAGGTTCCACATGCTTCACCATAGATGTCATATATGCATAGTGCATAGCAAAATCTCTATGTGTCAACCTGTCAACAGGATATCTGACTCTCTGGGATCTCCGCAATGCATGCGGATCACTCTGTATACCTGTAACTCTAGCATGTGGTGGCACATATCTATCCTATCTAGCACCAGGTGTGCGTAAAACAGGTATGCCAAGCTCCTCATCCAAACTCTCAGAACTAGATGACTCATAACCTGTGATTCCAATTCCTTCGACTTTCTTCTTGCCTTTATCCATAGCACTACTCCCAGTGCTCACACTCTCATGCCTCAAACGTCCTGACCATGGACGTACACTGCTACTCTCAGCCTCTGCTGCTGCTGGCCCAGACATAGTAGTAGAACTAGAACTTGCTTGTGGCAAGTTCACAGGCACATCAGCCTCAAGTGACTCAATGACTCCCTCATCTTTTGCTTTGTACCAACTAGCAAGCTCATCAAGCACCACATCTCATGAGATGACCACTTGTCTAGTTTGTGGATTATAACATTTGTATGCCTTTCGATCCTATGCATATCCAACAAATACACATTTCTCTGCTTTAGGATCCAACTTCCTTCTTCTTTCATCAGGCACATGTACATAAGCTATGCATCCAAATACTTTGAGATGTCCAATATCTGGCCTGTAACCTGTAAGCCGCATCTCTGGTGTGCTTCCATGAATGGCTGCTGTAGGTGATTTGTTCAATATATACACTGCAGTAGCACATGCTTCTGCCCAATAGTAATCTGGCATGCTCTTTTCATTAAGCATTGCCCTTGCCACTTCACATATGACTCTATTCTTTCTCTCAACCACACCATTCTGCTGAGGTGTATACCTGCAAGTCAACTGTCTTCTTATTGCATGCTTCTGTAAGAA
This sequence comes from Cibotium barometz, assembly GCF_041138505.1. NCBI lineage: Eukaryota > Viridiplantae > Streptophyta > Polypodiopsida > Cyatheales > Cibotiaceae > Cibotium > Cibotium barometz. The sequence goes on along the minus strand of NC_141102.1, from coordinate 23,468,181 downwards.
ATGCTCAAAAGCTTTTGAGGTGTATTCACCACCTCCATCTGTTCTCAAACATTTAATCCAACAGCCATATTGCTTTTCTGCAAAAGCTTTGAAATCCATGAACTTTTCCAATACTTCACTCTTCTCTCCTCAGAAAGTATATCCATGTCATCCTGCTGAAATCATCTATGAATGTAACATAGTATAAACTGCCTTTGATAGATGGGTTTTGTGCAGGACCCCATACATCACTATGTACGATCTCAAGTGGCCTGTTACTCATATTTCCTTCTCTAGGAAACCTCAACCTTGCCTGCTTTCCAAACTGACAGGCTTCACAAACATGCATATGTCCATCATATTTGAACCTAGGCAATCCATTGACAATGCCTCTTGTTTGCATGTTCTTTAATCTCTGTATATTGACATGTCCAATCCTCTTATGCCACATATCAATGTCTTGTACCACATTCCTGCTCTTTGAGAACATGGCTAATTTTAGCTCAGGAATTCCAGCATCCAGCTTAAACAATCTGCCTTCTTTCTTGCCTTTAGCAATCACTCTACATCCATGTTTGAAATCTTCAACGAAGCATCCATGCTCCGTTGAAACGAACCTGTAATCCCTGTTCCACCATTTGACCAACTGAGGCCAAGCTTTTAGTGATCGAAGGCACATACAACACATCTAACATAGACTTTGTCTGACCATTGTGCATGACTAATGGTACACTTCCAACATGTGTAATGACATGCTGGGTATCATCACCTGTTTCCACATAGCCTTTTACATCCATAGGCTTCATATGCTCAAACCATTCACCATGACATGTTATATGGTTTGATGCTCCTGAGTCCATATACCATGTGTCATCATTCTCAGCATTTGTCGTCATAGAACCCACAACATGCTTCATAGCAAACAAATGATTTGCTGTGCCATCATTGCTGCTTGATGCATAGTTTCCACCACCATGTTGTGCATAGTTTCCACCATAATGACCACCACGTTGTGCTCTACCCCCTCTCAAATCATTCTGTTTGCGGAAACAATCTCTGGCCATATGACCATATTTGCCACAATAATGGCATTCCACATCTTGCATAGAATTTTGTTGGCCTTGCCAACGTCCTCGACCACGGGGGTTACCTCTGCCTCTCTGAGGTGCATATCCACGACCACCTCGAGCACCATATAAAGGCTGAAAATTCTGTTGTGGAGGCTTGTCCTGCCATCCATGACCATTACCACCACGTCCACGCGATGTGAATCTCCCCGTGCCTCTAAAGCCTCTCTGCGAGTAGAAAGCCTGATTTCTGCCATCATCATGGCTAGTAGATGCATCCAGAAATGAATCACTGAGCTTGATTTCCTCAACCAACAAGAGTGAAACCAACTCATCAAAGTCGGGTAGACCTGTACTCCTCACTGAGATAGATGTATCAAAAGATTTGTATTCCTTGCCAAGACCACGCAAGGTAATATCCACCAAATCATCATCAGGCATGGGGGCATTTATTGTGGCCAATGCATCTGCAAACTTCTTGATTTCTTGCACATAATCCTGTATGCTCCTTTTATTCCTTTTCACATTATGTATCTACTGTTGTAACTGAGACTTGCGAGCACTCATATCTGTATCAAACATCTTGACCAAAGTATCCCATGCATCTTTGGGATTCTCAGCATCCTGTATGTGTATGAGCATAGCATCAGAAATACATATAGACAAATAATGCAGCACTTTGAATGCTCTCTCTGACCATTGCTTATGAGCAATAAGCTGCTGCTGTGTTGGTTGTTGAGGTAGCTCAGGCTCAGGCTCTGGCTCAGCACCTGTAATGAGATTCCAAAATCCTTTTCCTTTCAAGAAACTCTTTATCCTGTACTTCCATGCCTGGAAGTTCTTCCTATCCAGCTTTTCACCAACAATCTGAACTGGATTATCCGACATGTTTGCTTAATGCATACACCTTCCGCACACTTCAAATCTGTAAATGAGCCTTCCTCAGCTCAACCACACTCCAATGAGTGTTCCAGATACTCCAAGGTAGCCAACAAACTCCAAATTTGATGTAGAAAATCAACCTGTATGCATCCAAGATGAACTGTCTCACGCAGTCCGAGATACCTTGTTTTGATGCGCGTCCACGGCTCCAAATCACAATGTAGTGGTGAAATCAGGTATGGGCAACTTGCATTGACACCTAAACAACCTCAATGTAGAGTATCAACACCATCTGACATGTGTACATATCAATTTTTGAAAACCCCTTTCTCTATTTTTGGAAAAACCAGAAAAACCAAAAAAACCAATAGAAAATTTGCTCTAATTCCTTCAATATTTGTCCAAATTGAGCAACCAGGAATTCATTAGCTTAGCATTAGTGTCCATCAAGTCCATGTAAGAGGAATTTGTCCAATTGTAAAAGACCAAAGATTAATTGCTCAATTAAAAATGCTCTGTTTCTCTGCAACCAGTGGATTCCCAGCTCAATTAGGCATAATTGACCAAACAAATCACATAGCCCTCTTCTCCAAAGTGTATAGCATCCAATTGCTAAAGTAATTGTGGAAGGGACCAAGCAACCAATGAGAATTTGATCTCCTCGTAGGTAAAAAATTAGAAAATTGCTCTGTTTCCTCTGTTCTGGCTGCGCCGTCTGCAAATGAGGCCTTTGGGAGTGATTAGATTGCTAATTGATGAGCTAAACAAGTCCCTAACACACTTGGGTATGTGTGCAATCCACCAATGCTTGGATTTTTGCCAAAATCACACTCCAAATGCATCAATTTTGGGCTTCCTCTTCTCTGTTTTGTGAGGGCTCAAAAACCAGAGATTTTCATACATTCAAATGCTTCCAAAATGCTCCAAAATCACAGTAGGGCTTGCATAGAAGTTTCCAATACATCTCTCATTGTCAGATACATGTTTGCTTTGCCAGATTTACATGTATTTCCACCATACATCAATGTTCCCAAGCTTTAATGGAAAGCTTCAAAAACCAGAATTTCTCTTTGCTTTGATTTGCTCTATTTTGCTTTGCTTTTGCCTGTATCACCTGCAATCCGCTCAAGGATGTTTAGAAGACCTTACCTGGTAGGCCAAGCTCTCAGATCTGATAGTATTTGGTGTGCTCCAAGCTTCACAGCTCCAATGGCAAGCTTCACAGCTCCTTTTCCCTCTTCACTCACTCACTCATAAACCCTAATAAATAGCACAAGGCTCTGATACCATGTTGAAAGAACGGTAGAGGGGGAGGAGACACACACACAGGAGCAAACCCTAATGTATATTGCAAACCCTAACCATAGAGGGAAGCCATGTCCACTCTCACACAAAGCATAATGCCATAATCCATAATCCACACAACACACAATGAGTTGTGTCCACACTCTACTAACCCTAGCTAATGTCCACACACTATGACCAGCTAGACACGCGGTCATTTATGTCTCACACATGTTCCTACCTAATCTGCCAGCACATAGCAATCCACACAACACACAATGAGTTGTGTCCACACTCTACTAACCCTAGCTAATGTCCACACACTATGACCAGCTGGACACGCGGTCATTTATGTCTCACACATGTTCCTACCTAATCTGCCAGCACATAGCATAGCTGGCTCACACTGACATCGAGCTTGAATCTCAACAATGCCATGTATACAAAAATGTTGGGTGATTAAAGGTGGTGAAAAGATTCTCTAGAAGATGCCTTTTGTACTTTTCATTCCCAAAAAGTGGGGGGAAAAGTTTTTGAAATTTTAGACATCCATAACTTCTACATATGAGCTCAAAATTTGTCAGAGATTAGAGATCCAGAATCTACACTCGTTGAGCTCTTTCCATAGATATGTCACATGATATGGTTTTTCCCACTCAATTTTAAATTCAATTTTGGCAGCGGGAAACTTTAAAATTCAAACTTCTAGCCAATTGAAGAATAAGAAGGAATCTAAAGTCAAAGAAACTTAGCATTTTAACAAAAAGTCATTAAAATCATAATATGGCAGCTTAAAGGGCCCCTATAGACCTCAACCTTCCCCTAATGCCACCAGCTTCTCCACCATCAACTTCTTTACCCCCTGCCTCTCCACCCCCACTTCCTCATTCCCCGGCTTCTCCTCCTCCTACTGCTCTTGTGTGACGGAGGATTGCCCCCAAGATTCCATGATGGTGGAAACCATTGTTCATGATTCTCATCTCTCCGATATGGAACTTCATCAGCTTGCTGATTCTTTAGCAAAATCTTTGACACAAGCACGAAGATTACAGCACCTTTGTCATTCTTGTCACCTCCCCCTAATAATTACAATGGTCTAGTCATATGAGCCTACTACAACTAAAGAGTATCTTGCTCTTCCTGAGTGGCAAGTAGCCATGGAGGCCGAGATTGATTCCATTGAGAGGAATTTTACATAGGAGCTTGTGGACCGGCCTCTACATCCATAGTTCATTGGGGTCAAGTGGGTCTTTCAGACCAAGTTTTATGCTGATGGATCTCTAGACAAACACAAAGCCTGATGGGTCTCTAGAAAAACACAAAGCTAGATTGGTAAAAACAAAGGGATAATCTCAGATTGAGGGCATGGATTATGAGGAAACTTTTGCTCCTATAGGAGATACACCACCATCCAGATATTTTTGCTCTTTCTATTCATGAGCACTGGCCGTCTACCAAATGGATGTCAAGTCTTCCTTTCTTAATGGTGACTTACATGAGGAGGTGTATGTTGAATAGCCTCAAGGTTTTTAGGTTCTCGAACATGTGGGTAAGGTGTACAGATTGGACAAAGTGTTGGACATATTGTCTCCAAATCTCTTTTACTTCATTTTATGCCACTTTTTATCCATATATTTATCTTATATTTTTAGGAAAATTTCCCATATTTCTTAGGCTATTTTAGGCATTTTTATTAGTTGTGCACATTTGTCCTCCAGTGCTACTGGCCCTGACTGCTCTACATGACATGTATGTAAGTGTGGCCATTGTGCCTTCATAATTTATTTAATACAATTCAATACTTTTTCGTTCCTGGCTCAAGTGTTGGATCTCTCTTGGCTATCTACTCTCTCTTGTGTGATATCTATTCGCTTATACTTCATATTCACATATTTTGACATGGTATCATAGCCTTGTCGACTCCTACTCCCAACTTTCAGCTTGCATCCACCCCAAGGGGGTATTAGAATGGATTCTTGCTCTTCGATTCTCACGCTGCCATGTGGTAGTCTTTTATCCCACAGAGTGGAACCCCTCTATATAGGACAAAATGCCCCTTGGTCTTCCCTCATCCCCCACCTTTCTTGGTGGTCTCATGGGGTGTTTGGGTGCTAGGGGACCCAGCCGGTTGATGGTCGTCTTCCGCATGTTGTGCACCTCCATTTTCTTGGTGCTCCGCATTCCACGTTCTTCCATGGTATCAAAGCTGACTCAAAATTTGACAACAATCCCTCACAAGGAACTTACTTGTCATTATTGTCAAACCTCTTCATCCACCAACCAAGCTCAAAAATCCTACTCCACCAACGAGACTTTCTTCATCAGTATTAAGGAGATTCCCTCTGACTGTCATGTTCCTTCCACCTCACGTCTTATCGATGGGGTCATTAATAGTGGGTGTACTACTCACATGACTCCTAACAAGACCATTCTTCATGACATTCATCCAAGCTCTTTGACGGTGTCCATTGGTGATGATTCTAACTTGGAGGCATCTTCGATTGGTAATGTGTGACTTAACTCTTCCTCGGGTGATGCCTTCTACAATTCAGGATGTGCTTCATGTTCCCAAGCTCTCTAGCAATCATCTCTTAGTTTTTTAGATTGCAGAGAAAGGATATGGTGTCTACTTTGATAGTTCTATCCTTGAGCTCATCGACACACCAGCACCTTGCAAATTTTTTCCACAAGTATCCAGGAAGGTGGTATTTATCAGTTGATGGATTTTGGTGGCTCTTTGACTGAGTCCTAGTCTCATCTGATGTTACTTCTTCATAGCTATCATGCCTTGGTATGGATTTGTGGCATGCTCGCTTCAATAATCTGAAATATCTGAAATATACTTCTCTGTAGCTGTTGTTTTCTTAGCAGATGGTCGAGGATCTTCCACCACTAAAACCCTTCCACTCCACTTATGTGGCTTGTCTGCATGGCACACAACACCGCGATGCCTTTCCTCTTGAGACTACTCATTGGGCTTCTCATATTTTGGAGCTCATTCACATGGACCTGTGTGGCCCCACGCGAACTACTACTTAAGGAAGAGCCATGTACTTTATGCTTATTATTGATGAGATGATTACTCATGCAAAGTTTGGGCTTATCTCTTGGTAGAAAAATCTCAAGATATCTCCCGGTTCTGAGAGTGGGTGACATTGGTCAATATTGTGACCACATAGAAGGTTTGACAAGTCCGATCCAATAATGGAGGAGAATTCATATCCAAAGCCTTCCATAACTTTTTCTCATAGAAAGGTATAAGCCCTTAATTTTCCACACCTCACACTCCTCAGCAAAATGGCGTGGTTGAACGCAAGAACGGAAGTGTTCACGAGATGGCCCATACTATGCTTTATTCCTTTAATATTCCTCCCTCTTTCTGGGAAGAAGCTGTGAGAACTGTTGTTTACATCATCAACCGTTCTCTTATGACTCCAATGGAGGATTTTACTGGACACACAAACCTTCCGTCTCTCATTTCAAGGTTTGCAGATGTGATGCCTATGTTCATATCCCTGATTCTGACAGATCCAAATTTGATCCCAAGTCCAAGAAGTGCAAATTCCTTGGATATAGCTTTCATTCCAAACCCTACAGATTATGGCACCCAGAGTCGTGATCCTTGGAGATTTCTAGTGATGTTCACTTTGTTGAACCCTCAATCAAATGATTCTCGCTCTCATGTTGAGCTTACCATCAAGGTCCCTCCTCCTTCCTTGGCTTCTGCAACTCCACCACCAGCTTCTCCACCATCGGTTTTTTTACCCCCTGCCTCTCCACCCCCACTTCCTCCTTCCCCGACTTCTCCTCCTCCTACTGCTCTTGTGCAATGGAGGATTGTGCCCAAGATTCCATGATGGCTAGAAACCATTGTTCGTGATTCTCATCTCTCTGATATGGAACTTCATCAGCTTGTTAATTCTTCAGCACAATATTTGACACAAGAATAGAGATTACGACAGCTTCGTCATTCTTGTAACCTCACCATGATAATTATAATGGTCTAGTCATATGAGCCTACTACAGCTAAAGATTCTCTTGCTCTTCTTGAGTGGTGAGAAGCCATGGAGGCCGAGATTGATAATATTGTGAGGGATCGTACATGGGAGCTTGTAGACCCACCTCTACATCCATAGTTCATTGGGGTCAAGTAGGTCTTTAAGACCAAGTTTCATGCTGATGGATCTCTAGACAAACACAAAGCCAAATTGGTTACAAAGGGGTACTCTCAAATTGAGGGTGTGGATTATGAGGTAACTTTTTCTCCTTCAGGAGATACACCACGATCCGGATAGTTTTTGCTCTTTCTGCTCATGAGCACTGGCCGGTTTACCAAATGGATGTCAAGTCTTCCTTTCTTAATGGTGACTTACATGAGGAGGTGTGTATTCAACAACCTCAAGGATTTTAGGTTCCCGAACATGAGGTTAAGGTGTACAGATTGCACAAAGTGTTGGACATGTCGTCTCCAGATCTCTTTTACTTCATTCTATGCCACTTTTTATCCATATATTTATATGATATTTTAAGGAAAATTTTCCATATTTCTGAGGCTATTTTAGGCATTTTTATGAGTTGTTGACATTTGTCCTCCAGTGCTACTAGCTGACTGCTCTACATGAGATGTATATAAGCATGGCCATTCTGCCTTCATAACTTATTTAATACAATTTAATACTTTTCATATCTTGGCTCAAGTGTTGGATCTCTCTTGTGTGATATCTATTTGCTTATACTTCATATTCACATATTCTAACATGGTATCATAGCCTTATCGACTCCTACTCTCAGCTTTGGGCTTCGCATCCCAAGGGGGTGTTGGAATGGATTCTTGCTCTCTGATTCTCACCATGCCATGTGGTAGTCTATTCTCCCACAAAGTGGATTGGAGTCAACTTAACCCCTCTATATAGGACAAAATGCCCCCTGGTCTCCCCGTATCCCCCACCTTTATTGGTGGTCTCATGGGGTGTTTGGGGGTAGGGGGACCCAACCGGTTGTTGATGGTCGTCTTTCGCATGCTGCACCTCCATTTGCTTCATGCTCCGCATTCCATGTTCTTTCATGGTATCAAAGCTAACTCAAAATCTACCAACAATTCCTCTCACAAGGAACTTACTTGTCAGTATTCTGGTCTCAAAGGTCACATTCAACGTGATTATTTTGCAAGAAGAAGAGAGAAGGCAGTTCTGCTAAGAAACCCCCCAATCAAACCTCTTCATCCACCAACCAAGCTCAAAAATCCTCTTTCACTAAGGAGACTCTCTTCATCGGTATTAAGGAGCTTCCCTCTGAGTCTCCTGCTCCTTCCACCTCACGTCTTATGGATTGGGCAGTTAATAGTGGGTGCCTTACTCACATGACTACTATAACAAGACCATTCTTCATGACATTCATCCAAGCTCTTCGGCGGTGTCCATTGGTGATGCTTCTAACTTGGAGGCATCTTCGATTGGTAATGTGCGACTTAACTCTTCCTCGGGTGAGCCTTCTACAATTCAGGATGTGCTTCATGTTCCCAAGTTTTTCGAATTGCGGAGAAAAGATATGGTGCCTACTCTGAAAGTTATCGCCTTGAGCTCATCGACACGAGAACCTTTCAAATTGTTGCCACGGGTATCCAAGAAGGTGTTATTTATTAGTTGAAGGGTTTTTGTGGCTCTTTGACTGAGTCCCAATCTCATGTGCTACAACGTCTTCATTGTAGCTATCATGCCTTGGTAGCTCATGTGGATATGGACTTGTGGCATGCTCGCTTCAGGCACCTGAATTATACTTCTCTGCAATTGTTGTCTTCTCAGGAGATGGTCGAGGGTCTTCCATAACTCAAACACTCCCAGTTCACTTATGTGTCTTGTTGGCATGGCACACAACACCGTGATGCCTTTCCTTGTGAGATTACTTATCGGGCTTCTCATATTCTGGAGCTCATCCATATGGACCTGTGCAACCCCACACGAACTACTACTCAGGGAAGAGCCATGTACTTTACGCTTAATATTGATGATTACTCATGCAAAGTTTGGGCTTATCTCTTGGCAAAAAAATCTCAAGATATCTCCTGCTTCCAAGAGTGGGGTGACTTTGGTCAAGATTGTGACCACACAAAAGGTTCGACAAGTCCACTCTAAAAATGGAGAAGAACTCATCTCCAAAGCATTCCATAATTTTTGCTCACAGAAAAGTATAAGGCGTCAATTTTCCAAACCTCACACTCCTCAGCGCATAATGGCATGGTTGAGCACAAGAACAGAACTATTCATGAGATGGCATGTACCATGCTTTCTTATTTTGATCTTCCTCGCTCTTTTTGGGGAGAAGATGTTAGCACTGTTGTTTACATAATCAACTGTTCTCATATGACTCCAAAGGAGGCCTTTATTACTAGAGAAAACTTTCGTCTCTCATTTCAAGGTTTTCGGATGTGATGCCTATGCTTATATCCCTACTTCTAATAGATCCAAATTTGATCCCAAGTCCAAGAAGTGCAAAATCCTTGGATATAGCTCTTATTCCAAAGCTTACAGATTATGGGTCCTGGAGTCGTGATACTTGGTGATTTCTCGTGATGTTCACTTTGTTGGACCCTCATAAAATGATTCTTGTGATGTTCACTTTCTCGCGATGTTCACTTTGTTGAACCCTCATCAAATTATTATCGCTCTCATCTTGAGATTACCATCGAGGTCTCTCCTCCTTCCTTGGCCTCTACAACTCCACCATCAGCTTCTTTACCCCCTGCCACTCCACCCCCACTTCCTCCTTCCCTAGATTCTCCCTCCTCCTCCTCTTGCTCTTGTGCAACGGAGGATTCCCCCAAGATTCCACAATGGCTCGAAACCACTATTCGTGATTCTCATCTCTCCAATATGGAACTTCACCACCTTGTTGATTCTTCAGCACAATCTTTGACATAGGCACGGAGATTACAATAGCTTTGTCATTCTTGTAACCTCGCCCTCATAGTTACAATGGTCCAATCATACGAGCCTACTACAACTAAAGAGCCTCTTATGCTTCCTGAGTGGTGAGTAGCCATGTAGGCCGAGATTGATTCCATTGAGAGGAATCGTACATGGGAGCTTGTGAATGGATCTCTAGACAAACACAAAGCCAGATTGGTTAACGAAGAAATACTCCCAGATTCAGGGTGAGGAAACTTTTGCTCCTACAGGAGATACACCACCATCCGGATAGTTTTTGCTCTTTCTGCTCATAAGCATTGGTCGGTTTACCAAATGGATGTCAAGTCTTACTTTCTTAATGGTGGTGACTTACATGAGGAGGTGTGTATTGAACAACCTTAAGGTTTTTAGGTTCCCGAACATGAGTGTAAGGTGTACAGAATGCACAAAGTGTTGGACATGTCGTCTCCAGATCTCTTTTACTTCATTTTATGCCACTTTTTATCCATATACTTATCTGATATTTTTAGGAAATTTTCCCATATTTCTTAGGCATTTTTATCAGTTGTGGACATTTATCCTCCAGTGCTACTGGCTGCCTATTCTATATGAGATGTATATAAGCATGGACATTGTGCATTCATAATTTATTTAATATAATTCAATCAAGTGTTGGATCTCTCTTGGCTATCTACTCTCTCGTGGGTGATGTCTATTTGCTTCTACTTCATAGTCACATATTCTGACATGGTATCATAGCCTTATCGACTCCTACTCTCATCTTTGGGCTTCGCATCCAAGGGGGTGTTGGAATGGATTCTTGCTCTCCGATTCTCATGCTGCCATGTGGTAGTCTATTATTGTTGAGATATCGAGCTCGTCTAGTGAGGCGATGGCCACTGATGACCCGCCTGGGGGATAGGCCCCACACTTACACCACTGGCATGGTTGGTGAGATCATGGGAGATATGCGGCCAGTGGGATGACAGGCTGTGTGACAGCCATTCTAGAGACTGGCATAGTTATAGCGCCAGCTCATTTAGTCGGGTTCACACTATAGAGAACCCGTGTATGTATTGGTTGAGTACCTTTCATATTGTGTGTACTCTTATCTTGTATATGGTGTGTTGAGTGTTGAGTAGAGAAGAAGAAGATTTTCAGCCTCTCACCTTGTGTGTTCTCTATTAGGGTTTTGTGAGTGTGTGTGTGTGCTTGCAAGAGCTCAAGCTCTCTTCCCCCCTGCATCTTTTCATGGTATCAGAGCCTGGTTTGTGCTAAGGGCTGAGCTGCAAGCAAGAGAACCACAGGAAGCGGTACGAGGGTAAGAGCTTCAACTACTCTTCCCTATTTGTGTTGGTGACTACACCCTTGTCGGGAGCTCTACGGGAGGCACCGGCAACGATCTCTGATTGAGGAGCTTTCTTCGCGGGAGTAAAGCTATAGGGCAACTAAAAAGTCCTATCGGACAAAATTTTCTGTGCCGAAAACGCGTTTCGGGCGCGTTTGGACCTCCGTTTTTCAGAAAGCAGGCGATTTCGAGCACTGCGGGTAAGTCATCGATTCTCTGCAGAACTCTGTTTTAAGTACTGCAGGAAGACAGATTGACTGTGCAGACACTGTGGGTGCTACAAAGAGGTCTACAATTGCCATTGGGTGTATGTATGCACATTGAGGTCACTGGTTGTGACATTTGAGTGGACTGTAGTACCGCTGTGCAGAAAATACAGCATTTGTGCAGGAAAAACCAGAGTGCAGTTTCTGGTAAAATTGTGTGTTTGGCAAGATGTCTAATGATGGCATAACACAGATTATGGCTGAGAAGCTGGATAAGAATAACTTCCATGCTTGGAGGTTCAGGTTGACTAATTTCCTGATGGGAAAAGGCTATTGGGACTACATAGAAGGTGAACATGAAGAGGCACCGGAGATACCGGACATAAATCCTACTGCTGTGCAGATGTGAAAGAGTTTAAAGACTGGAACCAAGGAGCCAGGAAGGTTATGTATTGGCTATCCATTAGTATACAGGACACCATGATTGGGCACATTCAGGATGCCAAGTCCCCCAATGAGGCGTGGGACACCTTGGTAAAGCTTTATGAAACAAATACCAAGGCACGTAAGATACAGTTGAAGAATGAACATCATACTGTGGAGAAAAAGAGCATGTCTGTGAATGACTATGCGTTGAAGATAAAGGGTATTGTGGAATCCCTTGCATCTATTGGTGTGTCAGTAGATGATGATGACAAGGTGGAAGTCTGTCTACGTGGTCTCGAGCCACAATACAAGGCGTTCAAGACGTCTATTCAGACTCGGGAAAACATTCCCAACTTTACAGATTTGGTGTCTATGCTGATTATCGAAGAGAAGAGCTTGGGTGAAGACCAACAGTCTTCACAAAGCAAAAACAGTTCAGAGCAACAGGCCTTCTACACGAGTTCAGGAAGAGGACGAGGTAGAGGAGGCCGTGGACGCGGTCAAGGAGGTGGCCGAACAGGTAATCAAAATTATGGTCAACAGCAGCAGCAACAACAACAGTTCCAGAATCAACAACAACAACAACAACACGCAGGTGGAAGAGGCAAATTCAGAGGCAGGGGGAGTCAAAGAGGCCGTGGAAATTGGCAAAGGCAATATAATGATGCACGTGAATGCTATTATTGTGGTAAGCCTGGACATGTGCAGTCAGAATGTTATAAGAAGCAGGCTGACATGCAAAATGGGAAAATGCAGCAAAACAACTATGCATCCTCAAGCAGAAATAATGAGGATAATGAAAGATTGAGGGTGTGGATTATGAGGAAACTTTTGCTCCTATAGCTAGATACACCACCATTCTGACATTTCTTGCTCTTTCTACTCATGAGCACTGGCTGATTTACCAAATGGATGTCAATTCTACCTTTCTTAATGGTGACTTACATAAGGAGGTGTATGTTGAATAACCTCAAGGTTTTTAGATTCCCGGACATGAGGGTAAGGTGTACAGATTGCACAAAGCCCTTTATGGTTTGAAACAGGCACCCAAGGTGTGGTATGGTAAGATTGTTGCATTCTTTATCTTACATACAAATGTCTTTTGTCTTTTATTTACAATGAGAGAGAGAAAGAGATACCTACACATTGAAGTTTTCATCGTGAAGCTCACCTTTTGTTGAGAGGGAGGACCCTCTTTTTTCTCTCAAAAAAATCATTAGAGGTAAGAAGGGATAGCTCTCCTTTCAAAAATTAAAATGACATGAGATAAGATAAGAAAATTTGAGAAAGGGGAAGGGAGATGGAGAGCATGACACGTGGTAGGGGAGTAATAAAATAAAAAGAGCATTGAAGCTAAGTGTGAACTAAGGTTTCATTGAAAGATGTGAGATTCAAATTAATAATTGCACCCTTTCCAAAATCCTCCTTTTTAGCTACCCCCTTTTCTCTCCTTCTCCTCTTCTTTCTTCTTTTCTCAAGCTCTCCCTCTCCTTTGGCCAAGTATGTGAGTGAGTGTGTGTGCGTGTGTGTTTTTATGTGTGGTGTGTGTTTGTATATGCATGTGTGCACGTGTGTCTATGTGCAACTCTCTTATATAGACATAGATATGTGTGTCTCTCTCTCACATGCATTCTCTTTATTTCTTTGTCATGTAAATAGACACAACCCTCTCTCACACACATGCACATATATGTACACATGCACTCTCTCTCTTCTCACAAACATTTTGCATACACAATCTCTCACATGCATAGAAACTCTCTGTCTCTCCCTCCCCTCCTCCCTCCCTCCCTCCCTCCCTCCCTCTCTCTCTCTCTCTCTCTCTCTCTCTCTCTCTCACACACACACACACACACACACCCCCTCCACACGTACATGTGTAACTGTGTGCACATGTACATATGTCTGTGAATGTGCTTGTATATAATAGTATTAATATAATACTATTATATATTTCCTATATGTATATTGCTTTATATATCATTATTATGATATATTATGATATATTTACTGTGTATATATATGTTTTAAATTTTCTTATAATTAAATTTATGTATTATACATATATATAACATTATATTATAACATAATAATATAGATTTAATATATATATATATATAATATCCTTAGTCATTATATGTTTATATATCAAATTTTATTCTATATATTTATATTTTATACTTATATATTATATATCTTTATAGTTTTATATTATAATACTTATTTTAAATTTCTTCTCTCAACTTACCCCTACACTCCTCTCTCTCTCTCTCTCCCCTTCCCCAATATGTGGCCTCCCCTCCCTCCCTCTCTCTCTCTCTCTCTCTCTCTCTCTCTCTCTCCTCTCTACCCCAACACATGGGTCCTCTCCTCTCCCATCACACCCTCTCTTTCCCCCTAACACTTGACCCTCTTCCAAATGCCACGTGTCCCCTCCCCTCCCAAAAGCTTTTGTGTAATAGATATTATAGATATAGATAGATATATTATACACACACACTTGTGTGTGTGTGTGTGTACGTATATATATATATATATATATATATATATATATATACACACACACACACACACACACACACACACACACATATAAATATATATATATGTATGTATAAATGTAAATAAAAACACACACACATGTATATACACACATACATATATATTTTTTATTTATATAAACACACACACATGTATACACATATACATATATAGTTTTTAATTTAATTTGTCTCTTTTCACCCTCTCCATCTTTACATATCTCTCTCTCTCTCTCTCTCTCTCTCTCTCTCTCTCTCACACACACACACACACACACAAACACACACTGCAATTATTTTGTGAGCCTTGCGTTTTAAGCTTTTATGCAATTCCCAACAAAATGTCAAGATTTTTTTGAAATGTGCTTAGTATAGAAAGGCTAAGTTTATAGTACTCATTGTTGGGCGCATAATTGTTACTCATCATTTTTCATTATAACCATAAATTTTATACCATGATGTAGCTGGATACATAAAATCGTTCATCACCTATGCAATACATAGCAAATGAAGTCTCAAGACTACTTTATAATATTAACTACTTATGGGTATCTAGACACATTGATAGGACTTTTTGTTGTCCACATAAACCATACATACATATGAAGAAGAAAACGAATATATTATAGCATTGCAATTATAATTAGACATACATTGATAGGAGTTTTGTTTGTCCACATAAACCATACATTCATATGGATAAGAAAAGGCATATATCAAAGCAATGCAATTATAATCAGACGTACTACCACAAAGAACCTCACCTACACATAGTGGAGAGATACATGACATATAAATGTGTCAATAAGTTAACATGTTCCTTAATTTATAGCAATAGAACATAGCCAAGATGTCCGAAAAAAGAGCTATAGAGCTTTGCTACAAACGCAGTCACATAAAAAAACATAACAACATCAAAATCCATCACCTACATAATCCATTGGAAATAAAGACTCATAAAGGTAAGTCCAATCTCTCTAGAGCACTACTCCAAGGGAACATATAATGAGACACCTTCTCTCCCTCGTCTCTATCATAGCAAGGGATAGGCACATCGGCATGGTAGAACCAGCCTATAATAGTAAGGTCAATTATCTACGTACCACCAAAATGATCATAGTTCAAGATGATGGTCTTCAATGAAGACACCATCAAACATAAAAAAATAACTAAAC